>NC_048317.1:11237491-11362867 GCF_013100865.1 Trachemys scripta elegans | reverse complement strand
GGTTGGGGAGCGGAGGGTGGGGCAGGTTGGGGAGCGGTGGAGGTTGGGGAGCGGAGGGTGGGGTAGGTTGGGGAGCGGTGGAGGTTGGGGAACGGTGGGTGGGGTAGGTTGGGGTTGGAATTGGGGTAGTTTGGAAGGCTGGGTGTGCTGGAGGAATTTGGAGGTAGGAGACTAATAGTGTACTTGGCAGTAGTGAGGTTGGGATACTTTAGGAATAGTGTGTGGATAGGTTTCAGAGTAGCAGCCATGTTAGTCTGTATCCGTAAAAAGAGCAGGAGTACTTGTGGCACCTTAGAGACTAACAAATTTGTTAGAGCATAAGCTTTCGTGGACTACAGCCCACTTCTTTGGATGCATACCAAAGTGTGTGGATAATTTGGGGAGGTTAGAGGTAGTATGAGGGCTGAGTTTGTGGAGGCCACTTGGAGGGAGTTGAGGGTAACTTGGGGAGATTATCTGCATGGAATAATTTAGGGAGTCCAGGGATGGGGGAGAGCTGCACAGGAAAGACGAGGAGTAGTACATGGAATGGGTGGCTGAGGAAATTGCATGAGGGGTAACATAAGGGGAAACATGGGTATCTCATGCATGCTGTGTGCAGAGGCTGTGTCACATCTGGCTCCTTTTAACTGAAACTGCCCATTGACCATAAGAAATTTTTGAGAATTTCTCTAGAGGGGCATTTAAAATCATTTATATTGCCACCAAACATCTAAATTAGTCTGCATAATTACTCAGGACAAAGAGTTGTCTTCCTTACATTGCTGAATTAGTTTTATGAGAGTAGGTTTTGACAGAGGCTGAATCACTATTAGGCCATACCTCCCAGTTATATTCTCCTATATAATATAATCAGACACAAGGAGCAAGGGAATAGGAGATAGGTTTATTGCTACTCAAAATGAGAACTAACTAAACACAATTGTTATTCTTACTTATTATTTGTATTATCATAGCACCTGGGAGCTCTAGTCATGGGTCAGGATCACACTGTGCTAGGGGCTGTACAAACATGTATACAGAATAGGAGGTGGAATATTTATTGTTCAAAACATGGCATTTTTCTTTCACAGGAAATTTTGACATTCCAACATTACGTTCCATTCCAAATATGAACAAAATGGCAAAATATCAAAACTGTTCATGAAATGAAAAATCCTGAAAAGTTTCACATCTGAAGCACTTCAATGGAAAAGTTGAACACTTTTGATAGAAACAAAAAGATTCAACATTTCAAAATGCCATTTTTCCTTGCAGTTCTCCTGATTGAAAAAAAAAATATTAAAAATTCTGACAAAAAATCACATCGTTTTTGATCAGAGGAATTTTTTTCTGTTCAAATTTTCAACCAGATTGATTACAATAGGAAATACTTGTTATATGCAGGAAAAATCATGAAAAGTAACTCATAACTAACCATTTACTTGTCTAAAAACAAACTACACACAATAGCATACAGGGAGACCCTCAGTCCATATGGAAGTCCTCTGGTGTGGCTAAACACCGATGAACCAATTTCTCTTAAGGCAAGTTTATTTGCTTGACTTGTACCTTGGTAATAAATTTCCTTCTGGTTGTATTGCAAGAGGAGTTACGCAACTCCACTCCTTTCCTAGAGGACTGCCAGCCCTTCCAAGTCCTTCCCACACAAAATCCTTCCACCACGTCTACTGTAAATTGGAGCATGTCTTCACCTGAGGGCAGCCTCCAAATAAACTCTGTCATCATACTAATGTTTAGAGAGACAAGGTGGGTGAGGTAATATCTTTTATTGGACCAACTTCTGTTGGTGAGAGAGACAAGCTTTTGAGACACACGGAGCTCTACAGTGATAGGGAAACCCCTTTCCAGTGCTGTATTAAGTGTCTACACTACAGTGGCATAGCCTCAGTGCTGCAGCTAAATACCTTTGAGGATCTGGCCTGCGTGCCTCAGTTCCCCATGTGTAAAACTTGCCTACCTTACAGGAGTCTTGTGAGGATAAATACATTCAAGATGGTGAAGTCTTCAGATATTAATGGGTAATGGGAGCCAGACAAGTATTATGGATATATATCAATGAGAACATCCAGGGCTAAGTTCAATAGGATAAACAAAAGTATAATGGATATAAACCCTGCAGCCAATTCTACTATAGACTTTTGGTGTCACTTCATTTCTCTGTGCCTCTCTAAAATGGGGAAAATACGACGTCCCTTCTTTCTCTTCCTACCCCTACACATGTACAGTATTTGAACTGCAAGCTCTTTGGGGCAGGGACTCTTACAGTGCGTGAGTACAATGCCCAGTACAATGGGCCCCGATCATCACTGGCGTTCCTGTAATACAAATAATATAAAAAATAATAGTTTCTAAAATCTATCAGAGTTCTCAACACTGTAGTATTTCAGCCTCATAAACGTTAGTGAATTTACCCTCACAGGTAAATGTGGCAAGGCAGAGCTATTATCCCATTATCCAGATGGGGAATTGAGGCACAGAAAAGTTACATTATTTTCGCCAGGTCACCCAGGAAGAGCCAAGAATTGAACCTAGGTCTTCAGTGCCTTGAGCACAAAACCATCTTGCCTTCTTTAGGTACGAAGACTTAGGTACGAAGGGTGCCTTTGAAACCACAGAGGGTCCTTTCACACTATTGATTGCTCTGCAGATTTTCATTTGATGCAGGAACGGAGGCTGCGCATGTACCAATATTTTAGTCAAGCCGGTGCTCTGTGGACGTTCCCTGTCCCATGCAGTAAATGACCTGAGGCTATATCTACACTGCGGCATGTAGTGTACCTACGCTGCAGGCCCCATCCCACCCCCCTCGCCAGCACAGGTATAAATAGCAGAGGATGATGAGGCACGGTGTAGGTGAATAAAGACACGCCTGAACCTAGGGTGGCTCTACGTGCCCAAGCAGTGCCCACCCTGGTTACACTGCTAAGTTTAGCCTGCTGCTGGAGCAGTGAAAGGCTCTGTCGGGGAGGCAATGGGAAAAGGCTTGATCCCACTACAGGGAGCTGCTGGAACCTTTCCCCACAACAGTGAAAAAAAGAGTCCAGCAGCGGGAAAGGCTCTGGCAGTTTCCCACTGCGGGAGCCTTTGTCTGCTGCCTCCCCCTGCCACGTGTAGCTACACACCACAGCATGGACGCAGCATGCTTTTCACTGCAGCATGTAACTACCCCCCCCCCCCATGCCCCGCTGCCAGAGTAGACGAGGCCTTATGAAGACCTGCTCTTCCTTCTTCTACCTGCTTTATGGATGCAAATGGTTTGAAGCTGGAAGTCCTCTGCTCTGAGGGGATTCTGTCAGAGATACGTTTTTGCAAGTCAGATGTGGTCTGTTCCTTGCTGATGCATAAACACATTATTAGTGTAAAATGGATGTGTGCTTTGCTTCTGGATGTACATGCTTTACTCTCTGCTATTTACAGCCGGTTCCTGCTACATTCATAAATGCGCTGGTTTTCCAGTGCTCTCCGTTTCCATCCGCTGTGACTCCTCTAGCCAGAGACTCCATTGCCCTTCCTCCCCCAATTCGCAACCTCCGGGTTGACTGGGCCCCACGCCCACCAGGAACTATGGAGCACTTAAAATCCTAGAGACCCATACTTCATGCCACTGGAAATCTCTCTCAGAGCTTCACAGTAGTGGGGGGGGGGGTGAGCTGTAGGGTTATCTCTTGAATGGGAAAATCTTTCATCATCAACGTGGTGCTGTAGCTTATACCCCCTCTCAAGCCTTATCTGTATGCCTAGCAGCTGCAGGAATGCAGACAAAGGTGACCTATGGGGCAGTAACCATCTTGCCTGAAGCTTCAGGACAGCTTTCTCTCCAGGGTAAGTCAATGAGTAACTTGCTGCTGTTAGCAGAATTAGAGGAGCTGGGCAAACAATTTGACCTTGTTCATGCCAGAGTGAGCACTGCGGACTCCAAGGACATTAGCTTGCAGGAAGAGTGAACAAGCTGGAAGCTAAAGTAGGTGCCTCTGGGCAGGAAAGATGGGAAGCAGGTCACAGAATGCAGTCATGAAACTAGAGAGCATGTCATTCGCTATTGCACAAGCTCCGTGAAAGAAATGGCCAAGCCCTTTTGTTTTGCCTGGAGTCTAGTGCAAGTTACAGCCCTACTTTGGCTGCAAGGCCTCCCGCTTGGCTCTGAGGGAGATCTCTTTGCAGGATTTCTAAAAGCCTGGGCCCTGGAGATCTTGCATCTTAACTATGGGTCAGTCTATGTGGTAAGTGGTGTTACCAACCCTTGTGATTTTATTGCAACTCTTGTGCTGTTTGTTGTTTTTCCTAAAGCTCCAGCACCCGGAGTCATGAGATTCAGCTTTCATTTAAAAAAAAGTGCAAGGTTCTATCCCTCAAGGTTGCAAAGAAAAGCGTGAAAACATGACTCAAGTGGACCCTAAAGGTTCAGAAACACAAAGGCAAATCAAGAGCCCCTCTCCCAATGTTATTTTAAAAATCTGATGATTTTTGAACACTTGGGGTCAGCAATATTGGGTGGGGGCCTTTCCACATTCATCCCAGGAGAAAGAAACAACCAACCAACGCAACCTGAGCAGCCCAGTCCATCATCTGTGGAATACCTGCTTTGTGGGACGAGGATAGGCTCTTAACTGAAGCCAGGAAAGCCAATGAGATGACGTTCCGCCGTGGCCAGGTTAGGAATGTTCCTGATGTAGGTCCCACAGCTCCAGCCAAAAGGAGAGTCCTTGCACCTAATGAAAAGGCATTTGCTGAAATGACAAGGAAAGCAATACTAAACGCTATGCAGCCAGGCAACGCCTTCCATCAGAGGAGCTCAAGGTGCTTAGTGATGTCATCCGCATGCTGGTAAGGTACACATGGGCATAGAGAGTGAAATCCTGGCTTGATTGAAGTCAATGCCAGAACTCCCATTGACTTCAGCAGAGCCAGGATTCTACCCAGAATGTGCAACCCAGATTTCCACACCATCTAGCCTGTGAGTCACCATAAATGGGAAAATCCACATATTCAGGGATGCTACACCTGCTCTGTTTTAAGTACTTAGATGACCCCCCATTACCAGAGTATTGCACACCACACATGAATTAATACATTTACCCTCATACACTCCCAGGAGGCAGGGCAGCGCTATCATCCCCATTTACAGAGGGGGAAACTGAGGCACAGGGAGGCTGTGTGACTTGCCCAAGGTCACACGGGGAGTCTATGGCAGAGCAGTGAATTGAACCTGGGTTTCTTGAGAGCCAGGCTACCGTCCCAACTATCCAACCTTCTGCCGTGAACCTTCTGGGGAAAAACGTCCATCGAGAAGCAGGAGAAAACACTGATCTAGGCTATCAACTGACCTTCTTTTCATCTAACGGAGCTTCTGCTGTATATTTAGTGCTTTTCAGTCTCTTTTGTTTCCTTTCGTGTTTTAGAGAATCTTTTTAGAGCTACAATGGACCTTTGAATGCAGTATAATAGAGGACGTCCTTTTAGAGTGACCCGTGTTCTTTTGAACAGAATACCAACTAGCTGGATAGAGGCATTCAGCATTCAAAGGAATATTTCAAAGCCCCTTTTTTAGTAACTTTATTATCTATAAGTCACACAAGCTTTCTGGTGATACTTGGGCCAGCATGGGAATATGATTACATTACCAGCTCCCTAACACCAGCACCAAAGGGCAACAGTAAGAAAGGAGATAAAGTTGTAAGGCCCATTGGGAGTTAGGTGCCCAGGGATTACTTTGCAGGGATGTAAAGTCAGAGAGGTTTGGGGAAAATCCGCATAGCTAAGCAGTCTGTACATCCCATAGGTTAGTGCAATACACACTCTGGGGGATGTTGTATTGCAGATAATATGCTACGTTTATTTCAAGTAGTTATACAGTAACTCAGGGGCGGCCAACCTGTGGCTCCGGAACCACATGCGGCTCTTCAGAAGTTAATATGCGGCTCCTTGTATAGGCACCGACTCCGGGGCTGGAGCTACAGGCGCCAACTTTCCAATGTGCCGGGGGAGGAGGGTGCTCACTGCTCAACCCCTGGCTCTGCCCCAGGCCCTGCCCCCACTCTACCCCCTTCCTGCCCCCTCCCCTGAGCCTGCAATCCCCCCCCCAGCCTCCTGCAAGCCCCGAAACAGCCGATTGGAAGGTGCGGGGAAGGAGAGGGAGTCACTGATCAGTGAGGCTGCTGCTGGGTGGGAGGCGCTGGGAGCGGGGTGGGGGAGCTGATGGGGGGCTGCTGATGTATTACTGCGGCTCTTTGGCAATGTACATTGGTAAAGTCTGACTCCTTCTCAGGCTGAGGCTGGCCACCTCTGCTGTAACTTTTTGAATAGTTGTGTTTGTTTAGTGTTCTCAGGCAACAAGTGTTAGACTGTGCAGGAGTTTGCGAATCGTTTAGAACAGCAAAGGTAATTCATTGTGATCATCTAAAACATTGGTCGCTGACTCCTCCTTGCAGGCAATCACCTCGTCCAGCAGTGGCGGTCATATAAATACATATGTGGCTAATAATAGCCATCTAAATATGAAGGGATGAGGACAATAGCAAATACCCCACAAAGATATGCTTATTCATTCCTTGTGTGATGGCAGCACATAGAAGCCCCAATAAGGATCTCGTTGCGCTAGGTGCTGCACACACACCGTATAAAAGTCTCTTCTCCAAAGATCTTACAATCTAATTAAATTAACTAGATTTTGGGAGGAGGAACTTTTACCAAATTCCCTCCAGTTTTCCATTGTCCTTGATAATTATCCTAGTGTGGGTGGTACTAAAGGACACCAGCACAGTCAGAACACTAGCTAGACAGCTACCAGGTGACCCAGTGTAAACTCCTTCATCTCCTCTGTGCCTCAGTTTCCCCATCTATAAAATGGGGATAATAATAATTCTTTAAATCCATTCCTATCTGTGGGCACTCAGATAACAGGGTAATGAGATTTACAGAAGTCTCGTGGCTAAATAAAATTCTTTCTTTCTTAGTTTCCATTTTGTAGCCCTAAGGGGACAAATTCAGTCCAGATGTAAGTTGGCTCAGATCCTTTGACATCCCTAAAATTGCACCTGCTCACACAACAGCTGAGTATAGTTCAATATCCCTAAGGCCCTGGGTGCGGAGACAGGTCAGGGAAACTGAGCTAGAATCAAAGGTCTGCAGAGCTGCCGGCATCACTCTGGTGAAGTCAGTGATGATGTTTCCCGAGAGCAACACCACAATCTAAGGGTTTAAATACACAGAGAAATTGATCAGAATAGTGACTGCAGAAGAAACCTTTCCACAGTCGCTGTTCCAGAATAGCTCCCCCTGTGCACATGCTATTAAACTGCACCCATTATTCTGGAATAAAGTAACTTTTCTTCTGGAATAGTGTGTCCACTTGGAGAGATATTTCACAATAGCTATTGCAAAATCGTGTATTTCACAAGAGCGATTCTGGTCAAATTCCTGTGGAGACAACCCCTAAGACTCTCTGAAGAGGGATTTAGTTTTGAGGCCAACCAAGTCAATTTGGAGCCCCTCTGTTCTCCCTGCACAACTGCTTAATATTAGCCAGTCTTTACGGGTTGCTTCTTTGGTTCAGATTCAACCACGAATGATCAGATTTATGGATGCCACTAAAACTAAAGGGGGAACAAACACACCGGAGGCCAGGAGCAAACAATGAAGGGGCAGGATGGAGGGATTAGAGCAGACAACAAAGGAGACACAGTCCTAAAAAAATGGAAATAAACAACACTGCAACAAAGTGGGAAGGAGGGGAGAGGAGGGGAACAATGTAACCCAACAGCTGAGCCTGTCACATTCAAGCAAGTGCTTGTTTCCGTGGTGCTGTCCTCAGATGACTTCTTTGTGTCACCAAGTTGCTGCAGGGATGGTCTGGCATCAGGGCTAGGAGCTCAAGTTTTCACTAGAGGATGGGTCTGCCTCAAAAAGTAGGGCACAAAAGTCTGAGAACCACTGAGTCAGCTAAATCATGGATGCAGTCTTTGGTAACTCTAAGGACTAGTTAGACTTGAACGGCTCAATAACACCCATATTTTACTGAGTCGTGCGGGGCTCCCGGTGGGTGCTTAAACTGCCGAGCATTATAACATAACAAGGTCAGGGGAACATGGCCTAAAAACCTATGACAGCTCCTGAAGACCAAGTAGCGTGTACACCCACAGAGAGATTTATGGTAGGTCTGCCCCTCCCCAGTTTAAGAAATGCAAGAACAGCTGTATTGACACTATCTGTACCACAGCCGCAGAGGAAGTGCCACCGTTTTAGCTTCTCAAATCATAATCACTAGGATGCAACACAGAGGATTTCCAAACATGTCACCGTTAAAGAAACCCCATTGAGCTGTCAGTGACATAAATGACAGCAAGAGAGTTAAAACCAAACATGGAGGAAGGCAGAGCCTTTCCCTCCTCATCTGTGCAAATGTAGCAGTTGACAAGCAAAAGTGATTAACCTGGGTGGTGAGCAGTAGAGGTGAGATACCGCCAGCATCCAGCAGGTGGCTGTGCTGAATCAGGAAACCATAAACCTTGCTGGCTTATTTAGGCATAAGCTTTCGTGAGTAAAAACCTCACTTCTTCGGATGCATAGAGTGAAAGCTACAGATGCAGGCATTATATACTGACACATGGAGAGCAGGGAGTTACTTCGCAAGTGGAGAACCAGTGTTGACAAGGCCAATTCAATCAGGGTGGATGTAGTCCACTCCCAATAATAGATGAGGAGGTGTCAATTCCAGGAGAGGAAAAGCTGCTTCTGTAGTGAGCCAGCCACTCCCTATTCAAGCCCAGATTAATGGTGTTGAATTTGCAAATGAATTTTAGTTCTGCTGTTTCACCAGACTCTTTGTTGTTTTTGTAGATACAGACTAACACGGCTACCCCCTGATACTTGCTGGCTTGAGTTGACAGAAGCTAAATGGAAGAAAGGCAGTCAGCCGGTAATGATTTTTAACCACAGCTAACCTGGGGATGGGGTCCAATCAAACTCCCCTTAAAGTGAATGGAAAGTTCCCCAGTGGCTTCAGTGGGAATTGAATCAACCCCAAATAGTGGGATTTTCAAAGTGCCTAAACTGATTAGGTGCCTAACTCCTATTGAAATCAATGGGAGTTAGGCATTTCTGAAAAATCCCCCTTATAAGTCTAGACTTCAGCCCATCACCAGCTCCAGGATCAGAGCCCTCCACTCAGACCCCTGTTTGGGTCTGATATTCATTCTGTGTGTCTGGTTTCTTTCATGAGTCCCACAGCTACCTAAGTGCAGGATTCGTTTGTGATATGGAATAGCACACAAACACTTATGTCTGTTTTCCACTACGTTCTGATTGTCCTGTGTATAGTATTTGGGATTAAAAAACATGGTAGTGAGAAAAAAGAAGGATTGCTGAGAAAAAAGATCTCCACACTTTGAAGTTACAATCACTAAGTGCTAATGGTATTAGTTTCACACCACTATGCCAGTTTTTTCCTGGGACGGTAGTTTATTTTGCATGACCCACCTGATCTTGAGTTTCCTTAGCAAAACCATATGGGATTTATCAAGAAGAGTTTGCAGCTGAGTCTCTCAACTCTATTATTTTCAATTTTCTTACAGGGACTGCACTAAAATTACCGAGTAGGTAGAAAGATCATGTAGCCTCCCTCCGGGAGGCCCTGACAGGCAGCATCTTTCTCTGGTTCCTGGCCCTAGCCAGCCTTCCTGACCCCACCGCGAGCTCAAACCCTGCTCTCCAAGTTTCAGAGTAGCAGCCGTGTTAGTCTGTATCCGCAAAAAGAACAGGAGTACTTGTGGCACCTTAGAGACTAAGGATGCATCCGAAGAAGTGGGCTGTAGTCCACGAAAGCTTATGCTCTAATAAATTTATTAGTCTCTAAGGTGCCATAAGTACTCCTACTCTCCAAGACAGCCATCCTGGGCTCTCCTTTAGCTCTGGCCTTGGTGCCAGACACCAACTTCAAGTGTCATGGGGCAGGGCTGGTTGGGCACCCAGCAGCCGATTAACCCTTTCCTGGCTCATGCGGGGTTTGTACACCCCATCACCAGGGCTTCTAAGCAATGTTTTTCTGATGTTTCCTATGGACTCCTTTGTTGCATATGGACAGAGCACATATGGGACTGGCAGTGTATACATTTTTGTCCTCGGTTATGCCAACTCCACTAATTATGCAAGCAGAACCACTCATTATACATAGCAGAACCATTCATTATAGCCGTCCTCAAATGTAAGGCCGCTGTGTTATTGCCGATTTCCCACGAACAGAGCACCTTCTGCCTGTCTAAGGCCCCCATCCCGCAAAGACTTAAACGCATGCTTAACCATACGCTCTGCGAGTAAACCCACCGACTCCAATACAACACTCGCCGTGAGGGAAGTTAAGCACCTGCTTTCGTCTGTGCAGGACCTGATCCCAAAGAATTTCTAGGGCCTAGTGGCGTAGGTGGGGATTTTCAAAAGAGCCCAATTTCATAGCCCAGGTGCAGTATCTCCACATGAAGTGTCTGGCGACTTTGCAGAGGAGTTGTTAATGTCGCAACATCCTTAAGGTGCATTGTGTAGTAAACCGCAATGGCACGTGTGTGTTTATTGTGCTGACACGCACAACAGAACTATTTAGTGACACAGCTGTGGTGCTGAGTCACCGATCCAGCTCTCAAAGGATGAGGATCACGCTAATTACATAAGAAAACAGGCTTCTTTCTTGTATGAGGCACAAAGGAGGCTGAAAGTATATTCTGGGGCCCAACAGAACAATACATTCCATTCCTGAAATCATTAGGCAATCACACACAAGATGTGCTCCTATTTTTGGTACACGCCTCCAGCTGTGTTGGGAAATACACTTTGGATTGCTTGCGAATTGTTGGTATATACCCAGGATAAGGGCCCTTCCTAGCCAGTTCCTCTGGGGAGAAGCAGATGAAAACTTCATCTGTCATTCAGAGATTATAAAGCCAGAAGGCATCATTGTGATCATGTAGTCTGGCCTCCTGCGTAACACAGCCCTGGGCCTTCTCTGACTTGATTCCTATTTGAACTAGAAAAAAAACATCCCATCTTGATTTAAACATTTCCCGAGATGGAGACTGCACCACAACCCTTGGTAAGTTGTTCCAATCACCTTCACCGTTAAAAAATTGCCCCTTATTTTTAGTGTGAATTTGTCTCGCTTCTAGCCATTGGTTGCTTAATGACACTGACGCAAAACAAGCATCAGTGCGGCACCTAGGGATGTTCCACTCACCTTTGTAATGCTGCACAATCAAGAACTGGAAGAATTTACCTCAGCTCAATTCCACTGTCTACTAAAAATTCCTTCTGCAGTTTCATCTTGACGCCATATGCTTCAGCGGAACTAGTCCTAAATTCTTGCATAGTGTTGTTGTGTACTGTTAAAACAACTCCAGAGGCTCCACAACAGAGGTAGACGCATCTCAGTAATGGATGAAACACTTTCTCGTGATGGTTTGTAATATACACATTTGTAAAGGGCTTTGGGATCTTTCAGCGTTAAAGCAGCTATTTACAAATTTAATCTATTAGTACCATTCCTACTGGCATTACTGACACTCTGAGACACACTAGAATTTAACACCATTAACATTTTCTTTTTAAAGGAAGGAAGGACAAGTGTAACTAATTTTCACCCTTCATTTAAATCATATAACGAACAGCCCCAGAGCAGGGAGGTCATTAGCTCTCATTGTGGTGTGAGAGAGACAATGAAAACTGTTACTAACTTATACACGTTTATACTAATTGCAGATCTTGGGACGAGGCGTTTATTAATGTATAATTATGGACGTTTGAAGAAAGAGAGGAACTAAGCTAAACAAAATGATCTGAGCAGTCAGTTAGAAGACTGCAGTGGTACTTGCTCAGTTCCAAGTTGTTTGATGCTCCAGTGCTATCCAGCACAAAACTGGAAGACAAAGGGAAGCAAAGCATGCTGAAGAACTCCCAGCGGCCATCTGTTGTGTTCCACTATATCATTTAACATCAGCAGAAGACACAGGAGCCAACAGAGTATGATATAGTCAGGCAACATCAAGGTGTGACAAAGTGGGAATGTTCTTAATGTTTTCTCTGAATACGGTGTGGGTGCCTCAGTTTCCCCTATGCAGTTCTTAGGTATCTAGGTGGGGGGAACAGGGTGTGTGATTGTTGCAGAGCCCAAGAGGGCCCCTGTGATACGGTCTGCACAGAGAATGGCCGACACTCTGTCTCCTGGCAACTAATGGCCTGGGCCCCTCCTCTACAAAGGTGCCAACTGAAGGTGTTGAAGAACAAAGAGATCAGGTGACCTCTTGGCCCGGGGAAAGGAACAAAGGCAGAGGAGGGGCTGGAGAGTTGCAGTTTGGAGCTGGCGGGGAAAATGGAGGGGAGGCCAGACAGATCTCCTGGCCTGACAGATCTCCTGGCCTCCCCTAGCTCCCCAAGATGGACCTGACTGAGGGGGTCCTGTTGTCTGTACCTGCAAGACCTGTCTTGGACTGTGTTCCTATCGTCTAAATAAACCTTCTGTTTTACTAGCTGGCTGAGGGTCATAGTGAATCGCAGGAAGCCAGGGGTGCAGGGTCTTGCCTCCCCCAACTCCGTTACACAAGGTGCTTAACTTTTATCAATGTATTTATTTTAAATCTGCAGTGAATTGAGGGCAAAAATCTAGGTATTTATAATTTCTCATGCTGAGATTTTGCAAAGTTTGAGATCAATAGAAATGTTTCTGTGGTTCGTTTTGTTAAATGCCACTGAAAACATTTTTTTTTTTAAATGTCATCCCTGGCCTGAATGCTATTGCATTAACCTAGTATGCAAGAGCCGGAAAGTCTAGACTATGTTTATGGTCCAAGTTCAGTGAAATGCAGGCAGTACTGGTAAGCAGCCAGCAATACCGGTAAAAAATAAAATGACATCTTCAAAGCTCTTTCTGATTTAAAAAAAAATCTCAGGTTTCATTAGTAACAGAACTGAGGACATCTGCTTTTATCATCTGATTTTTTTAAAGAGATGCTTGGGGAAATAACCCTTTATTTCCCCCTGACAAATTGTCCCTGAAATGGTTACAAATAATTCACTGCAATTGAAAAGAGAGAGAAAAGAGAGATTTCTTTCTCTTTTACAGCAGCCGGTGGTCAGTCAATTCCATTGCTTTGTTGGTGTCCATAGGAGTGCCGATTTGATTAGCATGAGGACACCACTCAGCATTGCTGGCGGAAGTTCACATGCATGCTTTCCCCCAGGCCTTGCAAGAGGGAACTTGCCAGCAAGAGCAGCAGTAAAGATGCAACTGACAGGCAGGGGCAGGCACAGGCACTGAGAGAAGGGGGACTGGCCGGGGTCCAAGCATGGCTTTGATCTTGGGACCATCCACTCTCCCCTGCTGGAAAGACCTTTGTAAATATCAGCAGGGGAACAAAATAAACTGACAATGTATATTTCCATACATGCTACTTAAAGGAGGCTCAATCAGAAACCTGAAGGGTTATAAATTTGTCCCCGTCAACTATTTCAAGCTGATAACGGTCCTTTCAGCTGACCGGGTCCCCTTTATTCAGTTCAGGACAAATGATCCAACTGTGAATTACTGCAGTCACAAGACAAGACACAAAAAGGACACGGAGTTTGATCTCCATCCGAGATGCCTCCTGCAGAACCAGAGTTCAGTTATTTGAAATCAGTCTCTGAAACACAGCAAGGTTCTAGCAGCATTATTCACGTTAGCCTGTTGGTGGTGTTTTTCTCCAAGGGAACTAAAGGGTTCAGCTGCTCAGTGAATCCTGTCACTGGATTCATTATTTAATTTCATTAAACTTTTCAGGGGCCAAAACCAGTTCCTCAGCAGCAACGTTGCAGCAAGATGTGCCATCAAACCATTATTCTGGCCCATAGCGATGTGGTAGCTAGGCAGGCAAACAAAACAAAATAGCAAAGTGCCGCATTGGTATGTTCATGGTATACGTACAGAGAAGTTAAATAAAAACAAAAATACTCTTGCTGAAAGGTTGCAATGTAACACTGCTTTATATCTTAGCATTCTGAACAATAACACACAAGAACCCCAAATCAGAGAGAGACAAAACAGGCTGCTCCCCAAAAATAGAGAGACACAACTCGTCCCACTTTACTCTAGGCTGGCTAGCTGAAAATTGACTCTGATCACATGCTTCCCTATAGAGTCCACTACCCTGTAAGCAGGATGAGTAAAAAATCCCTTAGGCTTTGAAGTGACCATTTGCAATTTTTAAAGTTTTCAATACACCACAAGAATGAAGTTTTCTATCCACAATGCAAGCTCCCTCTACGTACCAAGAGCCTCAGACTTCACCTAGAGACACACCTCCTATGCATGAGAGAGGCCCTTTCAGCCCATGGCCTGTCTGCTTTGTCAAGAAGGGGCATAGATAGTATAAATTATGATGGATTCAAGTTTTGTTTTGTTTTAATTTATAAAGTGTCAGTTACTGGGCAAACTGTGCTTGGGGCCCCTTTCAGTCCCTCCCGAGTGCACCCCTTATATGACAGGCCTGTTTCCTCCCTCACTTTGGGTAGAACCACTGTCAGCCTGGATCTCTGGCTCCCATTGTATTGATGACACAGTCAGTCTAGTTTGGGCTCCACTAGGAGTTTCCCTTCGAGAGCCTGGGACTGCTTCCATTTGCGGCGACCCAGAGCCGGTGTCTCCAAAACAGCCCGTTTGTTCATTTCTCAAAGGGACAATGCATGAGAGCAAAGTGCCAACTAAGGCAATAACCTTTGCAAGTTCCCCTCAGCCCAGCTGAGTCCATCTCTGGCCTGTTTACAAGTCTCTGTGTCTCCCTGTTCCTCTGGGTAGCAGTCAGACCCTCAGCTTTTCTCTGACACACCCTTGGTAGCTTCTCCTCCTCCCTCCCTATCACACTCCTCCTCTCCCTTTTTCAAGGCCTTTAGGTCTCCTTTGATTGAGGCCTGGCCTTGGGAGGCCGAACTCAGGGGAGCCTGTCTGGAGGCTGTCTTATCTTCGCCATCGCTCCTGGCCTGCAGGTTTCCGCATTTACAGCCTCCTTTGATTTAACTCCATCCTGCCTGGCCAAACGCACAGAGGCCCGCCCACATTCTTTAAACAATAACAGGGCTATTTCCCAGTTGGTCACATTGGGCATCTACTCTGACCATCTTTGAATGCCAGATTTTTTACCGTGGCCAGATTGGACACCTGTTCACTAGCACCGAGACGGAGAATGCCGGTCTCAGTTCACATACTCTGCAGAACCCCAGAGTGGGCACTTTCAATCCACGTATTTTAAACCACGCGAACGGAGAAAAACTATAGATCAGGGATCAGCCACCTTTGGCCCGCGGCCCGCCAGGGTGCTTACCGTTTGTTTACCTGCCGCGTCCGCAGGTTCGGCCAATCACGGCTCCCACTGGCTGCGGTTCACCGCTTCAGGCCAATAGGGACTGCGGGAAGCCGCGGCCAGCACCTCCCTCAGCCCGCGCTACTTCCTGCAGCCCCCATTGGCCTGGAGCAGGGAACCGCAGCCAGTGGGAGCCACGACTGGCTGAACCTGCGGACGCGGCAGGTAAACAAACCCTGGGGGGCCGCGGGCCAAAGGTCCTGGCTATAGATCCTACCATAGGCGACATGGGGGAGGGACATAAAGGGGGGGCACCAGGTAAAGGGGAGGGGCACGTGACCTACTCCTGATCTTCTAAGTCATCGAGGCCTGCCTGTCTGACACCTAGTTTCCATGCTGACTGAAGGAGATTACCATGCACCGAAACAAACCATGCAAACTATTTAATCGCTATAATCCTGCAGGAGAACAAAGATGTCGAAAGACGGCCTGACTCGAAGAGGATGTTATGTACTCATTTGTTTTGCTCCCCAGGGCCTCTGAAGATCCATCTTGTGTACGAGGCGGGAGCGTCCCCCTGCGCACTTGGACACAATAGCTAACATATTACACACACATGCTGGAGGATTAAAGCTCCCAGGGCGTCAGCTGTTGTGGGTTCTAGGCTTTCCAGCCTGCCAGTGTGTCATCTCTATTGTCCACTGGGTGGCAGCGGCTCCCAGGTTTCATTGGGTGTTGTGGTCTGTTCGCAAAGGTTTGTTTTTGTAAAGCTCTGGTCTATTTGCCACTGGTGGAAACCAGGAAAGGGCCAAGACTGACTTGAACCAATGCTAGAGACGGCAGGGACCAAAAGCACCACTAAAACGCTGGACGCCTCTGTGGGGCCTGGGAAACTAGTTAAATGATTGTAAAAAGAAGAACAGGAGTACTTGTGGCACCTTAGAGACTAACAAATTTATTAGAGCATAAGCTTTCGTGGACTACAGCCCACGTCTTACTGTAGTGGCTAGGAACCAGCCAGCCTTGGAACCCGGTTGGGCTGGTTGCTAAACAGACAGGCCAGTAGCAGACCCTGCTCCAAAGCGTTAATAGTCTAAAGCCAGACAGGGGACAGCCATGGAACACACCGCTGATCAATGTGACGGTGGCAAGCGCCGCTTGTTGGGGTGGATTTCGGTAGGAGGGGATGACGTCACAAGCGATAAGAGACCAACAGCTGGGACTGGAAGGAAATTGTAATCAGCCTGTTTACAACCCTTTGGCCAAGACTTTCAAAAGTGCTAGTGAGTCCGGGGCCCCACCGAAGCGCCTTTAAAAAGAGCCTGATTGTCAGAGGGCAGGTGCTCAGCCGCTTCTGACAACCCCTTTAAGGCATCCCACATTGGGCCTCCAAAAGTGGAAGCGCCCCCAACCTCACGTAGTCGCTTTTGAAACCCTCGGTACCCCTTTCTGTTAGCGCCTTAGGCAACAGGACGTCCTGGTTAAAGACTCAAAATCCCCACCCCCTTTAACTGAGGTGGGAGAGGTTACAATACATTTCTCCAAGGCAGACCAAAAAGCCCTCCCATGAATCCAGGGGAGATGAGGTCTGACAATATTAATATTTCTAAGGTAATTAACAAGCAAGAGAAAAAAAAACCCTTTAGGTTCCAGAACTGTACCCCCATAACGTACAGGGGATTGTGGGGGGGAGGGATGGGGAATTTTTATACGTCATAAAGAAGAAAAACAGACTTGGACAAATCATTTCCCGTCTCCGGGCCATTTGTAAAGCAGGGGGGGGGGGGGGGTTGCACCACGTGGCTGTCTCTGGCTTTCCCCAGGAAGGTGCTGTCAGGGTTGCCAGGGGGGATGCTATTTACTCTCTTGATGAAGTTCCTGCAATTTACAGATGCGACCTGCTAGGTAAGAATGACCTATTAGGGAGATGATCATTATTAATAAAATCAGGCACAAACCCAGTGCTTTGTAGGTGACGGCTCATCAGAGTGATGAAGAAAGAGAGGCTATGGACAGTCGAAAGCATCCCTTATCATGCCCATTGTAGAGTAAGCGTCACCTAACCCATTCAAACTCAGATCATCTTAAACAGTCTGCCCTCACCGCTCCCATTTATATTTGTAAGTGTAGGTCTGGGTGTTCTGTTATCTGCTCGCTGGCTCAGTGCTATCAAGTACAATCGGAGCAATGAAGTGATTTATCGCTGGGCGTTCTCTCTCCCTGCTGGGGCACAAGCAAAGGTCTCTGTCTAGCCCTCCTGCTCCAAGCAGCTATTAAGGTATGTTTGGCTGAGCCGAGTTAGCAAAACAGGTTGGGAAATCCTTGGGGGCTGTGACTCAGCCTAGTACGATCTCTGCTCTTCCGTGGGCTGCGCTCTGGATGCCTCCTAGCCTGAACGTGACAGTTCGCTGGGCACTGGCGGCTGCTGAAGGAGTCCAGTCCCCCACAGGGTGGGTCCGGAGTGGGGAGAGCACTCTGGAGCGCTTTGGACACTTGGACAGAGGACAGTGAGAACCCTGGTGCTTCCTCTACCTGTGGGACATTCTGGCACCATGGGCCCCTCCACCCTGCGAGTGGCAAAGGCCCTGCCCCATTCTTAATCGGCTGGCAGTGCAGGGATGGTGCCGGGGAGAGAGCTTGCCGCACCTCCAAAAGGTGAAGCGTGGGAAGCAACGCTGAGCCCCCAGGTCATACCCTCAGCCGGCCACAGCTTTTGCATCGTGAAGGTTCCCAGTCCACTTGACAGGCTATATCCAGGAATCCTTTCATCCAGCTCGGAAATGCAGCCACCTCTGGGGTGGGACGTCATAGCCACACAGCAGCACCACACGTCCTCCTGGGGAACACCTCGTTGTGGTGTAATGAACGGGCGGGGGGGGGAGGGGGGTTAGCCCAGGAGCCTGGAGGCAAGGCAGAGATGATTGCTAGGAGACCACGTTCTGCAGGCAGGGCGATAGGAGAGAAGAACCCATTTATGCTTGTTCAGTCACTGTGGGAATGTATAGACCAAGGCCGAGATCCTCAAAGACACCTAAATACCATTGAGGGGCTGGGCCCACAGGCCGAATTCCAATTCGCGGGTGGGGAGGGGGGCACATGTGTATGTTAAGAAGCTGCAGCTGCTTACCCCAGGACTGAACATGACCCCCTGGCCCTGAGCGGCCTCTCCCTAGCTCCTTGTCCCCTGCGTCTCCCCCACATTCTGCACATGGGGTAAGTAACACCAGAGAGTTAAGGGCAGTGAGGAATCTGCCCCCACGTCTCACCACCTTCCACTTAGAGAAAGCCTTGGGGTGGAGAGTTAATATCCGCAGCATTGCCAACACCAAGTGTTCAAACGGCGTCAATCAAAAATGACCCCATTGGCTTCAAAAGTCACGCGTGTGGTTTCGAGACGTTGGAGGAGAGTGTTACCAGCCGGCCCGCCGACCCATCGGAGCCCTCGTCCCGCAGTACCTAGTGACAAAGAGGAAAAGGAACGCTTTCGATTTCTGTTCGGCCACCTTTCACCCAGGGCTCTCGGAGCACTCACAAGGACGTGGCCTTCAGCCCATCACGGCCTGGTCCTGTCCCGTAAATAAATAATTATTTCCTGCTGAGTCAGGTGATCCCATGCAGCGCCCTGTCATAGACGCATAGACTTTAAGGTCAGAAGGGACCATTATGATCATCTGGTCTGACCTCCTGCACAACGCAGGCCACAGAATCTCACCCACCCACTCCTGTAACAAACCCCTGACCTATGTCTGAGCTATTGAAGTCCTCAACTTGTGGTTTAAAGATGTCAAGGTGCAGAGAATCCTCCAGCGAGTGACCCCTGCCCCACGCTGCAGAGGAAGGCAAAAACCCCTCAGGGCCTCTGCCAATCTGCCCTGGAGGAAAATTCCTTCCTGACCCCAAATATGGCGATCAACTAAACCCTGAGCACGTGGGCAAGACTCACCAGCCAGCACCCTGTCCTCAGTCCACCGAGGGCTGCGTCTCTCCCAGCTGCTGAGGTGTCGTCTGAGCAGAGACAGGCAAAGGCCACCAGAAGCAGTAAGTTCTGACGCCGGTGCATCAGACCAGGGTTTCTCTACCTTTCCCGTGTTGCTACCCGCTGGGATCCACCCCCGGCCAGCTAGGACCCCGGTTTCTATTTAGCAATATGACAAGGACAGGGCAATAGCAACCCCCAAAACCCAGGTAGGGGTCATGACCCCAGGGTGCAGCTCCACCAGCGCTGGGCACCAGGAAGGGGGCACACGTGAGCGGTTCCACCCCTGCAGATGGAAACGACAGCACTGGCCAGTCACCGGAGTGTGACCTTCAGCTCGCCTGCCCCAGGCCTGGGCTGGTCTCCTTTGCCTCGGAGTACACGGGGCCCTGCGCGGCCATAGACCCCCCTCGTTTCCGGTGCAAGACAAACCCACCAGCCCCGGGTCCCCGCTCTACAGGCAGCCGAATGGCGGGTGCTAGCGCCAGGCAGGGCCTTGCTCAACGGAGGTATAATCGCCGCGCTCTAGACTTTGGCCTTGGCAAGCGCCGCTGGCCCCTCTCCCGGCTTCAGCACAGCGGCACCTTGGATTCTCCAGTTAGCCGAGCCATGCAATTTCTTATCTGCTGCCGAGCGTCCCAAAGGCCCTGCTGCTGCAGAAACAGCCTGCAAAACTTCCTGCAGCGGAAACAAGCGCAAAAACCCAGTCTCCGGCTGCGTCTAGCCCCGGGGGCAGGCGGGTGGGGGTCGTGCTGCAGCTCCTCCCATGCCAGGCGGGGTCCCTGCTCTAAGCCAGCTGCAATCAGAGCTAGTACTTCAAGTCTGGCCAGATTCTCCCCAGGTGAGGAAACACTTGAGAACAGGAAGACAGCAGGGCCCCCGCCCAGCCCCAGGCTTCCTTGGTGGCTGGTAACACCGTGTGGCGTGAGTGGTCTCAAAAGTCTAGGATGTCGCCCAGACGCTGTGGGGATGGGCACCAAACAGAGACATGTAGTAATAAATACAGGTATTTCATTAATTGTAATAATAATAATAATAATAATAGTGAGGGGAACAAGGCAGGACAGCTGCATTGCCCTGCACCACGTGGCTGTCTCTGGCTTTCCCCAGGAAGGTGCTGTCAGGGTTGCCTGGCTCACCTAGATTTGGCTTTACCCGGGCCTTTCGCAGCCTGGGTGCAGCCCAGTTGCACCCCTAGCATAGAGCACCCCCTGCACTGGGGCTGAGACAGAGCTGGGCTCTCACAGCTCAGAGGTTCAGTCCAGCCCCACAGCAGGGCCCATCTGCACTGAGAGGGGCTGGGTTTTAACCACTCAGGTGGCAGTCGGGTGGTAACTAGGTTTCTCTCTGTCTGTGATAGCCTGGCCCCGGTACCCTAGTCTCTGAGCATGTCTGGATCCCGGCAGGGAGGGCAGTGCTGCTAGCCCCGTTTTGCAGATCGGGAACGGGGGCCCAGAGAGCTTAAGGCTCAGATCTGCAAAGGGATTTAGGGTCCTGATTCCTGTGGATTTCAACAGATGTTAGGAACCTCAATGCCTTGGTGTACCTGGGCCTCAGTGAGTCACTCCAGGTCACACAGGGAGCCTTTGGCAGAGCAGGGACGTGAATCCGGGTCTCCAATGGCCCATGCTACCCTCCCACCCCCCGAGCCAGCCGTGCTCACGTTCCCCCCCTGCAGCCTGAGAAGCATCTGCCCCCAGCCTGGTTTGTCTGCTTGGAAGTAAGGAAGCAGCCAGTGTAGATAGGGGCAAGTTGTGTGTTTAATGTTATAGCAGCTGGTCATGGGGGAACCCTACCAGAACCAGGGGGGAACCCCTGAGCAGATGGCATGATGTTAAACCTGACTTGTCCCTGTCCGCACTGTTAACATGACTCCTCAAGGTCGTGTTCTAACATGACCTCATTGTCTAGTGAGGAGAAGTCGCTGGGGTGCCCAGGGCCTTGCAGACGGTGCCCTTGAAAGCTACACGGCTGGCTCAAAGGGTTAGCTTAGAGCCCTGGCCCTGGACAACGCATCAGCCCCTTGCTGGGAAGCAGCATCTCCCGAGCTGCTTCCAGGTAGCACCAATTCCCTGGAGGGCCGATGGGAACTACCAGCAACTGTGGCGTTTGCCGTCCTGCGTGGGCAAAGTTTTCAGTGGTGCTCATGAGCGGAGCCCAGAGCCCCCAGCAAAAAGATGGGGGGGGGACCCCTGCCAGTTCTGCCAGAACACGGATCTGCAGCTTCTCCAGCTGGACTGGGACGTCCCAGGCCTACTGTACAATCATGAGCTCGGAAGGCAACCTACAAATCAGCTTCACAAGATGACCAGAGACTCTGTTTTCACTTTAGGGTAAAGCAGGGATTGGATTTCCCCTGCCAGCTCAATCCGTGGCCCCTCCGCTGCCCCAGCCCTGGAGGGGAATGAGCAAACAGCAGCCGAGGTGCTGGGTTCTGCAGTATGGGAATGGTCCGGGGGGGGACTGTAGCAGGACGACATGGCTTGGCTGACCCTAGCCTTGCTCTCTGACCATTCTTCCGACCCTTCCGAGACCCCAGCAGCGTGGCTCTCCGCCCCCAGTAAGGGCTGAACATGCCCCCTCCCCATCCCCTGCTGATCTAGGGAGCGAAGGCACTTTCAAGATTCGAACCCAGCTCTCCTGCAGTGCAGCGAAGAGCTTGAGCCATCAGGCTATGGGACCTGCGTGGCAGCTCCATGGCTTGACACTCAGCTCGGAGTACCCCCTGGGGAGGAGAATAAGCCCAGAGGGGTGAAAATCACCCTAGGGTGCCCCTGCTCCGTCCCAGCGGCGGACTCATAGATTCCAAGGCCAGGAGGGACCTTCTATCTAGTCTAGATCTCTCTGATCTTCTGTCTCGTCTGATCTAGAAGATCAGAGAGATCTAGAGTATCTCGTTGGACCTCCTGCAGGACGCTGGGCCTAGGATGCAGGGAGGCGGAGGGAGGCCTGCGTTTCGCCTGCCTTTCACAAGCAGGGCAGGACCTTTCCTTGCCCTCTCCCTCTCCCCTGTACTGGGTAGGGCCAAGCAAATCACTGAGTACAGGATCTCCAGATCAATCTTTAATTGGTGCCGGGTGATGGAGGCAGGCTGGGGGGATTACCCTGTCAGCCAGGAGGGGAGAGCCCCCAAAGCCCTTCGAATGGACGCCAACTGCCTCTGTGCTCTTTGGCCCTGGGCTAATCGGTTCCTGTTACTAACACTTCTCCTGGGCTCTCTCTCCCACTTACGATTGTCTTTCCTGCTTTACCCTGGGCTCTGGGGCTGCTCCTTTATCCCCCAGTGCGACAAGCATCCGTCCAAGTCGACCTTGGGGCTGCCCAGCTGCACCGTTCCTAAGCAGAGAATCAGTAAATCCAAGACCCTGCCTCCCTCCTCTGCTGCCGAGCGGGCAGTTGGTTTAGCCCGCAGCCCCCGGAACGATTAAACTTATCTCTGCAGATAAAGCGGCAGTGGCACTTTCGCCTCGGCCTCCGAGGAGCCAGGCCTGCAAAGGCAGCAGCTACTGCAGCATGGGAAGAATTGCGATCTCAGCTGGCCAGATGCCACGGCGCTGGGCCTGGTCGGAGAACGTGGATGGAGAGAGATCAGCAGCCTGCCCGGTGTAGTTGGTGCCACGTGATTCACCTGCAAAAGGCGCCTTCCTTTTTCGCCAACCCCTGTAGAGACCCCAGGACCCACCGGGACCCTGACTTCTGGCACGTCGGCCTGAAGCCAGCCCTGGCCAGACCCCACTGAAGTTGGTGCGACTCCAGCCAGGTGCAGGTTCACGGGCTGAAGCCAAGGAACTGCTGCCGTCTCGGGCTGAGGAGCAAGGCCAGCACGATGCTCCGTGCCGGTTTCTAGCCCCGCTGCAGGACTCCCGCTCCGCCCCTGGCTGAAGTCGAGCTGGGTGGAGCAGGCCTCAGGCTTGCTAAGCCAGCTGGCCGGTACCCACGCTCTGCCCTTCTGTAGAGCAGCACCCAGGCCCCAGAGCGCTGACGCTCGCCCATGAGCTTGGTTAAAACCCCGGGGAGGGAGGTCAATACACTTAGCCCATTTCAGGAGGGCACTGGGGCAGGTGCAGGCATGGAAGAGGAGCCTCCAGTTTAGGGTGCCCCTCCTGACACACCTGGGGCCTGATTTTCAATGGCACTGGGCATCTGCCCCTGACTCCAGCTGCCACTGGGGGTGCCCGGCCTCTCCGAACACCAGCCCCCAAAGAGCTTCTAGTTCAATGGTTCGCAACCCATTTACTATGGGTGGGTCGCATGAGCAGCTCTCTATGGGGGACACAACCACACAATATACACACTCCCTGGATGGCCCTGAGGATGTCACATGGGCCACAGCTGTGTGCGGATTGGGCTGCAAGTGACCCCCCGGGTCGCAGGTTGAGAACCACTGCTCTAGTTGGACAGACAGACAGATGGAGGCACCCATCATCAGAGGGCACATGGGAGCCAAGTCTCAGATCCCCCAAGGCTTCCAGGCACCTAACTCCCATTGAAACCAGTAGGATTTAGGTGCTGCAATACCTCTGTGGATCCGGGCCAAGCGCATCAGCAGTGGCGGAGCTGGGATCCGAAGTCAAACTCACCCACCTGTGCTCAGGCCACACTGACAGGAAAGGGGCGGTTGAGAGACACCCTCCTGTGCCCCACCCCCACTTTAAGCCAACCTTGGCTCTCACCTGGAGGGAAAAGCTGTTAAACCAAAGCACCAGATGGGAGCCGAGGCCTAGACCATGCCGGGCAGTGCCCCGGCCAGGCACTCCGTGCAAAGATGGAGGAGAAGCCACTGCAGATAACTCTGTGCAAACTGTCCTTCGCCGGGAGCGGTTATCATGCCAGGAGGGGGAGAGGCAGGGAGAAGAGGCAGCCCAGGTGGCCTTGAGCTCTCGCCTGGAATAAACAAGCAGTCGCGTCCCCACCCAGCTGGCCGGCCAGCTAGGGGAACTGGCTCAGAGCCTGTCCCCAGGCGCTTCAGCTAGTTCAGCACGGCCCCACCCATGGGTCCGGCTCAGCAGAGCCTACGCTGAGGTCACAGCTCCGTGGTTAGCCCCACCACCCTGCAATGCTGCTGCCCTGGTCGGCCCCAGCGACCCTCACCCCTGAGTTGAGCAGCGGATGAAGGGTCCCTCGCCCTGACAGGGCCGGGGTCTCAGAGGGGACAATGCAGGGGGAGGGGGAGTCCCAGCAAGGTGGAGGAGATGCCGTAGCAAAGTCCTGAGTCTCAGAGCTCAGGAGTGGGGCAGGAACCAGCTTTCCCATCCCCCACAACGTTCCCATTCTCCATGGGGAGGAAACCGAGACCCTTCGACGGTGTGTGGAGAGAGAACAGGCCCAGAGCACCCAGGAGCCCCGTGGTTAGGGTAGAGTAGCTGCTCTGAGGTCCTGCTCTCTCCCCTCTACCAGAAACTCCATCCTGGACCTGAGAACCCTTCCCAACACAAGTTTTGTCCAGACAAACCCTTCCCCATGGAAAGTTTTGGTCTCAACTTGTCAGAAATCCCTGACCAAAACCCCAGTCCTGCTCAGTTCTCGTAGCTCGAAGCTGGGGGTGACGCTTGTCCCCAGGAGCCAGGTTTTACCTGGTTTTGCAATTAAGCCAGGTCATTAGGCTGAAGTATTTATTGACACAGGCAGCGTGGTCGAGAAGGCAGAGAACCACCCTGGGACTCCGGAGACCTGGATTTGTTCCCAGCTCTGCCAGTGATGGATTGTATGACCATAGGCAAGTCACTTCACCTGCCTCCATTTCCCCACCCACCCTTTGGCTGTTTAGATTGGGATCACGTTGGGGCAGCCGCTGAGTATTCTGTGCGCATCCAGCACCGGGCACCCTGGGTCCCGCTCACAGCTAGGGCCTCTAACTGTTACCGGGAGGCCAATGATATTTAATAAACCTCCCTGATGACAGGCACCGTCCCAAGCTCTGGGGCCCTGACCGTGCATTTAAAAACCACAGCACCAACATGGATCCCAGACACAAAACCATCTGAGACCCCAGCACTGCCAGACTGTCTCCCCCACCCAGCTGATCCTCAGTCACATAATACAGCAGCTTAGGACCCCTCCCCACACCCCTACCCCCTGGCAGCTCAGACCAACTGGCTTTGCAGCATACCTGGAAAGTCAAGAGACTCCAAGCGTGGGTGGGGGGGAATATCTGCACCTCGGAGAGGCTCCAGCAAACCCCCTCACTGACACAGGGAGAAAGGCAGGTCCCAAGGCAGTTAGGGCTGCATATTCCGCCTCCTTAACTTCCTCTTGCAGTTCCAAATTAGCTTCTTCACGTCCCATCCCGCCTGGCGCTGCTGTGCCCCGTTCATTAGTGGCGGCGTTTCGCCTCGGCCTTTGTGGAGGGGAAGAGGGTGCTGCACGGGTCCTGAAGGCCCCCCACCCTCAGAGGGGCTGGAGTCACACAACAGCTTGCAGGGGGCGATGGGGTCAGGCCTAGCATTCAGCCCTGCTCTTATCAGCGGCTGGCAGCTGGGCCCTTGCACACAGCCGCTTGCGGGCACGCTGCTCACTGCCGATAAAAGCTGTTATCCTAAAGATGCTGGCAAAGTCCCGGTCAGCAAACGGCCCCTCAGTCCAGGAGCTGCAGGAATCCAGCGCCTCCCTCAGCGGCAGGCAAGACGCAGCAGCTTGGTTCTTTCAGCCCATTCCCTAGTGCCAAGCCTTTGCCACCCTCCACAGATACCTGCTTCCTTATGCAGTGGGTTGAAGGGGGTCAGCACAGATCTCGCCCTCACCAGGAGGGACGCTCCGAGAAGGGGATGCTGCTCTAGCCGGAGCCCCTCCCAACCCCACGCAGTGCTGGGAGCACGGCCTGACCGGTTACGAGGCAAGTTGGCTTTTGGGGGCTTGTGAATCTTGCAACCACGAGGAGAAATCCCATTTTCTGCCCCATCGCCGTACCTCCTTGATGAACGTCGCATCCTTACCCTGTACGAAGACCACATTCTTAACAGCTGGTCTCTTTCGCTCTGTGGGGCCTTGGGCAGATCCCACTTGACTCAGACGGCTTGAGGCGTGGGCTTATTCACTTTTGATCAGATGTATGGCAGTGCCACCCGGTCCCTCCTGCCCCAGATGAGTGCACAGGCACAGGTACATTTCAAATTTGGCTCCTGCAAATGGGTTAAGCCCAGGACTTTGAAAGCTGCTGTGACTGACCACTCAGGCCAGCGATGGAGACAAAATTCAAAAGGCAGTAGGAACCGGAGTGAAACAAACGCACTTAAAATTCCCAGGAACGCTCCTGTCTTGTTAGGCGGTGGGCTCTTTAGGGCAGGGGCTGTGCCTCAGTACAATAGGCCCCGATCCTGCTTTCAGCTGCCACAGCGCTACTAATCATGGAACGGCTTTTGCTTTGCTCAGCCGAAGTTCGTGATGGCGGACATGCAGCCATCTGCAGAGGGCTGGCACGCGGCTGACACACATCCCCTGCACTTGGGATGCGACGGACCCGAGAGCTCAGCTCCTGTTTTAGGTACCTACACAAGCGGCCAGATTTTCCAGCGTGCACTGAACAAGGGTCACGTGGAGCCGAGGCCTAGTGGGGGCTCTCTGCCCTGGGGGGAGTTTCACTCTCCAGGAAGGCAGAGCAGACCCATTGCTCTAGCTAGTTTCAGACGCAGGCGTGTGATTCGAAGCAGAGCGCCCGGGGAAGGAAATTAACAGGCATTTGGGAAAAAAAAAGTCAACTTTATTTCTCATCAAAACAGAATTGGCAACAAAGTCACAACAATCAGCATTTTCACCCCCACTTGGGAGGAAACCCATCCAAAAACAATAACTTACACAGAATGACGGCTCTGCGACCGGTCCTTCACCACAGTGACAGGCGGGGCTGTCAGCTCCACACACTAGTCACTCCAGGGAAAGCAAGAGTGGGAAGGAGGGAACGGCTGCCGACCGGCAAAGCTCAGACAGTGGGCATTTCACAGTGACCTGCACGAGTGTGAAATGCTGTGGCACATCTGGATAAAGCTACAGACATCTGGTTCACCCCTCTCCTTGCCCCTCCAAAGTCTCACACACTGCAGTCTCCCATCCCTCCCTACTGGCATACGGGGTCTGGCCAACTTCACAACCCCAAACGGATACTGCTGTCCAGAGCTTACCCTGTGCAAGCCTTCCAGCAGGGCAAGCACACGTCACCTCGCACACGGGCGTGGGAAAGAGAAGCCGGCTTGAAGGAGCAGGGGCAGCCCATCTCAAACAGTGCTAACCGTCTTGAGTTCACAGCGCATCAGCTACCAGAATGTGCAGTGCTACAGTGGGGGAAGAGAGGTCCCATGCTTGTGAAAAGGGATTGCCTCTAGCCAGAGAAAAGGAGACACCCACAACACTCTGCATTGCCAGACCAAGGGGCGTGTGTGTGTGTGTAAAAAAAATAAAATAAAAGATACACAAACATAGGGCTGTTTGTACACAAACCTTGCTTTACAATGGAGTGTATATATTATACACATACGTATTACACACGTGCATTGTACCCCAAGGGTGCGTGTACATAGTCCTTGCTTTACAAGGCAGCATGTACAACACACGCGATATCCTGCACTGTGTAATGCTTTCCAAAAAAAAGGAACGTGACCAGAGAAGATCTGCCCCCGGGCAGAAAAAGTGAGTCGTAAGTTTCAATTGCTCTATGCCTGGTTCTAAGTGGACATCACCCCAGAAGCATTTGCCCTCTTTGCAGTCTCTCTTGCAGCAGCCGGCAAGTCAGGCTGATTTCGTTTGTGTTTCTAGCTAATTGAAATATTGACAACAATTAAGAAAGACCCTGAAAATCCCCACCCAGTTTGACTCCTGCAATGAATGGCTGGTTCTGATGTGGAGTCCACAGTGGAGCTGCTCACAGCCCTCCTGGGTGGACTCAAGAGGAAAATGGTCCCTCTGTCTTTGGCAAGAGGAGGGAAACTCACCCACGTGCAGAGGTTCTAGCATTAGGCTGATGCACCACCTATGTCCCGCTTCAGAACAGAGGGCGGTAAGTGGGACATAGGCCTCGCTGAGGGTGAATTTACCCTCAGGGTCTCTCGACCTACCAAGAACAGACATGGGACACTGCGTAAAACGGACCCAAAACCACAGGCACAAAGAAAAAGGCCTCGTTCAGAAAGCATCACACAGTGTATGCTCCCCACCTCCAGCACACACCGCCTGCAACCTAGGACCTCAGAGCAAGGGCTATTTCGGAGACAAGACTTTTCAGCAGCACAGAGGATGGGGTGCTTGACATGGGAGGGACGTAGGTAACACGGGGGCTGAAACACGGGACACTTGAGAGAGGAGACGGAGGTGGGTGGGGTGAGTGGATGAGGCTGGTTTCAGGACGAAGCCAGGTACAAGTAGCAAGAGATGAAGAGAGCAGCCTCCAAGTTTGCTTCACAGTTTCGAACCTCTGTGCATGGCTAGGGCAGCCTGGTGCCAGGAGCGGGAGGGACACACATTCTGGGGAGGTTTCACCCTTTAGCTCTCTGCACACATGGCACAGACTCCCCCCCCCCACCGCGCTGAGCAGAAGAAGGGGAGCCAGAGTTGCACACGCCATGAACCATGAGGGCACAGGATATGTGCAAGACAAACGCGCCCAGGTTGCTGCAGCCTGCCACCCCCAGACAAGACCTGCTTCTACTGGGCACTTCCAAGCCCTGAACTGGAGACCCCTGTCAGCAGTGCAGGGGATCACGTCCACAGGGGCTCTCCCCCAGGCCCTGACAGCAGGCGCTTCCGGCCCAAACTCTACTGCCCGGGCAGAGACGCTCACACCCAGCGCACAGCCCGACGGGGCGTGTCTGCAGGGCTGAGCACTGCGCAAGAGGCCGTGGGCTTCAGGTTACCCTACCCGGACAAGTGCCTGCCCGCCCTTTGAGGCGGGGACTGTGCAGAACAGCCCCACAGACAGGGGCATCCCACCCGTGCCCCGATCTCCCTCCATCCCCAGCCCAAAGGCGTTCAGTGCAGCAGAGCTCTGGAGAGCAGGAGGCACTTGGCCAAGAAGAAACGTAGTGTGGTGGCCGTGGCAGCAGCATGGGGCTGGGGGAATTTGTGCCCTTGGCCACCGGGCCCCGTGGGAGATGGCCAGTGCCCGGCGGGACGGCTCTCAGCCTTACAGCAACACACGCGGAGAGGCCACGCCGGGCCATGGGGGCAGGGAGAAGAGAGACGCACGTTCGTGGGAGCCGGGTAAGCCCGCCGGCAGAGCGCCCTTTGGTACGAGGCGAGGCCCTTCCCTTCCCCTCAGCAGCCCCAGGCCTGGCAGCTCAGTTCTCTGCTGTCCATTGCACTAGTCACCAGCCTCAGGACGGGCGTGCGCGGCACAGAGGGGGCAGCAGCCAGCAAGGGAGGGAGGGAGCTCAGTCTGATTTCGTTACACGCTAACACTATAAAGGCACGTCCGCTTCACGGCAGCGCAAGAGTCTTGCTGTGGAGTCCGGCCCCGGCCGGCGGCCCGGCTGACAGGCCCCAGGACGGCTCCTGCCGGGCAGTATCCACGGGAACACTGGGCATGGTGGAGGCGGTTCTTCGTTACATGGGGAAGGGGCTGAGCAGTTCGGTGTCTAACAGCCCCGGGGAGAGTGGGGGGGAGGAGCCCCCGGGCCCATCGCTCCAGGGGGCCCAGAGTATTTCCCGACGGATCCCAAACCCACGTCGGTGAAGTCAGGCTCCCCCGCAGCGCGGTGCGTCCCTGGCACGGCGTGGGGAGCGCAGCCCTGTCAGGTCATGTAGCGGGTGATGGCTCTCAGCGCATACAGCAGGGCCGCCTGCATCCGGGCCTCCAGCAGGAGCAGGTTCACGTGCACCTGGAACGGAAGGAGACGGTGCTCAGGGGGAAACATGCAGCGACACTGCGGCCTGCCACCTCCCCTTCCTGCCAGGAGACGGGAGGGGAAGTCGGGATCCGTCAGGGCCCGGGGAGAGCCCAGGACAGCAAACGGATGGAGGATCCCCTCTCCCCCCCCGTGTAGGGCTGCACAATGGTCCTGGTGCATTCTGGGTTCTCCCCGCACACCTTCCCCAAAAGCCACAGGCAGCAGCCACTGGGTCCAAGGCCTGCTCCAGGCACCAGCTTACCAAGCAGGTGCTTGGGGCGGCCACTTTGGAGAGGGGCGGCACGTCCAGCTGTTTGGTGGCACGTCCCTCACTCCTGCTCGGAGCGAAGGACCTCCCGCCGAATTGCCGCCGCAGATCACGATCGCGCCTTTTTTTGTTTTGTTTTTGTTTGGCTGCTTGGGGCGGCCAAAACCTTGGAGCCGGCCCTGACTGGGTCAGGCTGGGCACTGACTGGACAGAGGGATCACTGCCAGGATCTGGGGAGATCTTCCAGCAGGGACACCCCCCATGCCAGTGCCACAGAGGGTAGGATGAGCACAGGGGCCTGGGCCAGTGCTAGCCCACTGGGGGCTCCAAGCAGGAATAGTTTCAGGGTCCCCCCCCGACTAATAATTAACAGGGGGCCCCCACTGAGCTGCTTGGGGCCCTAGCAATTGCTGAGCGCTGGCCCTGCCTGGGACCAGTGTGGCCGTGACAAGCTGCTCCGCTTTGCTCAGTCGCTCCCCTCATTAAGCGAGGAGACCACCTCAGTGCCTAGCCCTGCTCCTGGCGTCAGGGTTGCCCCCACGCCGGGGCGGTGAGGGGACGCACCTTCTCGGAGTGCTTGAAGTGTCGCCAGAAGTGGGTGTACATCCGCCTGGTGGCTTTCTCCGGGTAGCAGGCCACGGTTTTGATGTAGACTTTCAAGCTGCGCTCCAGGAGCTGGTTCACCTCCCCGTAGTCATAGTCGTCGTATCTAGGAGGGGAGGGGAGAATCCACATTACCCTGAGAGGAGACCAGGGCCACAGGGTCTCAGCCCAGCTCCTCCTCCCTTCCTTCCTTCCCTCCCCTCCCCTTCCGGCAGCCCTGGTGCCTGAACTCCCCTCCCCATCACAACGGGTCTGCGTCCCGACTGCAGGGACAGGGCCTAGGAGCGAGATGACCCCAGCAGGCCATCCACACACAACTGTGCCCAGAGTAACTGGACCAAGACCACCAGCTTACTGCAGATGGGCAGGGCTTTGGTCACGGCTGCCCATTGGCTGGATTCGAACCAGGCCCCAAAGCCTGTTCCCAGGGACCCTCCGGTAACAGCTCAGCTGGAGTATCTAGACAACAGGCCTGGGGCAACCAAGGAAAGAAGGGAGAGGAGAAGTGGGTGTGTCTGAGGGCACCATGGACTCAGCGGCTCCCCAGTTCCCTACCTGATGCCGAAGACGCAGTGAATGTAATTCCAGATGGCCCTGCGGAGCATGGTGGTGTCCACCCCGCTGTGCATGGCAATGGTGTTGTAGGTCAGGTTATAGACGACCTGGAACTTCTCGTCCAGCAGCTGCCCCATGTCAGGGTACAGGCGGTTAATCAGCGAGTAGCCGTGGTCTTCCCAGGTGTAATCCTGCCAGGAGAAGGATGCTGGGACAGAGGCTCCAAGACCCCGACGGGAGCAAAGGGCCTGGCCCAGTACCCCATCCACAGGAGTGGGAGTCTCTCCGTGGGCTTGGGGTCAGGCCTCCAGAGAAAACATGAGCTTGGGGCATAGGACACAGCTCCCCGGAAAGGGACCGGCTGGCGATGGCTAACCCAGGGCCAGGCCCACAGACCGTTGCCAGCCCCAAGTATGGCCCCACAGTCCTCAACGGAATCAGAGGCCCCTCAGACTGTCCTGCTGCTCCATGCCCTGCCCTGGCTCCACATCTCTCCCCTCCCCGCGGCCGCCGGGCGGCTGTATCAGGGGAGCGCGGCCCGCAAGAGGTACCTGAGCTCGGAAGGTGGGTGGGGCCTGCTCTCCTTTCCTCGTGAAATCCTTGTATCCAAACTCCGGATCCTCCACGAAGCACAGGACGTTGGGAGGCAGAGCGTGCTCAGCAATGTCGACTGGATGGGACACAAAAGCCCACAGGGACGTTAGTGCCTATTGCTGCCCCACGGCAAAGAGCCACCCAAGAAACCCCAGAGCCACCTCCCACGTTACTCCTCAGCTGAGTCACCGGCAGTCCTCTGCAGAGCAAACCTGCTGCTGTGATCTGCTCTAATGGGAGGTGCAATTAACACACACCGCACTGTTCACCGATTACCCGTGAGATAATTACATCCGACAGCAGGAATCCGTGACAGCCCTTCCCCGCTCAGGGAGCAGAGCCAGTGTGGAGGGAGCTGCTGACAGTCCCCCCAGGGACGATTCCTCCCCCCTCTCCTGACAGCATCTGAGCATCATGCAGCAGCACCATGGCAGAGAGACCTTGTCCTTCCCACCCCCCAAGCTAAGACAGTGACAGGCTATGGCCCATGCAGAAGAGCCACCGAGCGCCTTTGGACCTGGCTGGGACATGTGCCTCTGCCTCTCGCCCGCCCCGTCCTCCCTCCTCACCCGAAGGGGCCACAAGCAAGCTCTCTGTCTTCTCCAGCTCGAAGCGGGTTTCCATCTCTTCCTGTGTGACCCCCTCCTCCTCCAGCTGGCACTCCTGAAGCAGCTTCATCCTCGCCATCAGCACCTCCACCTCCTGCATGGCATCTTTGCCCTGGGCACGGGGAGAGAGCGAGCGGGCAGGGTCAGCACCAACAGCGGTTGGGAGAGGGATGCAGCCAACTTCATTCCAAGCACAAAACACCCCCTTTATCGAGGTTTAGAGAGGAGTCCTTGGAGGGACCACATGCCTGTTATCCAGAGCAATTGGCTGCTGGCAATGGGACGTTCTCTGGGGCTTCGTTCATCCCTACGGTGTGATGCCAAGCTGGCACTGTGCCCAACACTATTCAGGTACGACCCGGGGCCCTGTGCCTCTATCTACTGTGGGCTAGATTCTGTGCTACACCCTTAAGGAGACACTGCAGAGAAGGCTCAGCCCAAGGGAAGGGGCAAGTCACCTTTACACCTCCCAGATTTGACTCCAGGGCCTGGTGCAGCCGCCAGTGTCACTTAGAGCAGCCTCAGGGCTGCTCTAATGTATGGTTTGCCTCCCCATGCTGCCTATGGGTTGCTGAACCACCCTGAATAGCTGCAATGCAAAAGGTTCCAGCCACTTCTCCATCTTCTCACTAAGCCCCACTCCCAAACCACCCCTACACTGGGGTCTGTGAGGAAGGCAGGGTGGATGGCAGCCCTTGGATGCTCCTTGGGGCTGTAAGAGAGGCCATAAAGAAGCCACATCCGCAGAGCAGGCACTGCAGCTGGGTCAGAGGCAGTTTGGGCGTTAGCCTGCTGCAATCTCAGCAGGAATGGGGGTACACCTGCTCTCCTGGGGTTTGGTTGGGGAAGGGTTTGCAGGGCTGCAGATTTAACCCCCTCCCCGGTAGTCCTTCGCACCAGGCTCCGGAACTAACTGCCGTGACCAGCACATGGAAAGCCTGGGAGCTGACTGGCCGAGCTCCTAACCCATCCATCCCATGACGGGACCACCAGGAAACCCTTCCCGATTTTTCATGTCATAACAGCCTGGACCAGTCCCACTGTTTCAGGGGCCTGGAGGCAATGAACAGCGTGTTACCGAATGGAAGAACCCAGAGCAATTCCCAGGACGTCAAGCTCCAGGCCGGCGTGCTGAGATCGGGGAGGGGTGGGAGGAGAGAAGACAGACCCCCTTCCCTAACCCCTAGCGTTCAGCAACCTCCATCCCAGCTCTTCCACGGCTGGGTGGGTGGCTCTACCGGACACCAGCTACGCATGGACAGGAGGGAAGCTCGAGGGCCCCCGACTTACGCTGGAGCCGCTCACTCCGTCCTCGGAGGCTGGGCTGCTGTCGCAGCTGCGTGGCGAAGGCGGCTGGAAGGCATGTCCCCCGTCCTGGTCGGTCTCCAGGTTGATGCCGCAGCCGAACACGAAGGAGGCGAGCGAGTGGTAGTGCGTGAGGAGCACCAGGGCCTGGATGAGCTCTGCCAGGGACCAGCTGTTCTCGCCCGTCTTCAGGAGGGCCTGAAACGCGCGCGCACATTCCCTGGTCAGCTCTTCCCCAGAGGGGACGCATGCGGCAAGTATATCCCCCTCCCCCAACAGACCCAGTGTGGGGCAGGTAGAGGGGAGCAGGGCAGAGACCACTGCAGATCTTCAGCCCCCTTGTGCCCCATGCCTGTGTCAGCACCTCTGGTCGCAGAATCACAAAGGGGAGGAGGAAGGAGGGCAACAGGAAGGGCCTTCAGAAGGGTGGTGTCCCCCCTCAGTCCTCCCCACAAGCCAGGAAACGCAGCTGCTCGCTCAGCTGAAGGAGAGCCCAGAGCCATAGGCTCCCCTCCCCCACTGCTCTGCATCCTTCAGTTCAGGGCGGTGCATCCCAGGTACGAGCACGACACCAAGCTCCCCTTTCCCCCCTTCACTGCTGGGCCACAGACGAGGGACAAGCAGCCCCTCAGGTTGCTTATTGCTGGGCATACAGCACAGCTCCCCTCGCACTCACCTCTATGTGCTCCTTGGTGACGAGCCAGGGCCGGTGAGCCAAGATCTTGTTGATTTCGTTGAGGTTCCTCAGTTTCTGGGGGGCACAGTGCAGGCCTTGTAGCCAGCCCGGGTTCCCGCCCACCTTCAGGAACTCCGCCACGTGGAAGCCAACCAGGTAGGAACACTGGTGCCTGGCCGCTGCCTGGGGGTGAGGGCAGAGGAGACAGCGACTATGGTAAGGACCTTTGAGATGGGAGAGAGCACATTACCTAGCCAGTTCTCCCCCGACCCAGGTCACCCAGGGCATTTCCCTTCTGCACAGTCTCCAGGGCCGCGTGCCCCCAAGCCTGGGATGTGGGATAGATTGGGGGACACAGACACACCTCAGTTCTCCAGCTTCTCAGCTGTCTTTCTAATGAGAGGAAAAGTTGGTCTCTAGCTGCTTTGCTTTAGAAAACCTTCCAAACGTGATCCAAGCGTAACTGATCTGGGGGCATCTGCCGAGAGCCTGAAAAGGACAGTGCTGAGGCACGTACTGCCCCGTTCTTTTCACTGGGAGCCAACTCGGATGCCCACACTACTTTGCACGCCAACACCGTTAACGATGGGAGTGCTCAAAGCAGGGCAGATCAGATTAGGAAGATCCCCACCAGTGTTGTCCTGAGCAAGGGCTGTTCCTCAAGGGCTAGCCAAGGGCTGGGGTGGGTAGGTGTCTCCGTTACCATGGAGAGGCCTTTAGCAACAGGACGGGGCTGCAGGGAAAATGGAATTTGTTTTCCTGAGGCCGGGCTCAGCTTTCAGGGATTTGGGAACGATGCACGAGTGCTTTGGCCAGTGGAGTCTTTACATGGACTTAAGCCAGGGCAGTTCTGATGCTTCCCCGGTCTCTTTCCCCAGCCCAGGAGACCCCAGCCGGGGCCTGATCGAGCTCACTCTTAGCAAGTTGTTCCTGATATGCAGCCCCAGATTTACCGCTGCTCAGTTCTACCCCGCTACTCCCAATTCCACGCCCTAAAGCGCTATGAACTGTTCTCCTACAGGCATTCAGATACTCACCCGTTCCCAACCCTCCCCCACGGCACCCTGGCCCACAGGACCCGAGCGCCTGCCTCCCACCAGAGGCGCTTACCATGATGGCGATGTAGTGGCGCTTGTGGTAAGGCAAGGGCCCATCTAGGCGCAGCAGCAGGTACTGTGTCTTCCAGAAGCTGGCCAGGTACTCCGGGTGCAGCCCCATCACCATGGTGATGTTATCCACCCTCCCGGCAGAGACGAAGGCCTCAATGAAGAGCTGCCGCTGGGCCCTCTCCGTGCCCTCCTGCAGGATCTGCGGGGAGAGAGAGAGACGCTGAGAATGCAGCTGCCCCAGGAGGCTCCCTTCCCCATTTATCGTGGGACACAATGGGGGTCAGGCAGGCAACTGCCCCGACCCAAGTGCTAACAGCACAAGCTTCCCAGCTAACCATCCAGGCCCGTCCCCCGAGGTCACCGCTTGCATCAGGGTCATTTCAACACACCGATTGCCCCCTAACCCTCCAGCCACCCCACTGCCGGCAGGGGCAGGAGTTCGGGAGGTCTGGGCTACAGGGAACAATGGCTTTGTTTTGGGGCTCTTCAGTAACAAGCATGGAGAACAATGCTCTGCACACAGTAATACCACTTAGCTCTTGGAGAGTGCTAGGGATTACATAGGCAGCTCCTTTTATCTACAGGCCTAGAGGCACGTTACAGTCATCAGGCCACAAAGCCCCCCAGGAAGTCAGGACCAGTCACCCCCATATTAGACAAGAGGGTAAGCTAAGTGCCTAGAGTCCTGCCGAGTCAGCCGTGGCAATGCTGGGAAAAGACCCTATAAAGCCGGGAGGAACTAATACCCTTTTATTGCAAGCTCCCTGGGGCACGGACTCTCTTGGTATGTTTATACCGCACCTAGCGTAACGAGGGCCTGGTCCAGGGCTGTGGTTTCTAGGTTCAATACAAACATGGACTAATTATAGCCAAAGGCAGCAGAGACCGAGGGCAGAGCCAGGCCCCGGGAACTGCCGAGCTCAGGCACCCGTGCTGTGCGCCCTGGAGCAAGCCTGTTGCCCAGCTCGCCTCTCTGCAGTCCCTGGCGCAGCGAACGCCCTGCAGAGCCCGTCTCATCTTCCTAGGGCTGTCAGCACTGGCTGCGCTCGATCGTTAACAGCGCGATTGCCCCACCTCTCCGGGCTCCCCAGGGCTTTGGGGAGGAACCAATAGAAACCCAGCTCGAGAAGGGCTCGATCTGTTTCCTGCAGCCGGCCTGGCGCCCCGCCAGCTGATGCAACAGATCTGTTTGTTCGAGCTACCCTCCGCATGCCGTCTCCTCCCCCGCCACACCCCCCAGCACACGGCCCGCCGGGTTACAATGGGTTACAACAACAAGAGAGCCCTGATAAGGAGTGGCGGGTGCCCAGCTCCGCACCCTGACGTCAGTGGTAGAAGAAACTGTCCGTGCAGCCAGCCCGGGAAGGAACACAGCGATACGGCTGCTGGCCAGCCAGGGCTCGACAGGTCTGCTGGGAGGTGCCAGTGTTGAATCAGGAGGAGGTGGCTACCTGCCCAGAGGGCATCAGAACCAGAGCAATTCTCAGTCTCATAGCAGGGCGATTAGGAGTTGTTTAATCACCGTCCTTGGGCCCCCGCCCCGGGCCAGAAAGGCGGATGATGCAATGGGATGGGCTGCAATTAGCTCATTGTTTGTGAGCAGTGCGGTGAAGGTCGCTGGACAAATCAAGCGATGACGACAGCAGAGTGATATGGAAAGCCCCTGTCTTGCTGCACGGAGCCAAGGGAAGCAAGCGCCCCGCTCTTCCGAAGGGCCCGCGAGCGCACCCAGGGGCCAGGCAGCCCCTTTGCCTACAGCAGTAGTTCTCAACCGGGGGCCCCTAGGGGGTCTTGAGCAGGTTTCAGGGGGGCCTCCAAGCAGGGCCAGCATTAGACTCGCTGGGGCTTAGGGCAGAAAGCCAAAGCCCCACCACATGGGGCTGAAGCCCAGGGCCCTGAGCCTCCCCACCTGAAGCCTGAGCAATGTAGCTTTGTGGGGGGCCCTGTGGAATGGGGCCCTGGGCAACTGCTCTGCTTGCTACCCCCTAACACCAGCCCTGGCTTTTAAATGCAGAAAACCAGATGTTGGGGCACAGCTGGGCCGTGGAGTTTTTAGAACATATTGGGGGAGGCCTCAGAAAGAAAGAGGTTGAGAACTCCTGGCCAAGAGGATATCGACAAGCCCCCCACCCCCCAACTGGGCAGAGTCACCTGACTGAAGCGACGCCTCGCTGCGCCTGCCATCTGGGGATCAAGGGACACTGCCCTGTTTCTACACAAGGCTCAGAGGAGCGGTGAATGCCGGGGGAGGCCACGAGAGAAATCCGGGTCACAACTCAGACCCCTGCCCAGCCACTAGACTGTGGCGTTTCCCCTGGACGTTTCTGACCAAGATCCCCCCTCCTGTGGCCTCCTCACATGGGGGGCGGGGGAGAGAAGAAATCTTTCTTCCCTGGCACAGGAGCCTAGGCAGGTCTCCATCTTTTTGGAGAAGCCCCGTGCAGCCTGTTGAGAGCCAGAGGCCAGCACTCTTCCGCTCCAAGCACACAGCCAGACCTCTATCCCCAGGCAGGTGGCAAGCAAGAACCTCTTCCTCCCGGCCTGCCCGGGGTTTGCTGTCACAAGGGGCTCTCTTGTGCCATGCACCAGGGCTGTGCCTTGTTGCTTCCTCACCACCTGTACCCGACTCTCGCCATCCCACGTGCTGGAGCAGCTCGCTCGTGAGCACGACAGGCCATGGTGGGACGGGTGGGCAGAAAGCGAACGAAGGGGAATCTCATACCACCTCCCCGCAACGGCTCCCATTCCAATCTATGGGGCAGTCGGGTATTCCCAGTGGCACTGATCCACAAGGACACACTCCTTCCCATCCCTCTTCCATGCTGCTCAGCTGGTTGGGGTGCCGAGGTGGATCAAACAGAGATCCTCCCCCACACACTAAGTAGTCAGACAGTTCGCTACCACCATAGCTCTCCCACCCTGGCAAACAGGGGCTGGAAATCAGAACCCCAGCCTCCCGCCGCGGCCCCAGCCCCAGAGAGTCGGGAACACATCTGCCCCCAGGAGCCTCAGAGAGAAATCAATTTGCCCCCATATCCTACCTCCTCCACGGGGATGAAGGAACTCGGGCCTCTTCCCAGCTGCCGGGGGATTTTTATTCCTCTGTCCTAGGAAAGGAAAGAAAAAAAGGAATCGACTTTAAGACATTGCCCAGTGTGGCGCTGAAAGAAATCGGGGCCGTCCCAATCCTGCCAGGGTGAGAGCTGCTTGCCTTCTCTCCAGAGGAGGGACAAATCAGAGCTGGTGTCACGCCTCCCTCCAGGTGAAGGCAGTGGGACAGGAAGGGGTGACTCATGCAGTTACCTCATCAGACAAGTCCCCAAAGTAGCCAGGTATCCGGAGCTGCTCTGTCTGCGCACCCTCCTCCAAACAAGCCTGCAGCAATTCCTCAAGTGGGTTTGCATCAGGCACACCTCCATATGAGCCAGCTGCCCCAGCAGAGGTGCTGCAACTTACCAGCCACCCGCCCACATGATGCCTCTGGCCAGGAGGCGGAAGATAACCTTTTAAATGTGACAGAATTGCTTCAAGGGATATCCCCTAGCAGGGCTGGGGCGTCTAACGGGCACTTGTGCTGCCTGATGAAATAGCATGGCTCTGTTACATAGAAAGCTTTGCTTCACACAGCTAGTCTGACATCAAGACAGCTTATATTGCATTTCACTTTCTAGTGAACTGGAGGGTTGTTGTTTTTTTAAGCCGGGTTTAAACCCCCCTCCCCCAATTTTCGGATACACAAAAGGGAATGTAAAGGTGGAAGGGCCAGTTCAACTGGGGGCTGGAGGTTTAGGGCCATGTTATGGAACCCATGAGTACGCAAATGAAAAGAGCAGAATGACATTACAAGATGCCCTTTGCTCACTTGAGATGTCCAGTGGTTTTAATTATTTATGTGGTGTTGGGTCTTACGTTACCCTGCGGAGGGTGGGGGGAGGGAAATCAAGGCACTGAGACATGATAGCATAGACAGCTTTAACATGGGTTCAAACGCACCCACAGAACTGCTCATGTCTGGGCTGGCAGCGGGTGGCACTGCCACCTGGCACGCGGGGTCACAACATCACTCAGGTTTGGCACCTGCCATTGATGGCGAAACTCGCCAGGCCCAGATCCCGCCATCAATCTTTGCCGACGAGCGGGGAGAACACACGTCTGTTGCTTGTGAATTATGTGGGCTGGGGCTGAGGGAAGCATATCTCACTCAGCGAGAGTGAGGGTGGTTTAAGTTGTTTGGAGGAAGGTTTGGGTGTGAGCACCGAATGCACACGAATATAGATTCCCCATCCAAATGTGCTAGAAGCCCTCGATGTAACAAGGAACACACCAGAAAATGAATCCCCCCAAACATAACCGAAGAACAGTTAGAGTGAGACAGCAAACAACTGCAAGCCAGGCAATGCAGAAACCCAAATTCCCCACCCTAATGCCCTGAAGGTCACCCTGGAGCCATACTCTGAGGCCATAGGGCCCTCACAGACAATCCCCAGGCAGCTAGCTTTGAATGGTGCTTATGGCCAAATAAATCTGTTAGTCTTTAAGGTGCCGCCAGACTCCTTGTTGTTTTGGGGGATGCTTTAGGTATTCAAGAACCACGGGTGTGAATGCTTTCGCAGGGGGAGGAGCAAGGGGGAGGGTGGGATGCATAGCTGCAGAGGGCACTGGTATATTCCAAACAAATGCTTCTCCTCAGTCCCTAAAGCTGCTTTTCAGGAGGGGATCCCTCCAGGTAAATGCTCCGGGGATTGCTGCCTTTGCCCTCCAGGGGTGTGTGTGGGAGGGGTAGGTGTTTGAGAGCAGGATCAGGATGGGCCATTCAGCGCCTAGTGGCTACTGAAGTGACACTCACTCCACAAGGTCCCAAACTGTACACAGACATCACCTCTCAAATGCAGCCACTTCTGGGGTGGAGGACAGTATGCCACACAGAGCACGGGGAAGAAAGGGAGAACAAACAAGCCTTGAGCAAAAACTCTTGGGCAAAGCCCTTCAACTTTTGCAAAGATCTTTAAGCCCCGATTTCAAGCGGACAGAAACTCAGGTTCAGGTCTCTTCCCTCACACAGTCAACTGCACTGTACCCAATTGTTTCTTTTGGAGGGCAAAGACCCCGAGATCTGAAACTGCGGCTCAAGGCGCTCTACCAAGGGGAACACATCCCGGGCACATAGGGGGACTGTCCCCACCTTGTTGCACAGAGCCGTTCCAAAGGCTTGGTGCACTCGCTCCAGAATTAAGCCACAAACTTCTCCATTTGGGGTAAAGCTCCACCGGGTTGCAGCCACTTGTGCCCCTGGGTTGAACCCACGGTGACAGCAGGCCAGCTGCGGTTGGGAGGGGATTTAAAATGTAAAAGGCAGTTTTCTGAAGCTGGAGGAGAGCAAGGGCACTGGGAAAGGGCGAGGGAGAAGCAAAGACCTAGAGATGTTGAGGAGAAGGGCTCATTTAAAGCTGCCTCGCTCGTAACATGCTGACTAACTCTCTGCGCTACCGTACTTTTGTTCCCATGCTTCTCTCTTTTGTATTTCACCCAGTTCACTAGACTTGCTCATTTCGCTTTCACACAAGAGCATCTTATTCGTGTACCAATTTTCAAAACCTAGGGGGAAACGCATTGCTTGGATCACAATAGCGCCTGGAGGTACCAGCCGAAATCAGAGCTCCAGACCAGGTGAGGGGTAGCCCCTACCTCAAAGTGCTCACAGTCTAAGAGGATGGAGGAAAGGGGGTATTATTATCTGCATGAGATGGGGAATATTTTACAGGTGAGGAACTGATCAGTGAAGAGACTGTCCACAAACTCTGGATTCCCAGAGCCTTAACCAACAGAGAAATATTTTTCTTTAAACCCAAACTTTGACTGAGTTCCCTGAGGAGGGAACCGCCTTGTACCAGGAGTCGGCATAGCACTTAGCAAGGAACTGATCCACTGCATGGTAAAGTCACCCCAAATTCCTACCGCTCCATGTTGCCTTTGGAACCACAGCTTCAAATCTCTATCTTCAGCCTCCAAAAGGTAAAACTGCTTTAAGGCCAGGACATAAAAACAAACACATCAGAAATGTTGGGCTAGAGGAGTCTATCCCCCCCCCCCCCCCCTCCGCGCTGATGCAGGGCCAAGGATCGATCAGGTGCTTGTCCAACCTGTCCTGAAGGACAGGGATTCCACAACCTCCCTAGGTAACCTGCTCCTGCACTGAACAATCCGTACAGCAGAGCGTGATCGGCAGACAACGCGCTCAGTGGAGAACAGGCACAAAGGATCATAGAATTAGAAGGGACCCTAAGGGCCACGAATCTAACCCCCAATCAGGTCCTATCAACACACGGAACATGGCCCCCCCCACCCTCCAAACAGTTCAAATGCACGTGGGCCACGCACATGACATTTCCTACTTGTTAAGACCATTTGAGAGTGACACACCAGGCCTAGCTAGAAGGGGGATGCGACAGAATCAAAGGGTTCATGAGCTTCCACCTCCAGACATAGGCAGACTGCTAGCGGACACTGCACAGGATGGACCCAAGCCAAGCCCTGGCCGAGAGACACATGCCAGGTGCTTTTGCAGGCTAACCTTTGCCCTCCCTCACAAGTAACAGCTCAGAGGGACTCAGGGCAGTTTCTCAGCGAAGTCCAATGACAAGAGCAGGCATAGAGCATCTAGAGGAGGAAGCAGACAGGCCGGGTCAAGAGGGAACTAGCCCACATTGTGACCCCTAATTGAACCAGGTTGCTGGTTTTCACCAGACGTTCAAGTCAGCCAATCACACCAGGCTGTCACCCCAGCCTACCTGGGTTCCTAAAGTTCATGGTGATGTTATCTGCTGCGAGCGGCAATCTTGCCTAGCAGACTCTAGGATTAAAACCCAAGACTGGAGAACCTGCATTAGCCAAGGGTATGGGCTGGAGGGGTAAAGGGCCACGTCACACAGGCACTTGGGATAGCTAGAGCCAGCTTTAAAAAGACTCCCCGCGGAAGTGTAGGGGAAGGTGGAAGAGAGGGGAACTGGACTTGTTTGCTTTTTTCCTTTATAGTGGACACACTGCAAGAGAAAAATAAATCCTGCTAATTTTTCCTCACATTGGAAATTCACCTCTCGTCTACCCTCGAGGTTCTATGGGACCAGAGAACTCATGGAGTTCTCCAGCTTTCAGTCCCTTGTGCCGTGGGAGCAGAAGATAAGATTTTATTCAGAAATGATTAAAATGCGAGGAGAGGGCATAGGTAAGTGGGAACCCCCACCACTGGGTAACTCCAATGCCCAGGGAACATTTGGGAAAAAGGCTATCTGGTAAAGATTCAACATCCCTGCCTGTTTTCTAAAGGGGACAGTTCACAAAACTCCTCTGCTAACACACACACACATGCACGCACCCACCTCTGCAGCAACACTGGCCAACTCTGATATTTCTACGGCAAACTGCACACAGAAAAAAACCATTAGTCACACACCACCGCAGTCAGGCACCTTTAGACAAAGCGAGCAGAACGAAGCAAGGGTGTAAACACGCCCTGGGCAATAAACCCCACTACTGCAAATGCCAATCAGCAAGAGTCTCTCCTGCCCTCCACCGAAGAGCAAGGGTTGCTCCCAAGCACTGCTTGGCCAGCTTTGTGTTTATTTCTAGAGGAAGCACAGATTCTCATGAAGGGCTTGAGCCTGTTTGGGAGGCAGACTGCGTGTCCCAAGAGGGCTCTGCCACAGTCCTGCTGGGTGCCCTCGGGCAAGTCACTTCACTATTGTGCCTCAGTTTCCCCATCTTTAAAATGGGGATGAGGACACTGACCTTTGTAAAGCACTTCAAGATTGACTGATGCAAAGCACTACTGAAGAGCTGTGTGTGATTATTATCCAGCCCTTCATGTTTATCATTCAACCATGTATTCCTGTCAATTTACATTTCTTTCCATGTAGTCACCCAATTTCTGCTGAAGTTCATTACACTCCGTTCCTCCAGCTCACCTGTAAGCTCACTCACCATTCTTCAGACCTTTCAGAACTCCTTTACTTTTCTTACATCATTTCCTCCAAGGGAGGGGCTGATACTGGGAATTTCTGCACTGGTGTCGCTGTAACAGCATAAGCCACCCCAGTATAAGTCACACCAGTCTAGCCCAACCTGGGCAGTTATACCGGTGCAAAAGTCCCAGTGCAAACAAGTCCTTAAGTTATCCCTTCTTTCCCTTTGCCTGAATTCAGCAAAGTACATAATCCCATGCAGAACTTTGAACAGGTTATAGACCTGTTGATTTCCATGGACTGCTTCGGGATTTAAAGTTAAATGCACGCTCAAGTGCTTCACTGAAACTAAGGTCTTAGTTCCGATCTGCCCCACATCCTCAAACAGATTATGCTTATAAACTGTAGCTGGCTGAAGTACTCTACCCATATCTCCTCTCCAATCATCTGATCTCAGGAGGAACCTATAATATCAATTTCTCAGTTATCTACAACCCCTCAATACCTCTTCTGATCTTTTGTTGATCAATAGCTATGTACCGCAGTGACAGGTGCATTAGATATTTCTCATGGACAAGTGTCCGACAGACTAGCTCTTTTAAAGAGCAAAAAAAACCCCTGTCCACTTTGGTCATGGAAACCAAGCCTGGTAGCAACACGCAGGTGCAAGGTGGTTGTAGTTAGCATAGTTCTGATCCAACGTGGCCAGTATGACTGAATAGTTCTGGGAGATTAGAACATAAGAACGGCCCTACTGGGTCAGATCAAAGATCCATCTAGACCAGTATCCTGCCTTCTGACAGTGGCCAATGCCAGGTGCCCCAGGGAGAATGAACAGATCAGGGAATCATCGAGTGATCCATCCCCTGTCGCCCATTCCCAGCTTCTGGCAAAAAGGGAAACAGATGCCACCTAGTGATCTCTGCCAATCCTGGTTCTTCAAGAATCCAAGGAGGCCAGTTTTACACCAGTCCATTCCAGGGTATGGGTTGCCACATGCCCAAGGAGGAGTCTGGCAGGAGCTCATGTTTGCAGCAAAGCAAGAGTGCCAATCAAATTACAGCACTTCCTTGACAAACAGGAAGTTACATGGTCGGGCTGGCATGTCTCACTCTCCTCGCAGGAAGGAATGTTGGCAGTTTTCTGAAGGCCCGGAGCACCACTAGCTGCACATCAGCAGCTGGAGACAGACAAGTTAAGAAGGGCAATGGGGGAAGAGGGGTGATCAGTGTCTCTATGGTCCAAAGGACAACTGGGCTAGTCAGAGGCAACCAAAGGGAGTTAGTCAGGCCTCCAAATCCCACTGAATTCCAGGGGAGTTGGGCACCTGATCCCTGAGGTTCCCATGGAAAATCCCAGCAAAAACAGAAACACACAGCAAGCCCCTGCCCTTCCCAGCACGATCCCCAAAACCAACTCACTCAGGCAAAAAGAGAAGGGGAAAGAGCAAAGGACACCCTGAGGAAGTATTAATCCCCACTGTAGTCACCCAAGAGCCCAGCAGAGACGCTCTGTGCACCCCCTTTCCCCTGCCCAGAAGCAATCCACTCTGGATGTATTCCTCAGCTGTAGGTCAAAAGCCTTTATATACAGTAGATCTGCTCCAGTGACCCCACCTCCAAGAAGCATCCCACTAAATACACTTTGGCATCACCCGTTGATGACCAACCTGTCCTAGGCAGCTAATGTTTCCTTTGCTGCTTAAGACCCCATCTTCCAAAATCACCTTTACTATATTCCCAACTCCCTCCTGCGGCCCAGCCAGCCAGACTACCCAATTCGCCATCTCCTCCGCCACACCCCCCTTTGCAGACCCCCAATTCAGTCCTGATACTCCCTTCAACAGCAGTTCCCCTCTGGGCTGCCTGTCCCTTCTTCCTTCCCTATTTACAAGGCTGCCTCTGCACCTGGCTGCTGTGTGTTACAAACAAACGAGCAGGTTTCCTGTGATGCAATTCACCCTGCATGTTTCACCCCAGGAGGTGCTGACACCCAGTCAGAGGTGCCAGATGGCTCTTCAAAAGGAGAACATTCTGATAGCATGAAACAAAATACCTTGAAGAACCAATGGGTAATCAGCTGTACTTATTTTAGCTACTCTCCACCAGTGATGTCAGCACAATTCTCTTCTACCCTCCCCCCTTTATTAGTCACCTGTGATGTTGCATTGTAGTCATTGTTCAGACATGCTGAGCATGGAGATTTGTTCGTTTCACTGTGGATCTTGTGTTTATTAATTTGGTGCATTATGGTTCCCTTTGGCCAGTTAATGCTCCACCACCCTCTAATGCATTACCCCGTTCAACAAAAAGGGAAGCTGAGGCATGGTGCCACCTTCCTGATTCGCCTGAGGCCACAACAGCTTATGCCAGGTCTCCTGATTTCCAGAGGCCTGTGCTTTAACGACTTGGGGGCACAGATGAGTTCCATCCTCCACTGAAAGATCTGGCGTCGGCTGCTCCGGCAGACAGGACACCCAGCAAACAAGCGCTAATGGTCTGACTGGGCATGGAAACTCTGGTGCCACCTGGTGAACTGTGGGGTGTCAGCCCTGCCAAAGCTTAGCGAGGTCCTGGCAAGGAGCGTGCCTGAGAAGGACACCAAAAGATTAAGCAAACAGAATTACTGCCTGTACCAGAAAACCAGTTTATTATCGATGGTCTGTTTATACAAAAAAGGATCCCAACACGTTTCAAAGCCAACTACCATCTATACAGGCAAATGAATGGAAACTGGAGAGGAGGGAGCAGCGATAGGAAAGTCAGGGCTAATCTACACTAGAAATGCTACATCCATGCAGCTGCTGTAGCACATGTGGTGAAGACACTCTGCTGACAGGAAGGAGCTCCCCCGTTGGCATAATAAATCCACCTCCACAAGCTATGTTAGTGGGTGAGCTCTCCCATCCAAACCGGTGCTTAGGTGGGTGTAACTTATGTCTCTCAGGGGGGAGCTTATTCACACCCCTGAGCAATGCAAGTTATACCGAGGTCAGTGATAGACCTAGCCTCAGACATAGTGATGAATTGGATGGAACATTAGACAATCTCTTGACCCTTTTTGTGAAGGGGTGAGGAAGTGTCCTTGCTGTATCCCAGCTCTGGTTATTGCACTCCGCCTCCCTAAAAATGCCCCACTTGCCATTTCAACTGGTTACAGTATTCTTCAGTTGTAGGCCTGAACCACTACCCAACATCAGTGTGCAACCCAGAGCTGGCTGCATCTCCATGGTGGGTGAAGTGAAACCCTACAGATCCTGTACCCACTACGCCAGCATGTTTGGTCAGCCTAGTTCCTGTCCATGAATCTCAATGCACTTCTCAAAATGAAAGGTTCTCTAAAAGTGCAGATCATTGTATTGGGACTAAAGAATTTCAGGATGGCTTCACCGTATTTGAGGAAGCACAGAACTCAACCCCTCCTACGCTTAACAGTTGAGATGAAAGGGCATCTCTTTTGGGTGAGCAGTGCATGGCCTAAGACAGACAGCTAAGCAGTTCTGATCCCCGCCTGCAGAGATCAGCGTTACACTAACAGTTTCACTGCGTCTCATTCATTTGCTACGTATTCATTATTTAAACATTCCTAGACAGCTTTTCCTATCTTGCGTCCTCACATCATGTGGGATATTTTTTTGATGTAGGTTCTTCATTGCTGCCCAGTGGTTTCCAGCTGCATTCCCTTTCTAGGATCAAACACTCTACTTATTACTTAAAAGCTACAGTGCATTAATTTGGGGACAAAACACCACAGCTTCTGAGTGGGAGCCCCAATTCCTCTATGTCTGGAGTAGAGCTGATTGGGGTGGGGTGGGGGAAATGCAAAAATATCCAGAGGAAAGTGTCCTTATTTTTTATAAAATAATATTTTCCCCCCCATTTAAATGGTCAACATTCTGAAATTCGAAAGATTTCAGCCCGTCATGTCATGTATTTGGTTGAAAGACTGAGAAAACGTGGCAAGGTTTTTGCTGAAGCTTTGGAATTTCCACAGTTTTGAACGGCTCTAGTGTTGGCGCACTGGCCTTCAGGCAAGGAAGATGCTAGACTCTAGAGGAGAAGGGATGTGATGGGCCACCCATGGGACTGGCAGATTCAGAGTTGCATTAGTATTGTTAAGACGAAGCATCCTCTAGTAATTAAACCACATGCCTGAACATACAGACTCCTGGGTTCCATTCCTGCCTCTGTCACCAGCTTGCTCTGCAGTCTTGGGGGAAATCAGGATAGCCCCAGTTCCTCTGATTCCCCCCACCATCCTCATCCGCAGAAAAGGGTAATACCTTGCAGGGATGTGTGTGAGACGAATCAGTGGTTCTCAAACCTCTATATTGGTGACCACTTTCACACAGCAAGCCTATGAGTGCGACCCCCCCCTTATAAATTAAAAAAACAAATTTTTTATATTGAACACCATTATAAATGCTGGACGTGAAGTTGGGCTTGGGGGTGGAGAATGACAGCTCACGACCCCCCACGTAATACCCTCTGTGACCCCCTGAGGGGTCATGACACCCAGTTTGAGAACCCCTCTGTAGTGTAGTTGTAGCCTTGTGGGTTCCAAGATATTAGCGAGACCAGCTGGGTGAGAGAATCTCTTTTATAGGACCAACTTCTGTTGGCGAGAGCTTTCAAACCATACAGCTCTTCTTCAGGTCTGGGAAAGGTATTCCAAGTGTCACAGCTAAATGCGAGATGGAACAGATTGTTTAGTGTAAGTAGTTAACACACATTCCAAGGAACCATTCATGGTAAACTCTGGATTTATGGCTTATTACAACAATCTGTAACCCTCTAACCCCACTCTTTTTTCCTATGACTGCAGAGGTGTTAATGGACCGCTCTAAATTGAATGGTCCCTTACAATATGTGCAAACTACTTCTGCTAAACAATCTGTGCCATCTTGCATTTAGCTGTGATACTGACCAGACCTGAAGAAGAGCTCTGTATAAGCTTGAAAGCTTGTCTCTCTCACCAACAGAAGTTGGTCCAGTAAAAGATATTATCTCACCCACCTTGTCTCTCTCATAAAGCTCATGCTCCAATACGTCTGTTAGTCTATAGGGTGCCACAGGACTCTTTGCCGCTTGTCTCTCTGGTGTTTCTAAAGCCCTTTGCAACCCCTGACCCCATCCCCTTTTCCATTAATGTCCCCTCTCTCTTCACTTTTCTTCCCACTTAGCTCATCCCCCTCCTACCTAACCTAGCTTAAAAAACAAAACTCATGGAATTAACATACAATTTGCTGCCATGACATTGTTCGCTCTGCTTGTGTGTCTACCTCTTCCCCCACCCTGGGTCTGTCTAGTATATTTACACTGGAAATGCTTCCGGAGAAGGACTGTCTGCAACTTTGTACAGCGCCTAGCACAATGGCTGATCCTTAGGCACTGCACAATTAACAGGATTAATAATAAAATCTTAGAAGCACCAAATACAGAGCACTTCAGGCTCTGACACAGTGATTGCTCCTCTATGCCACTCCCAAGTCCCAAACCCATTTGTGGACTAGCACCAAATTCCAAGCGCCTCCAATCTATTTTGAATACTCCCTAGCAGAGGTCAGGGAAGAGAAAGTTTGTATTCTTGCCCACCCCCATCCAGGTCTACATGAGACACAAACGTTTTCTGCACAATGAAGTTCTGTTCACAAGAGGATTCAGTTCTGCCCTCTTCAAAAACAAGCACAGTGCCTGAAAATAACCAAGGTCTCTGTGTAACTACTGGACCTTACTAGTGAGACAAGAATGATAAAAGCCATGTGCCAAGAATCACTGGACGGCACTTTGGAAACTTGGATATTGTGCCATCTATTCCCTACTCTGGCACCAACCTGCTGGGCAGCTTTGGTTAAACTGCTACCCCTTTCTATGCCTCAGTTTCCCCTCCCAGCTTCAGTCATCTTTTTAGGCTATTAGGCTCTGCACGCAGAGCTGGTCTCAAACTACTGAGCCCCCAAGGTGCCCAGATGGGGCCAAACAAACAGATAAGAATGCATGGAAACCAAGTCGAGAAACTGCACAGGGCCCATCAACCGGTTCTATTCTGTTTGCCCTTCTTATCTGCACCTGCCTCTTCCCCATGTAACAAAAGATTATTTTAATGTACTTCTCTCCTCAGACAACAGAGAGCTGGTCCCCCCCTTTTCATCCACCCGAAGTTTCTCAGGGCCCTCAAACCCAACCCTGCCCCCTCCTCAAGAAAGCTTTTAGTTACTGTATGGTCCTCAGCACCTCGCAAGGCACAAGCCACATTTTAACTTCTTGGGAGCACTTCCAAACAGGCGGTCCCCACCGCCTTAGCAAAAGGGAGCGAAGTGCATGTGAAGGGCTCTGCCTGCATGCACTTGGGCCCACTGAACATGGGCACTGAAGATGGCAGCTGTGCCTTAAGATCATAAAATTCCCTGCCCAAGAGCCAAGGGGGTAAATATTATGAAAGGGCCATTTGGAACCCAAGGAGGTTGAGAATCCCGATTTAGAATTTAACCATTTAGAGTCAAAGGAGGTTTCTATAACCCAGGGGAGATTACTCATCTCCTTCACATCTTTGAAGGAGGGGAAAATGATGGGGGAGGGAGGGAGGGAGGGAGATCCTTTTCTTAAACTGGAGTTAAGGCTGGAGGCTAAAGAAAACCTTAATGAGCCCTGCCAGGCTTTTCAAAGTGACCCAGGTGTATTAAAGCCAGGACATTCAAAAGAATACAAATAAAATAATAAAACATGGAACTGGGGTCAGGAAAACTTCTTTGGGAAGGGAAGGTATAGTTAGTTGCTTTTTAATTCTGCTTCTACTCTCAGAAGTCAGGAAGAGCGATTCTTAAAAGTGGTCTCAATCCCCCTGATCTGTTGCCACATTGGCTAACCACCCATTCCCCGACCCTCCTAACGTGAGACTTCTCGGTTAGCCCCTTTGGGGCATGTCTGTACTTGCGCCCTCTTCGCCAAACAGCAAGTCAAATGGAAACTTTGATTTGCCTCCAAAGAACGAGAGATGTCGAGAGAGAGAGACAGACCTCAGCTCGCTACACAGGCAAGACACTGCAAAGCTGTTTGCCCATCGGATCTAGGATTCATCACGGCAGGTAGCGCGCTCATATTCGTCACTGGTATGGCAACCTCACGCCCCTCTTGCATCCCCAGTCCACTAGCTGATGCAACTGGGGTAAAACCATGTCAGAATCGTTACCGAATCCCTTACGCAACCAGGCTGGATCTGGAGCGCCCCCCTCCCCAAATCATGAAGACTGGAAAAGTAAACAGCTCCAAGTTACAGCTCAGGGCAGCAGAAGAGAGAAGGACACTGGAAAGTGATCGCGAAGGCCCTCCCCCGCTCCCGGAAAAAAAAAAAAAAAAGCAAGAAAAGACGGGGTATTCCCCCTTCCATTACCTCTTTAGTCCTCAAATCACCACATTGCTCGCAGGGTAAATAGCCCTTGATGCCCGTGCCGCCGCAGCAGCAATCGGAGCCTGCAACAATCATGGTGCTGTCCGGGCTGGCGGCACTCGGCGGGGTGGGGGGAGACGCGCTGCGCTCGGGGCTCGCTCCGCGGCTCTGGTTATCTGTCCGGAGGGTGAAGGTGCATAGCGGATCGGGCAGCCCGCGGAGGCGTCAGTTTCACGGCGGCGGCAGCAGCAGCGGGTCGGTGTCCCGGGGTTCTACGGTCGAACGTCCGAACGCTGCAGGATTCTGGAACGTCCGGGCGCATCAGCGTTCTAGAGCGCCCCGGGGCTCAGCAACCCACCGGACCAGCCCAGCAGAACCCGCGGGAGCGCACGTAGTACTGACCCGCGGCTCGGGCGCGCCCCCCCCAGCTGCTCTCTCATAAAGCTATAGGCGGGCGGAACGGCGGCCCACGGGCCCAATCGCTTTACAGGAGGAGGAGCCATGACTCAGCCCCCTAAACTTCTCCTCCAATAGGAAAGGACAGAGCCGCGTGGGATTTTGGGAATGCTAGTTTCAACCGCTGTTTACTGCTTTGGGGCAGAGCAGACCTCCGTGGCTGAGAAGTGGGTGCAAGTGTTGCGGTTAGTGAGGGCTGAACGCTGCCATTTGAATGCAACAAAGACACGCGTGGGATTGTACCGCCTTCATCACGGGATTTCTTAGTTTTCTTTTGGAGAAATATACTGAGATAAATCTTGATCCTCCTGGGATGGAAGGGGGAGTGGATGAGAGATTAGAGAGGAACAAGGAAGGGGAAAAAGCCCTTACCACTGAAAGTATTTATAAAAGGTCCCTCTCACAAGGTGCATCTGTGTTTCTGAGATCAAAATCTAGCCACCTGCCTATGTACAGAGCTTAAAGTGGTTTGAAAAAAAGTGTGTGTGGGAGGGGTGTCATAACCGAGGAGCATCAGTGTTGGTAAAATTGCTTGATGTGACCTGAATTGATTTTTAAAGATTTTTTTTGGCCTGATCTGTGACCCCTTGTAACCATCCCCGCGTTTTGAGCATCCACCCCATCCCCCCTCTAAGATTGATGGAGCTATCTAAAGATAACACATACGAACGGCCCTACTGGGTCAGACCAGAGGTTCATCTAGCCCAGTATCCTGTCCTCCAACAGGGGCCAATGCCAGGTGCCCATGGGTGGCGCATGAACTGCTGGCTGGGGGAAGCTAGCCCTCAGCCCTGCCTCTTCCACCCAAGGTCCCGCCCCTTCTACACCCCCTGGAACCCAGAGCCCCTCTACCGCAGCCACCGGCCCCTGCCCCAGGTTGGCTAGTGCCTGCAGCCCTGGAGGGCCAGGAGGGTGAGCGCTGCAGCCCCCTAGCCTCGGGAAGGCCAGTGGCACCACCAAAGTGGCGCCCTGGGGGTGAAGTGTGGGCGGGGCCATGCCTGGCTGTTTGGGGAGGCACAGTCTCCCCTACCCGCCGCCCATGCAGGTGCCCCAGAGGGAATGAACAGAACAGGGAATCATCAAGTGATCCAGCCCCTGTCGCCCATTCCCAGTTTCTGGCAAAACACAATCTGAATCCACATGTTAAAGGCTAATACACGAAATCTGAGCCTTAGCCAAATAAACCTGCCAACCACAGAGACGAAAATCAAAACAAACTCTAAATAAATAAAGGAAACAACTTTAAACAAACATTAAGGGCCCAACTCCTCTCTCCAATGCACGGGTGTAATTCAGCCACATTTAGGGTCAGCAATTTTGTGGAAGTCACAAACAAGCCAGGTTCCTAGTCTGAAGGCCTGACTGGCCTTTAGGTGGGGACACAAAATAGCTTGATCAACAAATTTTTTTCAATGGTACATTTTTCTTGGATGGTGCAAAACCACCAATCCGGAGAAAAACAACACAGGGCTAAAGAGAGGTGATGACGGGGGTTCAAAGATTAGCTCTCTTTAAAGAACATTTGTTCCCTGCAGATTCAGAGGGCTGACCCTGGATCACAAACTCCTCCGGCCTAAGGGATTTCTGAATGTGCAGAGAAGAAATCAGCACATAGATGTCCTGCGCCCATTCGCCATTGCCCTTGTGCTGCAAAGTGGATGTAAAATGCTACAAAATTAGAACCATTGCGTTTCCACTCACTTTTGCACACGTGTATATGGCAACACCAGGTGTAGGGCAATGGCGAATCAGGCCCGTTATATATGAAAAGGAACTCAAGGCCCACAAGGAGATTAACATTCACACATACCGGGCCTGATTCTCCTCTCACATCAGTTTACACCAGCGTAGGCTAAGGCCTCATCTACGCTTAACACTTCTAGGGCATAGCTTTGTCAGTCAGGGGTGTGAAAAAACCCACACCTCCTAGCGACACACTTGTGCTGACAAAATGCCCAGGGTAGGAGCAGCTACACTGACAGAACAGTGCTGCTTCGTCAGCACAATTGATGCTGTTCACGGAGGTAATGGCACAGTGTGGAGGGGACAACAAATAAGGATTATGGGGTAGTAGCAGAGAGGAGGAGGGGAACCAGGATTGGAATAAAAAGGGGAGTTGCAAGTCAGAGTCCTGGGTTCCCGTCGCCACATAGCCCTTTTCTATAGCTTCCCCTGCTATCCTATGTCCCATTCATATTGAGTTGTATGGTTTTTTGATGTATCCACTAGAGACTGGGTGGAGATCACCCCATTCCTGGTCCTTTATATCTGTCTTAGACATGGCTTATCATCCCTACATTAGGGCACAGATTTTGATAAGCAACACACAAGGCCAAACAACTGGCAGCGTTATTAATGGAGCTACGCCGGAGATGAACTTGGTCCATCATTTCATCGAACAATCCATCGGAAAGCGCAGTCCCAAATTCTGCTCTCCGCTACTCTGGCGCAGCCCCTATTGATTTCCACCCCCGTTGATTTGAATAACAATCACCAAATTTCTGCAAAAGAAAGAGCCCCAGACAACAGTGCCGAGAACAATCTGCCTCGGCGTCAAGAGCCACACATGGGAAAGTCCGAAAACAGAAGAAGCTGCACAAACAGGTCTGTATTTGCCTGGCAACAGCCTCCTCCTGCTCCAATCCAGAACGCATGCCAGTTAGGTGAAAATGTCTTTGCACCTTGGCTGAGTGGTACTTCCAAGCACAGCCAATGGATAGGCAGCTCAAGAAGGGACGGCAGAGCGTGGTTGGCTGAGACGGCAGGCCGCTCAGCCAGTCCCTGCAAGGAGCACAACAAAGGGAAAAGAGGAAGCCTGCAGTTGCAGCTTATACAGTCAAACTGATTTTTTCCCTCTGGCTGATAAAGCCCCACACGCAACTAGTGTTATTTTTAGCAGCGTTTTGCAATTGCAGCTTTACTGCAAAACTCTGGCTTGACAGTGTTCTGTGCCTTTTAACCAGCTTTTTGTGCAAAGAGACCCCAGTTTGCCCTCCATTCCCTTCAGACCTGTGCACGCTGCAGCTGAAATCATTGTAGCAAGGTTTAGCATCCTTGACCACTTGAGTCAGGGAGGCCGGATTCTTCTCTCTCTTGTAAATCCATCCGGTCCAACTCCTCCCATGTTACTCTAGGGTTTAAAACTCTGGAGAGGCCAAACAGTGGGGCCTTTTTAACTTGCTCTTTTTAATTGCATGTGACTTGAGATGAAGACAAGTCCAAGACCCAGACCCAGATCCTCCTGAACTCTGGGGAAGGCTGGGCCTGTCCCTATAATGGTTCCAAACCAGAACCAGGCCTTCAGATCTGTCATCTTGGACTTATCTCTCAGTCCTTGGCAAAATTTGATTCGAGCCTGGAATTCAAAGGCAAACTCCGCAGTGCAGCCCCCATTTCTCCAGGCAGCAATGCACCCAGCAGAGGCAAAGTATCGATCCGTGAGCAAATTACACATGCAGAAACTGTTTCTCCCCTGCTTCACATCCTGCCTCGTAATTTACACCTAGACAGAGAGGGTGTAAAGTTCACCACTCATTCACACCAATGGTGCTGTTGCACACTCACTTTTCACAGGCTGAATGGCAATATGAGGTGGCAAGGCAGGAAATCAGCTTCCCTCATACCAGGGTAGGTCAGGAGTCAACAGAGTGACGTTGGCGCAAGGGAGATCAGAACCATCTCAACACACTATGCTCTACAGATCCTGTACCCCGGCAGCTCTCCTGGACTGTTTCTTAACCAGCCCCTGCTAAGCCTGGACAGCATCGGTGGGTGAGAGGAGAGGGCACCACCAGCTCTAAAACAGTTCTTTCCCCTTGAAGCCTGACCACTGGCTCATAGCGATTCACCCCCTCCACCACGCTACAAGGCTGTATGTATGTGCTGCAAACGCAAAGGGATGGAGCCGCTTCTCCCAGGTTCATTAACCCCAGCGCGGGGTCAGAGAGGAGGAGCCTTGCATGGCTTGTGTGACCAGCTCGGCTGTTTGTCAGGAGCCCAGGAGTGACAGATGCCTTGAGCAGCAGCTGGGCTTTGGGGGACGCTGAGGCAATTAGCACCGGGACTGAGCGCTAGGGACTCTTGTATACCCGGTGACTTGGACAAAGCCCCGAGCAGCAGCAGGTCGGGATGCAGCCTGCTCCCCGAGCTGCTTCTCCTTTTAGCCTGGTTAATGAGAGCATGCATCTCCATTATTATCCCAGCACTCCCTCCTGGGCCCCAGAAGCTGTTACCAAGGGGGGAAAAGGGCTGGTCTCCCCTTTGATTGGCTGGCTCTCAAAGCCCTCTCTCTCCCCCAAGCAGCCCACTAACACGCTTGTCTGCGACCGTGTCCCTGTGACACATCATCTCCCCTAGCAAACAGAGCACACCCCCTAACCCTCTCCTCCCAATATACCCACCCTCAGTAACTTCCCAGCCCAGCTACCAACAAGCCCAAGAGAGAGGATGTTGGAAAAAGGCAAATATAGTGCCCATATTTTAAAAAGGGAAGAAAGAGAACCCGGGGATCTACAGGACCGGTCAGCCTCACTTCAGTCCCCGGCAAAATCATGGAGCAGGTCCTCAAGGAATCCATTTTGAAGCACTTGGAGGAGAGGAAGGTGATCAGGAACAGTCAACATGGATTCACCAAGGGCAAGTCATGCCTGACCAACCTGATTGCCTTCTATGATGAGATAACTGGCTCTGTGGATATGGGGAAAGCAGTGGATGTGATATATCTTGACTTTAGCAAAGCTTTGGATACGGTCTGCCACAGTATTTTTGGCAGCAAGTTAAGATTGGATGAATGGACTATAAGGTGGATAGAAAGCTGGCTAGATGGTTGGGCTCAACTGGTAGTGATCAACGGCTCGATGTCTAGATGGCAGCTGGTATCAAGCGGAGTGCCTCAGGGATCGGTTTGTTCAACATATTTATTAATGATCTGGGTGATGGGATGGATTGCACCCTCAGCAAGTTCGCAGATGACACTAAACTCGGGGGAGAGGTAGATATGCTGGAGGGTAGAGATAGGGTCCAGAGTGACCTAGACAAATTGGAGGATTGGGCCAAAAGAAATCTGATGAGGTTCAACAAGGACAAGTGCAGAGTCCTGCACTTAGGAAGGAAGAATCCCATGCACTGCTACAGGCTGGGGACTGACTGGCTAAGTGGCAGTTCTGCAGAAAAGGACCTGGGGATTACAGTGGACGAGAAGCTGGATATGAGTCAACAGTGTGCCCTTGTTGCCAAGAAGGTCAACAGCACATTGGGCTGTATTAGTAGTAGCATTGCCAGCAGATCGAGGGAAGTGATTATTCCCCTCTATTCGGCACTGGTGAGGCCACACCTGGAGTACTGTGTCCAGTTTTGGTCCCCCCACTACAGAAGGGATGTGGACAAATTGGAGAGAGTCCAGCGGAGGGCAATGAAAATGATTAGGGGGCTGGGGCACATGACTTACGGGGAGAGGCTGAGGGAATTGGGGTTATTTAGTCTGCAGAAGAGAAGAGTGAGGGGGGATTTGATAACAGCCTTCAACTACCTGAAGGGGGGTTCCAAAAAGGATGGAGCTTGGCTGTTCTCAGTGGTGGCAGATGACAGAACAAGAAGCAAGGGTCTCAAGTTGCAGTGGGGGAGATCTAACTTGGATATTTGGAAACACTATTTCACTAGGAGGGTGGTGAAGTGCTGGAATGGGTTACCTAGGGAGGTGGTGGAATCTCCATCCTTACAGGTTTTTAAGGCCCGGCTTGACAAAGGCCTGGCTGGGATGATTTAGTTGGTGTTGGTCCTGCTTTGAGCAGGGGATTAGACTAGATGACCTCCTGAGGTCTCTTCTAACCCTACTCTTCCATGATCCTACGTGTGGTCTAGTGACTAGAGGACAGGACGCTTGGGTTCCATTCCTGACTCTGCTACTGACTTGCTGTATGGCCTTGCACAAGTCACTTGCCTTTCTGTGACTCAGCTTCCCCATCTATGAAATGGGGGTGGTAACCCTTTGCCGCACAGAGCAGGGTGGGCTGTGAAGCCTCATTCATGAATGCTTGCAAAGCACAGAGCCTCTGGTGGAAGGTGCTATAGGAGGGCAGCATGTTGTCATGATGTGCTATTTCCTCAGACAGGGTCCCAAAGCACACAAATCACATGCTAGTAAAGCTATGCTAGCCAACAGCAACATGAGGGGATGTTCTGGCACGTGGGAAACCCCCCTCCTCCTATGGAAAGAGAGCCAGGATCATTAACATCCTCACAGAGCAGACAAGACATTGCATTTTGACAATTCACTGCAAATACCCATCCACCCACACCTGCCATACAAGCATGATCAGGCTGATTTGACCCACTTGAGATTTGAACCTCTGGCTCCAAGGAGTCTGGGTATTTCAAGCCTGAGGCTTAGGCTGCTAAGCCACCCCACCCCTCGCAGTACTCTAAGTGCAGAGGTGGAAGGAGATAGGCCAATTGCTGCTGGCTTTCACCTGTGCCTGGAAACGCACAGACCTGCATGCCACCTGAAGATCAAGAGGAGATATGTTGCCATGCCTACCTGCAAATGCAAGGGCTGCTGTTATCCAAGGCCACAAACCATGGATTTGCTCTAATTTAACCAGTCGGCCTTGAGCCTAACTCTGCTCTCACTTACGCCGGTGTAAACCAGGGGTAACTCCACTGAAATCAATGGAGTTAGCCCAGTGTAAACAGAACGGAAGGATCCGAATCAGGATCTTGGTCTCCCTTTACTCTGTGCTCCCTCTGTGGGCCTGAAGCCTGCCTGCTCTCCTCCCCGTGTTTCTCACACACCTCCAACGTTTCATACGCTGATCACCTGGGTTCGAGAGCCTTCTCCTCTGCAACTGCAGCTGCCTAGAACACTGCATCTTGTTTGAAAAGGTTTCTTTCCTTCCCATCGCTCAGGCATCTCTGTGGCCCCTATAATATTGATCTCTGGCTCCTTGTCTATTCCTACCCCCTTCTTTATCCATCTCTTATTGGCTTTAGGACCCAGTACACAGGCAAGTCCCAGAAGCTGCTTCCAATCTGCATGTGCACTCTTAGCTGCAGCCCTCCAGCTGAACATAACCCTCCCACTGTTACCTTCTACTGTCCCTGCTTGTTTATTGCAGCCACCTGTTAGACTGTAAGCAGTTTGGGGGCAGGGACCATTTTTGTTATGTGTGCGTACAGCACCTAGCGCACTGGGGCTGGGACCTCCAGGTACTACCACCATACAAATTATAATTCAGCATCATCACCTCCTGCATGGGCTCCTCCTGACCACTGGGGAGGTGCATTGCTGTCCAGCTCCTTCTCTTGGGAAGGGGCATGCAGATGGAGAAATGACAAGCTGGTCCTGATCAGTCCGACTCCCTGCCCCCACGCCAGTAGCAAATTCAGCAGGAGAAGCAGGGCAGATCCCGCAGGTTCATTCCATCCCAAGCCACCACCTGATACAGGGCTGCAGCCTGCAGGCTTGGCTGAGGAATCGCACAGCGCATGCAGGAGAGCAGATCTTGGTTTGTAGGCGGCCAGGCAAGATTGCCTGCAAATGCTTTCCAGAAGATGATGACACAGGTTCTTGTTTCATTCCCCCACTAGGGCTTCTGTTGAGACAGGCACAAAAATCCAGCCAGGAGGCAGAAGAGGCAGCCTGAGATCCCTACAAGAGGCCTCTCAACCTCCCTGCTTTGGTTGATTGATTGTGGCAGACAGCCGTTTTACCTCCTATCAGTGGGTCAAAGCGTGGTGGTGCCTCGCACTCAGAACCGGACTCAGTGATGCGCTGTGTCCTGCTCTCCTTGGCAGACAGCCTGGGACCAGCCTTTGCACCTGCCTTTCAGAGCACCCCTGTGCGGTTCCATCCCACCCTGAGACCATGTCTCACTACATAGCTCAACATTGACCATCGCTTGGTGTCTGACAGAGAGAGAGAGAGAGAGAGAGGTTTGTATGGATACACTGAAGGATCCAACAGACTCTTGCCAGCTCTGTCATTGGCTCTCCTGTGCTCCCAGTTGCTGAGGGAGTCCAGGCACGGAGCGTAGACATGTGGGAAGTGTAATACAATAGGAGTAATAATTAACGACCGTTTGCTAAGCCACCCTTTCAGGGGAAGAGAATTTTTGATGGGTGGTACGTTTTGCACTGCTTTACGGAGCCCGGGGGTCATCAGCTAACAGGCCAGCAGGGCGGCTATTCCCTGAGCATCAGGTATGGGCGATCTAGATTCGCTCGAACCACGGGTTCAAACAATGCCACCGGGGTCGACTCAGCCTTTCATCTGGTAAAGGCTGATAAGTGGAGTCATGCGGAGTTCGCTGCGCGAGTGGGATTTTCCAGGTGCTGCCTTTAAACCCAAGTCCCACCTAGGGTGACCAGATGTCCCGATTTTATAGGGACAGTCCCGAGATTTGGGGCTTTTTCTTACATAGGCGCCATTTACCCCCCACCCCTGCTCCAATTTTTAACACTTGCTGTCTAGTCACCCTAGTCCCACCCCCCACCCATCTGGACAATATAGATCCTGTGAGGTTTCTGATCAGAACAGGGAGGTTTCCTCAGGGAGTTTTGGCCAGAATTTTACTCTGCCATTTTTCTGTGCTCTGGCTGTGGCTTTTCACCCCAGAGCTGGCTGCACTTCCATGGTGGGTGAAGGGATTTCTTGGCTGCAGAGGGACAGAGTGGGCCCAGCTCTCTCGTCAAGGTGGCGAGGGGAGGACATAAGTGTTCTCACTGCGGGTGCAGCGCCCAGGCAGGCAAATATCACATGGGGAGGATGGTCTGTGCTGCAGCTCCGATGTGCCTGGGGACACAGGGGCCTAGTGGTTGATTTCAGGGGATTGGCTCAGTTACTGGCTCAGGCTATGCCTTACTGAGTGACAGTGTGAAATAATTAGGGCTGTCAAGCGATTAAAAAAATTAATCGCACCGTTAAAAAACAATTGAATATCGTTTATTTTAAATATTTTTGGATGTTTACTACATTTGCAACTATATTAATTTCAGTTACAACACAGAATACGAAGTGTACAGTGCTCACTTTATATTTTTGGTTACAAATAGTTGCACTGTAAAAAAACAAAAAAAAATTGTTTTTCAATTCACTTCATACAAGTACTGTAGTGCGATCTCTTTATCATGAAAGTTGAACTTACAAATGTAGAATTATGTACAAAAAAACTGCATTCAAAAATAAAACAATGTCAAACTTTAGAGCCTACAAGTCCACTCAGTCCTACTTCTTGGTCAGCCAATCAGACAAACAAGGTTGGTTACAATTTGCAGGAGATAATGCTGCCTGCTTCTTGTTTAGAATGTCACTTGAAAGTGAGAACAGGCGTTCGCATGGCACTGTTGTAGCTGGCGTTGCAAGATATTTACATGCCAGATGCGCTAAAGATTCAGATGTCCCTTCATGCTTCAACCACCATTCCAGAGGACATGCGTCCATGCTGATGACGGGTTTTGCCTGATAATGATCCAAAGCAGTGCAGACCAACGCATGTTCATTTTCATTATCTGAGTCAGATGCCACCAGCAGAAGGTTGATTTTCTTTTTTGGTGGTTTGGATTCTGTAGTTTCTGCATCAGAGTGTTGCTCTTTTAAAACTTCTGAAAGCAGGCTCCACATCTCGTCCCTCTCAGATTTTGGAAGGCACTTGAGATTCTTAAACCTTGGATCGAGTGCTGTAGCTAATTTTAGAAATCTCACATCAGTACCTTCTTTGCATTTTGTCAAATCTGCTGTGAAAGTGTTCTGAAAATGGACATGTGTTGGGTCATCATCCGAGACTGCTATAACATGAAATATATGCAGAATGTGGGTAAAAAAAGAGCAGGAGACATACAGTTCTCCCCCCCAAGGAGTATAGTCACAAATGTAATTGATGCATTTTTTTTTAAATGAGCATCATCAGCATGGAAGCATGTCCTCTGAAATGCTGGCTGAAGCATGAAGGGGCATACGAATGTTTAGCATATCTGGCATGTAAATACCTTGCAACGCTGGCTACAAAAGCGCCATGTGAACGCCTGTTCTCACTTTCAGGTGACATTGTAAATAAGCAGCAGGTGGCAGTATCTCCCGTCAATGTAAACAAACTTGTTTGTCTTAGTGATTGGCGGAATAAGATGTAGGACTGAGTGGACTTGTAGACTCTAAAGTTTTACACCAGGGGTAGGCAATCTATGGCACGTGTGCCAAAGGCGGCACGCGAGCTGATTTTCGGTGGCACTCACACTGCCCGGGTCCTGGGCACCGGTCTGGGGGGCTCTGCGTTTTTATCTAATTTTAAATGAAGCTTCTTAAACATTTTAAAAACCTTATTTACTTTACATACAACAATAGTATAGTTATATATTATAGACTTGTAGAAAGAGACCTTCTAAAAACATTAAAATGTATTACTGGCACGTGAAACCTTAAATTAGAGTGAATAAATGAAGACTCGGCACACCACTTCTGAAAGGTTGCCGACTCCCTGTTTTACACTATTTTGTTTTTGAGTGCAGTTACCTGACCAAAAAAAAAATAAAAATCTACATTTGTAAGTTGCACTTTCACGATGGAGATTGCACTTCAGTACTTTTATGAGGTGAACTGAAAAATACTATTTCTTTTGTTTATAATTTTTACAGTGCATATATTTGTAATAAAAAATAATAAAGAGTGAGCACTGTGCACTTTGTATTCTGTGTTATAATTGAAATCAATATTGAAAATGTAGAAAAACATCCAAAAAGATTTAATACATTTCAACTGGTATTCTATTGTTGTAAGTGAGATTAATCGCGATTAATTTTTTTGAGTTAATCGCGTGAGTTAACTGCGATTAATTGACAGCCCTGGAAATAATACGCATTGACATGTGGCAGCACACAGCCCATTCCCATGCGCCCTGAAATCCAGAAAATGCATCCCCATTCCAGCGTGAAACTGATTTGTTTGCTTGATACATAAGCGTTTACAAAACTCAACCCCACGGAAGTGAAACTGTCATTCATTGTTAGAATAGTGCAAGCATCTGCCAAGATCTGGCCTCCTCTGTGCTATACCAAGTCTCTCCCCTGAAGAGCTTACAATCTAATTAGACAAGACAGGAAAAGGATGGGAAGGGAAACTGAGGCACAGAAAGGGGATGTGACTTGCCCATAAAGACAGAATAGGTCAGTGGTCAGCCCAGGAAAATAAGCCAAGTGTCTTTGTGCCTGATTCCCTAGTTCAATGGACCCATCACTTAATAACATATCCCATTTACAAAGCCTCTTTTATCCTGATGAATACTGAAAACATTCTAGAGTTCCAGAATTCACTTCACCCAGCAGTGAAGTGCAACCACCTCCGGGGCAGAACACACCAGCTGTTTAACAGCGTACAAAAACATTATGCAACTGTTTAGGACAGGAAGCAAAGGTCAACACTGGTGATTTAATTCAGCAGAGACGCTTGCAGACAACACAAGATATTTGAGACAAAAATATCTACACCCGGCCTTGTTTGAGGCAGCTGCTCAGAGCCTACAATAGTCCTGAAAAGACAGGCTGCATGCATGCAATTGCCTACAGAGAAGAGCTTATTACACAAGAGCCAAAACACAAACCGCCCCTCCTCCCGATTAGCAGAGAGGCAGGACAGATTGAGCAAGGCCGGTCTGTAGCACATGTGAGCAATAAACTCAGCAGTAAGGAGTGGCACCAGACACCCCCACCGCTCCTTAGCCTCTGGTGATCCATCCACAGCCAATTAGAGGCATAAAATCAGTCACCTGCAATCTCAGCACTTTTCCCGGGCTGTTTGTGTTGCTTCCTCCCATTTACCAGCTGCTTTGGGCTGTCAGCAGCTTTGCCTGACTCACTCCGTTTGCTCTTTGCTTTACAGCAATGCTGACAAGCTTGGCAAAGGCCCGAGCCAACCTCCCTTGCCAGCCAGTAACAGAGACCCACAGCCTCTAATATGTGGGCTGCACGTTCTGGTGCTCAGGATGGAGACCCACAGGGCAGCAATACTGGGCCCCTTCGATCACTAAAGCATTGACTCATTCATCCCCACCCAACCCCCTCTCTCTGGCATCATTACCCCATGCTACAGAGGGAGACACTAAGGCAAACGGCTGCAAGTCGCTGCTCGAGCTGGGATTAAGATGCAAGATCTCACGAGTCCCTGTCCTGCTACTGCCCTGAGCCCTTTACATGCATGCTGTGTGCCGCCCCCCTGCCTTTCACCTGGCTGCCCGTCTGCTTTGCCCTCTGCTGCACAGCACCAGACGGGCACTCACAGAAAGGGACGAACAATGACAACAAGGGCAATCCCAAGACGCTGGCTTCCTCTGGATGAGGGGTGGCAGGGTGGTTTATTCTCCATATCGACACAGTCGCTGGCCTCCTTGCTGAGGCTGACAGGACGGGGCCAACCATGGGGGTGGGCTTGGCAGTGGGACATGGGCATGTCCACTAGGAATGGGAATCTTTGCACATGGGCCGCTTAACCCTGGTCCCCTTTGTGGGTGGTGTGTATAACCCTGACTTGGCTGCCGGTTTGGCATTCTTTCCCATGGCGTAGAAGATGGTCTCCAATCCAGTACTGCAGCTCCACTGGACCCTGCCTGCCTGGCCCCTTACTTGGGCAGTCTGCAGCATCTGGGAGCCTTTCTCGGTGACCTCGCTAAACACGCAGCTCTTAGAGAGCCTGAAGGAGCAGCACCAACACCTGGTGGAGACCCGATGGTGCTTCCAGCTCCCCCTTCACTGGCCCATTCTGGAGAGGGCAGGTACTTTGAATGCAGTTCAGCAGCGCCTCCCCCCCCCGGGGCATCCACTGCTTCTTGTCTGGTCCCCTCTCCTCTGCTGCACAGCCCCACCCATCTTCCAATATCCACAAATCCTTTGGTGCCACCACTTCCTGCTTTCCTAAGGGGGGGCATTGGGCTCAGCGGCGGCACCTTCCACAGCATCTCTAGCAGGCAGCACATCAGCGTCTGCCATGGTGGCACACGACCATCACCACGGGGAAGCAAACGGGATCTTAAAGAGACCAAGGCACGGGGAAGATACAAAGTAGCTCCTCTGCCACTTGGGTGCTTGACACCCCTAGAGTCAGCCCGTGCTAGTTCTCCAGTGGCCTTTCCTCCACCCCCGCAAGGAGTTTCCAAATCTGCAGCTCTCGGTCCCACTTCCTTATAACAGACCAAGCCTGTCCGGCCGCCCTTTGCTCAGCACATCAGCCAGCGGGTGAGGAGGCCACGGCCAAGGAGACACAGTCCTTCCTCAGCTCTGCAAGAGGTGTGTCGTGCGCTCTGCAAAGCAAACAGACAGACAGACCCGAGTCAAGCTGTGCCTGGGCAGGCTGCGACAGCATCTCCGGCTGATGCAATCTTATCGCTCCCCCTGTCCATCTGGTAAGCTGATCGGAGCCAAAACTGCAGCTGCACAGGTAAAAGGAGTCCCTGGAGTTACAGTGCAGGTGCCTTCTGGGACTTGTAGTTCTCTTTGTCCAGCACATTCATAGAGTGGGGAAGAAGACGTTCCAGCATCCTCAACATCAACAGATGCCGTGGTGGGGAGACACTCGCTCTCAGGGTGATGTCTCCCCTCTTCCTCAGCAATCAGTCATGCCTCAAAGCAAACAGGGCTAATGCAACCCTTGGCTGTATAAACAGGGGACTAGTGAGTCAGTCCAGCATTGGGATTTTACCGTCTATGGCACTGGTGCGACTCGTACTGGAATACCGCACAGAGTTCTGGTGACCACAGTTTAAAACGGATTGACACGGGTGCAGTGAAGAGCCAGAAAAATGATCTGAGGGTTGGAGAACATGTGGAGTGTTGATGGAGCCTTAAAAGAGGCACATGAAACGAGGCAGATTTACAGAAGCACAAAATGTACCCGAGGCTGCACAACACGCTTAGGCACGAGTTAATACCAATTACCCTGTTTTTCAGACATGCCAGGCGCTTACATTTCAAACTGGAGTCCAATGGAGCTGCAGATGCTCGGCCCATTTGAAAATCAGACCCTCGGGCTTAGCAATATTAGGGATTTCACACGGGTGTAACTACACTAATGTAGCTGCACTAGCAGGAACCCCTAGTGCAGACAGTCTACAGATGTAAGAGGGGGTTTACACTGATGAAAAATCCCTAAGATAAGGCTTGTGTTGGAGCTTTAAGCAGCAGCTAGAGAAAGGCTGACCGTGTGCTCTTGAGGTGTAACTGCTGGTCCTTATGTTGGCAAACACAATGGAAGGTATTCCTGATGCTGCAGACCGTGCACCTTTTGCATGGACCTTCTGAAGAGATTTCCTTTGAGAAAAGGCGTCTTGGCTAAGAAATAGCTGGGGGTCAGCAAGGAAGGTTCCTTCATGTCACTGGAAGGGTAAGACACCCACATAGCGGTAGGTCTCATTATTGACTGATGGCATACTATTAGAAAGTGACTTACAGCTCAAAAGGCAGGAATGGACATCAAGACATCTGGTGAGTAGATGGGATTGGGAACCAGGACTCTAAAGTTTCATTCTGCGAGCCTTAGGCAAATCTCTTCACCTCTCTGTCCTTCCCTTTCCCAACCTGCAAAATGAAGATAATGCTTACCTACCTCCTGGATGAGTTATAAAGCGTAATTAACTGAAGCTTGTAAAATATTCTGAGATCCTAGGTTAAAAAGGCAAAGTAGCCCAAACCCATTGACCTTCAGGGCAAGTTGCAAAATCCATCTGTTTGCTTGGGCTTTTAGGCAGTGCTCCAGGAATGGGAGGGGTTTTGTTTTCTGCTTGAAATTACCAGCTGATGGAGCTAATTTACTTTTACTGTGAGCAAAGGCTGTTATGCTGCTAGGTGGTTATTCACGTGCGCAGGCTGCGGTTCCACCTAATTGCCAGGTTGCCCGGAGCTATGGCCAGGACATTTTGTATTTAAATGTAAATAAATAATAATCTAGCATAGTTCACCAGATGATCTCAAAGTGCTATACAAAAGAGGAAAATATCATTATCCCTGTCTTACAGATGGGAAAACTGAGGCACTGGTGGGTAGGCAGAGTGACTTGTCATGCAGAAGGGTAATAGCGGAGCCAGGAGTAGAACCAATGTCTCCAGAGTCCTAGTCCAGTGCTCTATCCACTAAGCTATACTACCTCCCTTGCATCTGATGAAGTGGGTATTCACCCACGAAAGCTTATGCTCCAATACGTCTGTTAGTCTGTAAGGTGCCACAGGACTCTCTGTCGCTTTTTACAGATCCAGGCTAACACGGCTACCCCTCTGATACTTGACTACCTCCCTTACACATCTATATACAATTGCAGTGGGACTTTTGATTGAAGGACTTTGCATCATATACAGAGCAATGCAATACACCCATTAATGGTGATAGCAGCGCCCTCTCTCTTGCTCGGTTATTACAGAATCCGCTCTTCTCTCTTTCCTTATTTGTTTCTGGAGAGGGTAACTCTGGTTGTGAGTTTTTTAATTTTGTTTTTAGGGGAGGAAGGGACAATTGTTTGCAAATGCTTGTAATTTTCTACCAAAAAAAAAAATTAAAGAATCTTTTCATAAAACTTTGAAATAAAACCAACTCGTGCTATAAGGTGTAATTATGAACCCTAAATCTGTTTGACTAGTGATTACATAGTTTTGGAGACGGAAGTATGGGCTAGTAGCCAGGAGCTATTAAATTCTTATTCAATCTGTGGGTGGAAATTTCAGAAGCGCCAAAGACTTTGGCGGATAAGTCCCAAGAAATTCCCACTCTGTGGGATAGTCGACACCAAAGTCACTACAGGGAGCAGCGGCCCAGATGCCGCTGCAGCGTTGCTAGTGCTGATGCTCTATGCCAACAGAAGAGAGTTCTCCTGTCAGCATATTAAATCCACCTCTGCAATAGTGCTGTACACACCAGCGTGTAGGTCGGTGTGACTTACGTCGCTCAGTGGGGTGGCTTTTTTACACCCCTGAGCAACATAAGTTAAACCAACGTAAGTACTAGTGTTTACAAGCCCTATGTCTTTATAGGCTGAAAGGCAGGATGGCCATTTTGAAAGGGAGTACTGCTTGTCTAGGGATCAGAGCAATGGATCGGAACTCAGGAGTCCTGCCTTCTATTTCCAACTCTGCCACTGACTTTCCATGTAGCTTTGAGCAAATGAATTCACCTACCGATTTTCCTAGCTGCTGTAAAGTGGGGATAACTTGGGTGCAGACAGGGATAAAATAATGTTTACACAGAACTCAGAAAGCACCATATAAATGGTAAGTGTTATTGCTGTATTGTGGTTTTCTTTTGCTTGTGTCATCCTTAATAGGGAACCACCCAACAATTAGTCCCTGAGCATAAACTACCATCTCTCTCCAGATTTAAAGGGAGCTTCAGCCAGTTTAGAGCACTGGAGCGCCAGCAAAACAAGATACAACAATCTTGATATTTTTTCAGTTGAAAAACACACAAAGTTTAAAGAAGAAACCCAACCCCTTCAGGGCTTCTATAAACATATAAGAGGGGAAAACAGAGCATGTGTCCAGTTTCTCCCCCTCCCCCACCAGCAAGTCACACTAATGTTTGAAAAGGGCTTTGAGACCGGACAGCTGCCATACAGAAAACACACACGTTTTCCTTTCACTAAGGTTGGTGGACCACGGCCAAGGGCTTTAGGATGTAATCATTGTTGCCCATTCTGGGGTTCAGAAGCTGTGATGGCAACTGCTTCTGAACAACAACACTAGACCAGGCTGTGGTGCTTTGGACCAAGCCACCTCCAATTTATTTTTAAATATATTTAAATTCATATGGTCAATATCTCTTTTTTCATCAGACTCTTTTGCACTTACCTCCTAAAAGCCAGGGCTGGTCAAAAGTTTTCATTAAAACTGTTTTGACAGAAAATTGGATTTTAGCTTCAATGAAACATTACACTGAACATTCCTGCTTTCTGCAGAGAGAGAGAGAGAGAAAAAAAGGATTTTTCTTTGAAAAAACAAAATCCAAACCCTAAAATATTTGATTTGGAAATGTTGTCGGGATGGCTTAAGGCAAACAGTAGTTTGATTGCTTCATGTCCCCATTCTCCACAGGCTAGACTCTGTGGCCGGACTACACCTCCCATGTGCACTGCCTTCCCTCTCTAAGAGTAGGCTATCACCCATCATGGATGTCCAGTCTATAGAGGAGAATACACGCATGGGACGCCCACACAACAACTCCCATGATGCACTATGACAGCATTTCCAAATTGAAAATGTTCAGTTGTCAGATTAAATGTTGTGGAATTGGAATTTCCCCTGACTAAAAACCTATTTTTTCGACCAGCCCTACTAACAGATGGTCTAGGGGAGAGGCACAAATGGTCGTTAAGCATCTGCCATTGTGCCTTGAAAAATCTACCCTTTAGTCTTTTTTTCCTATCGAGTGCTGTTCTCTGTTTAGTTTTGGTTCATGAAGCAATTCTGGTTGGAGAAGCAAAATGAACGAGGATCTTCTTGTCTGGCACATCCGGGGTAAATTTGAAGCGTGTGGATGTAACTGGTTAAGTGACAAGGATTCTTGCAACAGTCTTGACTATGAGAACTTAAAAGATAGAAGCAAAAATACAAGAAAGCCGAAATAAAGAAAATGCTGCTCAATTCTCCACACACACCACACCCACGACTAGCACCACCAGACCATTGTGCTTCAAGTGCACAGCCAGGATTCAGCAGACAAATCAGTGCCCGGTCAGATGCCTTTTAGGGATTCAGCCCAAAAAAGGCAAACAGAAAATATCACACAGATCAAGAGGATTTTGTTTAAAACACTTTTAACGTTTGTCGGAGTTTTGTACAAATCAAAGCATCCCTTTAAAATCTCCATTATTACAAACATACAAAGAAACGACGTTATTACTACAAAACATCAGCTACTCAGTTGCATGATCAATGTGTCACAATTAAAAAAACCCAACATTGTATATACACAAGGCCCTTCTCCTTCTATTATTATTTCTGTGTCCTGAGGGAAGCTAAGAAGCAAAGCCCTCATTTAAAAAAAAAAATCCTATTGATACATTTCAGACTTTTTCTAAAAATATGTGAAGTATAAAATTAGATGGTTTTTTTTTTTTTTTTCCGGCTGTCACACTCTGGCAGAGTGCAATGATTTCTTAGCATCCTGAAGTCTTTTTAAAAACCAAACCCAAAACCACGCGACAGTATCTGATGCTTCAATGTGCTCTTCCACGCTCAAAGCTAACAACGTCTGAAAAGTGCCATTGAATAAATTCATCTTAATAAAAAAAAATTGCAACTCTCTACTTAAAAAGATTCATAAAAACCCAGTTGGAGCAGCTAGCCCTGTCTCAAAGGGTCAGTGTCTCATCTCTTTCCATTTGGTGCCTGTCTACATTAAGGTCGTTTCCTTCCCCTACTCCCCTGAGGTAGGGTCTCCAACCCCTGAGTGCTCTCTCCACCTTGTGTGAACAGGGCTGGCCACCGGGATTCCATGGAGTAACCTGGCCTGGAACCTGCGGACTTGAGAGCCCATCTGCACATTTCCCCCTAATGGCAGAGTGCTTTTTATCCCCCTCTAAGAGATGCCCTGAGGGAAGGGCTCAGACAGCTGCAGAGCTCAGCTCTCCTCTAATGAGGGTGGGTTGGGAGTACACATTCCAGCTGACCTTTCTGGAGCCGTTCATGGTCTCTTTGCTTCTGAAGTCAGACTGTTTCAGAAAAGCAGAGAACCTTCTCAGCTCTTTATCCTGCCGGCTTTTGTTGGGAATGGAGGTTGGGGGCTTCTCTGCCCAGCACCCAAGAAGCACTTCCTCCTTTGTGTCATTACTGACCTGACTAAACTCACTTCTTGAAATCAGCCTCATCCTGCATGTGACGTCAGTGAAGTGGGGTGGAGAGGAGACGATGTAAAAGGATCAACTGGATCCGGGACTGGGGAGGGGAGAGCATGTCTAAGACAGCCTCAAGCTCTCCTTCTGCCTTTACTACAGTGCCAGAGAAGTTCGATTAGCCCAAGCCACTAACCAGAGCCCCACAGGGCCACCATACGGTTAGGCGCAATTATTCGGTAAGACTCTCAAACCAAAAGTGATCAAAACAGGCAGTTAGGTTTGCCAAGCCAATATTTCAAAAAAATCTCTAGCCCGGATTTTGGAACAGTTTTTGAAAGATAGCTTAACTGCTCCAGGCAGATCAGCGTGCTGCCCCCTGCTCGCTCTCTGGGGAAGGCAATTTCAGAGCTTCCCTTGAAAGGAGGAACAAAACACTTGAAAATAAAGCTCTCACCGTGCCCCCAAAGCTCTTGGCAAGCCTGAAAAACAGCCAACAACGGATTGTGCCTCAGCGCAGCAGATTTTAAACTGCAGAGACGGGTCTCCAACGTAACAGGATCCCTGTTTTCTAAAGTATGACGTGGCAGTGGTAATACCTGTTTTCCAAACAGGTGTCTTCTGGAGACCATTAGTTCCAGGGCCTGGGGGACAGCAAGATGTGCGGGTACACCGCTCCCCGTGGATCACTGTGCTATATAACAGTATTCAACAGATATTGAAACCAGACACACTCAAACATGCTGTCGAAAGGCAACAGACACCAGGCGTTCCATCGAGTCCATAGCGATAGGAAAGTAACAAGACTGAGGTTTGGATTCCAGCCGAACAGACAGGCCTCCTGGGTTAATGCTGGGGAAGCTCCCAGTTTGTTTTAAGGGGAGGTTATTGCTCCTGACTTCTCAGGCTTTTTGCCCTTGGATAGGGCAGCTGCTTGCTTCAGGAGTTCTCTGTTCTTGGCCTGGAAACACAGTGAAAATGGGTATTTTAATGGCATGGATCATTGTTACCCAAGAACTACCTGGACAGGCACAGCTGGCTTCCTGGATGCAGACCAAAAGGGATGTAGAAGTTGCTGTACTGGATCAAACCAGCAAGTCCAGGATTCCGTTTCCACCAGCTGGCAACCCCTGACGCTGCAGAGGCAGGCAAATGCCAATGTACCTGACCAAACGAAACGGGAGGAGGGGGGAATTCCTTCCCGAGTGCTGCAGGCAATCAGCTTCCATCACAAAGCACAACAGATTACGGTGATTTTTCATTAGACAAGATAGAGAGGGACCTTTCAATTCCACGGGAAGTTGCCTGAGAAACTTCCCTTTCCTTCCCCCATCCCCTTTCATTTTTTATTTGTGAGAAGTGCTGAATTAACAGCACTGGAGACCAAAGTCCACAGAACAAGGTGCAGGATGGGTAGTGGCAGTGCAAGTTCCCCCCACACTCAACCCCCAATCCTCTTCAACTCTGACCAACTCTAGGGGTGAGTGGCTCGATTGGTATTCCTGGCTGGTTTCGTTCTCGGCCTTTTTAGCAAGGCTGCCAATGTTACCAGGAAGCATTACTGCATTGGTGATTTCTGTGACACGAATCCAGGTCTCAGTGAACAAGAGACGAGACAGATGATTTCTCATCAATCACCAAACAGCCAGTGGGTAACAACTTTCAGTCACGACTAACTTAGACTGGATTCAAACCAGGCAACTAGAAGGGAAAGGCTCCATTGTATTACTACGCCGCCTCTGACCCACCGCTCTCCAAACTCTCTGGCCTTCTGCTTATCTTGTTGATACAGCACAAGCTAATGATAGGTTTCTGCATGCAAAGCCAGATATGGCTGTTCTGGTTCAGTTTGCAAACTGCATTGAGTGGGCATGCAGGGTGCTAGAATGACCCTTGCCTACAGTTGAGAACTTGTGAGAGCCAAGTCTCCAGCTGCCCTGGGCAGATGCATCACAAACAAGAGAATGGAGGCTACAGGTATGCAGGGCTAGAGTGGAAAGGAATTTCCTCTGCCTCCTTCAGCTTTTAAGAACAGTGGGACCCACACAAACCTGAGCTCCCCCACAAAAAACAAGACGTTAAAACATATAAAAAAAATCTTAAAAGAGTGAACGCTTCCAGATGCCTGCTATACACTGCCACCATCTGAATGTTTATTTTGGAATCATTGGAGAAAAATTGTTTCCAAAACCTCTGCCAATGTTAGCTGAAGTTTTACACTCAGACACTGGAAAGACAAAAGTTCTGGGCTGTCTCATTTAGAGCTAAGTATAACACACACCTCTCCACCCAGGAATGACAGGTGTAGGCGGACAAGCCAGTTCAGTTATTGGATTCTTTTGACAGCTTTGGAGACTGAAGTCCTCTCTTCAGACACAGAACACATACAGTACAAGCTGAGGCAGTGCCAGTTTCCCCACACGGTGCCCAACAGATGTGCTTCTGCCCTGATCTGGAGGGACCGTCTCAAGAGATAAAAGGAAGCTCGGTGTCCTTGGCTTCTCTGCTGAGACTTCCAACATGAACATTTGTCTACAAGGAACTGGAATGAGAATATCAACTCACTCTACACAGGCCACCTAACAGCCTGCAAAGGGGAACAATTTGGGTCACTTCGGAAGATTCAAGCAGACAACGTAAGAGGTCGCGGGCTCTAACTCCCATTACCAGCCCCACAAGCCATCCAGTCTCCTAATTTTTCAGTTCTAAAAGAAGGTGTCTCAACCTATCCATAACATGACTGCTCAAAGCCTGGGATAGTCTTAGACAAATTAAGAAGTTGCATAGTGGACAGGAACTCACAAGCACGGATAGATTTCTGACAGCAACTGTAATCTACAAAAACCTGTCCTACCCTAATAATTAACTTGGGTGTGTGGTGATGGGGAAAGAACATTTTCTGCTGTGTCTTATCCGCACCTTTGTTTTTTTTTCCTTCATTGCTAGAGCTTTAGCTGATTGTAAACTCCAGACACAGTAATTAAGGAGATGAACTTTGCACCCCATATACGATTTCTTTCTTTTAACCAATTCCCTGTTGATCTACTGCAGACTAGAATCTACCCCGCTGATATACACTGTTTTCATGGCCTGACCAAAAAAAAAATTATAAAAAAAAAATGGACATTTCCTATAAGCTCACGGACTTCTTTACAATGATATCTATTTAGTCCAACAAAAAGCACTACTCTTTGTTTGTTAGGCTTTGTTCTCCTTGGCTACTGAGCTAATAAATCAAATCAGGAGCTCGGTGGTGCAATGGGTGGACAAATAGGCCTTACAGTCTTGACACCTAGATTCAAGCTTGACTTTGGTAATCAGTAAAATGGGTTTCATGGTTCCCATCCAGTTTGCAGAGGATACAACTATACAATACAAAAAAACTGAGCCCAGGACGAGAATAGCAAGGGGGACTTTAAGGATTCAGGTGCTCTGCAGAGCACTGGGGGGAGGGGGGGAGTCCTATTCTAACAGGCAGTATTTCAGGTCAGGATTGAAAGGCATTAGCAGAGTTGTGTGGGTGGAAGGCTGAGAAGTGTCTGATCTAGGTAGTGTTCTCAGTCGCTCCAGCAAAGATCACAACTCAGCAAATTAGTATAGAAATGTCATCACCTGTAACTGCTCCATGACTTCCTTGTGTGTCTTCTCCATTTGGTTCATTTTTGCCCTCATCTGGGATTCCTGGTACTGCAGGTCGGCCTTTAGCTCTGTGATCTAAGGAGAAACAAGCAAACAGCTTTTGGATGAGTGAGGAGAAAAGGGACGTCTCCAGATTCCTTCAACCTGAACAGATGCCCTGCCCTGGAAAATGTCTCTGTAGAAGCCACCTTGGAGAAAGGAACATGTTCAGAGAGACACCATGTGGGTTAACACTGAGCTCCTGTAGGCCAAGGAGGGTTCAGAACATTTACTGCCCAACTACAGGCCAGAGGATTTGCACCAAGAGCTGAGGCTGACACCAAAGGTGGGACCCAGGCAGGGTCCCAGCATGGGTGCATCCTTAGTAACCCCAGTGCAATCTGTGACTCTGGGCAATTAATCTGCGGCCTGGTTTTCAGAGGGGCTGACCCCTCTGATAGCTCTTATTCATTTTTGCCCTGCTGAGCACCAACAGGCCACTAACCATTCTGTGCCTCAGTTTCTCTCTCTGTCAAATGGAGATAATGCTACTTACCCACCTGAGCACGGGGTTTGTGGGAGTGGATTAATTACCATGTGTCGCGTGCTAAGTAAGGTATGACTGTTATTAGGAATACTTTGAGTCAGAAAGATGATTCTCACACCATGCTGTGAAAGCAGCCAGAGCTGAGGTGCATCAGGAGAGCTGCCTAGGACTCAGGACTGCCAACGCAGAGGGTACCACAAGTGGGGAGTAAGGCTTGTCTGAGCCTTGCCTGCTCTCCCTATGCAAACAGAGCAGCTATGGGCTTTCTTGGACTCAACCCCACATGCAACCTACCTGCCTACTGCCATTTCTTGGACTGCAGCAGTGGTCAGGCTCTGGCAGCACATAAGGCTGGGCACACTGGGAGCACAAGGCAAAGGAAAAAGGGGTAATGTTCATTACGTGGCAGTGGATGGTCAGAATTTGATACTCGCTGCAATCCTGGCCCACCCAACTCCAAACAGCCAGAAAGCCACCTTCCTTCCTGCCACAGTGCCTGGCTCTTTAACCCTGGAAATAAACCAGCTTGCAGACAACACCCACTTAAGAGTTAGCTGGTTTTCACAAGGCTAACAAGACAGACACTGTACACATGTGCAAGGTAAAGACCTTTAAGTAAGTTGTCCATAATTCCCTCTGCAGTTTTTGTGTGGAAGCGGTCCAGGGCTGTACCTTCTTCTCTTTCTCCAAGATCATCTGATCTTTCTGGTGCAGCATCTTTTTCAGAGTGGCCACTTCTTCCTTCAGCTGGGCGATAATAACGAAATGGTCCGTGCCAGGGGAGTCCAGGGCAAGGTCTGGAGAAAAGCTGCAAGAGAGAGAAGGGAAAGAATCTCATCACACACCCTTCTACTCACCAGTACATGGAAGCCCTTTCACAGATGACATCGCAGATAGTGACATCTGAATAACCTCATCCATTCGAAGGATGCATAAGGTACCTACGACCTTGTAACCAGACACCATGGGAATTCAGAGATAGTCGCATGGCATGATGGCTGATGTCCTGATATGCAATACAATTTGTATCTTGACAAGTTTAATATTAAGTATTCAGTAAGAAAGGACGGGGGACTGTTAGGGATGTTTTCAACCACTAGCCACTGTCTGAGACTACCTTTACTTGCATGGAAATGATCCATTTTCAAACCAAGAGGTGTGGAAAAGCAATCAATGAGTTAATGAAACTTTATGCTGCAATCACCTAGGAACCCTTCTTTAGGTCACAGGGAATCCACGGCAGTGGGAGAAAACCTTTCACTAAATGCAAATCAGGGCCCTGGTAAACAATGGAACAAGAAAAAAAACAAATTAACCCCCTAACGTAAACAAACAATAGAAAGGGCACAGAGAGGTTACAGCCAAAGTTATCTCAGGGGGAAACAGGAAGAGATGCACTGGGCTTTTTGTATTTTGATTCCAGCCATGGCACAATGATTTGGGGAAAAGCTTCATTACCACATCAAAGGACTATTCAGGAAGAGAGAAGGAGTGAAGGGAAGATATACACATCCTTCTGGGATACCACTCACACACCCTCAGACATTATGAATCTAGCTGGCTGACTGACAGCTTGTTTGGGTGAGAGGCACACACTCCCCATCTCTGATAAAGCAGGAAGTCTCTCTATGAACTACCAATGTTCTGTGCAGCTAAGTTTATTATTGTGTGTATTGCAATAATGCCTGGGAGCCCCAGTCGTGGACCAGACCCCCCATTGTGCTAGGCGCTGTACAAACACAGAACAAAGAGATGGTTCCTGCCACAAGTATCTACCTAGCCACCACCTTCTGTACTGTTTAGTCTGTCTTTACAATATGTCTAATAGTTACCCTTTGGTGCTAAGGAATAGTGTTTCCCAATATTACAGGCTATTGTTACTGTATACATTATTTGAAAATTAATAATAAATAATGCAAGTGTCTCACCTGGACTATATATTTGGACTGTGCATTCGGCCCAAGTATTGACAGAGTCTAAGGCAAATGCAGAGTGGCCTGGTACACTGAAGGCCAAGGATCACTAGACTATAAATGTAACTGTTACTGACTCAGTCTGTGGCCTGAGACAAGTTACGCCACCTGTGCCTCGGTTTCCCCATCTGTAAAATGGGAATAAGAATATCTGCTGCCTGCCTCCCCAGGGAGTTTCTGCAGTACTATGAAAAGACAGAATCTAATTGGACATAGTTTGAATGATGGGACAGGGTCTCTGGGATGTGATGGAGCAAGGCTTTTCCTCCCTTATGTGGTGTGGTGAAGAAGGATCCCTATTGGGAATCCAAGGGGAGAAATTCAATGAATGGAGTTGTGCAGGTCATAAGAGTAACAGGACAGCCTTGCTGGGATGGGAAAGAAGTCCTGGCCAGGGAGGAAAGGGAAGCTGAATACTGCAGGTCTGTGGGGGTTTATCTGCATTAGAGAGTCTTATTGTCATAGAACATGTTAACTAACATGATGTTGAATGCTTGGTATAGACAAGGAGATGTATTTAACTGCATGTCAGCTGGCTGGGGTTAACCCTGTGGTGGAACCCCTAATGTTATACATAGCCAGTCTTTGTCTATACTGAGCCTTTAACATTGTGTTAGTTAATACGTGTTCCAGCACAACGTAATTTCTGAGCGTAGACACGGCTCTTGCACATGCAGTAGAGGAGACTACCTGTTCTTAAAACGGCTCGCCTATCGACCATCGTAGGCAGCCACCCCCAACGAGAGCCTGCACCCCATAACATTGTAACGGGCTACTTCTCTGCAATGCGACATGCAGGGACCAGATTGGAGTGAGGGAAGCAAAGCAGCCTCCAGCACCTTTATACACAATGCAGGAATGTCACTCTGAGCATCTCCACTCTCTGAACAAGAGCTTCAGGCTTCCACACACCACATAGACGTGCTGGGGGAGAGAGAGAGCAAAAACTAAGATACTCTCTGTGGAGGGAGAGCCAAGTTTCTTTCCTGAATTGTCTGTTTACAAGTAAGTCCTTGCCTATCCTATTCCATTCCTTGGCCACGAGGGGCTCATGGAATCATAGAAAAGCAGGACTGGAAGGGACCTTGAGAGGTCATCAAGTGCAGCCCCCTGTTCTGAGGCAGGAGCAAGGAAACAAACCATCCCGAAAGATCCAACCTGGTCTCTAAAACTTCCAATGACAGGGATTCCACAACCTCCTTTAGAAGCCTAGTCCAGTGCTTAACTATCCTTATAATTACAAAGTTTTTCCTAATATCTCACTTTAATCTCCCTTGCTGGGGATTAAGCCCATTACTTTTTGTCCTACCTTCAGTGGACCTGGAGAACAATTTTTATAACAGCCCTTAACATATTTGAAGATTGTTATCAGATCCCCCTTTAGTCTTCTTTTCTCAAGACTAAACATGCCCAATATTTTTAACCTTTTCTCACAGATCAGGTTTTCCAAACCTCTTATCATTTTTGTTTCTCTCCTCTGGACTCTCTCCAGTTTGTCCCCATCTTTCCTAAAGTGTGGCACCTAGAAATGGACAGAGTCCTCCAGCTGAGGTCTCACCAGCGCTGAGTAGAGTGGGACAATTACCTCCCATGTCTTACATACAACACTCCTGTTAATATACCCCAGAATGATATTAGCATTTTTCACAGCCGCATCACATTGTTGACTCATTCATTTTGTGATCCGCTATAATTGCTGAATCCTTTTCAGCAGTACTACCACGGACCCAGTTATTCCCCATTTTGTAATTGTGCATCTAATTTTTTCTTCCTCAGAGTAGTACTTTGCGCTGGTCTTTATGGAATTTCATCTTGTTGATTTCAGACCAATTCTCCAACTTGTCAAAGTCATTTTGAATTCTAATCCAGTCCTCCAAAGTGCTTACAACCTCTCCCAGTTTAGTGCCATCTGTAAATTTTATAAGTATAATCTCCACTATCTTTTCCAAGTCATTAATGAAAATATTGACTAGTACCAGATCTAGGACAGACCCTTGCAGGACCCCACTAAATACATCCTCCCAGTTTGATAGTGAACCACTTATAACTACTCTTTGAGTACAGCCTTTCAACCAACTGTGTAACCACCTTATAGGAACTACATCTAGACCACATTTGCCTAGTTTGTGTGTGATAATGTCAAAAGCCTCACTAGAAATCAAGATATATCACATCTACTGCTTCCATCCATCCACAAGGCCAGTAACTCTGTCAAAGAAGGAAATGTGGTTGATATGGCATGATTTTCTCTTGACAAATCCACGCTGGCTGCTCCTTATCGACCTATTATCCTCTAGGAGCTTGCAAATTGATTGTTTAATAATTCATTGCCGTATCTTTTCAGATATTAAAGTTAGGTTGACCAGTCTATAATTCCCTGGTCTTTGTTCCCCTTTTTAAAGATAGGTTCTATGTTTGCCCTTCTCCAGTCCTCTGGGACCTCATCTGTCCTCCAGGAGTTCTTAAAGATAATCACTAGCGGTTCCAAGTTTGCTTCATGAATCCTGCTGTATCCCAAGATAATAAACATTGCCAAGAGATTCAGACTTCCCATGGCCACCCACTCAGGAAATTCTGCACTCCCTGGTTTGCTCCTGGGCAAGAGTACTTATTAAGGCAGAAGAGGAGACTGGAAGAAAGACCCATCTGCTCCCCTCAGCAGAGAACAAAAGGGAGAGATCTTGAGACTGTTTTAAAGAGAGGTTCTCATCCTATTGCATCATTAACAAATATTGGCAAGTCACAGGTAAAGACGGAGGCCCCAAACTGAAAAAGAGCCTCAACTCACCCTTGAGTTTGATGCCTAAAAACAGACAGTGGGGGGTAATTATGCAGGTGCAAACTATGAGTATATTTCAGAGTGGCCAGGCATCTGCCTATCTGATCTGTGTGCACAATCAGGTACTCAGAGGTCCAACTGCTGTAACATGCCTCTGCAATTACTTCAAGGTAAAAAAAAAAAAACAGAGGGTACTTTTTTAAAATCATGTCAATAAGAGAAGGGTTTCTTTTCCCTGTCTTGAGTGAATCTCAAACCTAACTTCAAGTTAGGAGTGGAAGCTACAAAGTTAGCTACAAAATTAGAAATAAAACTGAAAAACAAACAAATACTTTTTTGTAAAAAAAAAAAGTGCCTCTTAAGAAGTCCAACCAAAATATACCCCTGACAAATACAAACTGTGGTACAATGATCCCTGCACACTTTAGGGAAGGCCCAATTCTGGGGTTGACACACCTTTCCTATAACCAATGCCTTTCTCAGGGATGATGTTTCAGTTGTTTGGAGACATTGCTACTAAAGTCAGGCTGGTTTAAAGGGTCAGCATTCAAATTACACTAACAATAACTTAGAAATTTCCTCCCAACTATGAAAAATCTGCCTAAACAAGTATTTTCTAAACGGAAATAGTAGCTTGGCCTAAGGTTGAACTAACTACATCAAGGCAGAAGCAGTTCACCCCAAACCACCCTCTCCGTGTCTTCAAACTGAGTACTTTACGTATAAGCACAGAAATTTTGTGCATATGGGAATATTTTTATTTAATAGCATTTGCTGCTCAGTATTCCCTCAGGACAATATGGGTGAACATATGTCTCTCTTAGGGCTCACCTACAATGATCAGACAGATGGTTTTACGATCTTTCTGTGCTAAAGACATGGCCCAGGGGTATAGTGAGTCAGCATACTAGCTTTTCACGTCTTGGAACTGGACTCTGTCGGTGGTCACAAGTGAAAGGAGTGTTGGTGTTTTAATCTAATCCACTGTGAACATTTGTCTATATCGTAAGACCACATTGAGACAGATATGGCAATTTCATGCAATATCCTTGAAAAACCTTATTGAATTAAGTTTAAGTAACTTGGGAGTCCATTGTATTAAATGCAATGATTATGTATTATCATGGGCTGAGACTGCATGTAACTTCTCTTGGGGAAAGAGATGATGTGAACCCTGGGAATGTTACGAACTTCAAAGGACTGTACTGAACAATGGTCTTGACAAGGACTTTTGGGACAAAGTGTCAAGTGATTGCCAGGGGAATCTCTAGCGGGAGATGAATGCAAATTCCCCACCACTGCAATGCAAAAGCCCAGCCTTTTAAAGCTAGGCTCCAGCAGAGAACTACTGTCTGCTGATCACCTTTTCCCAGAGTCTCAAGATCAAAGGCCCAAGGAAAGGACAGACTAAACTATTCACTTGTGTGCTAGTTCTGAGCTAAGGCTGTTATCAACTTGTAACCACGGGGAAAACTCCTACCAGAAACTCTGCTAGAGTTGGGGAGTGATCTATGGTAAGCTTATTAGCATGCATGTAGGTTCTTTTATTGTTCTTAATGTGTTTTCTCTGTAATGTTTTCACCTTCGAGCAAAATGCAGATGCTGACCTGGTTAGGCAGTCTGGCTTGCTGGGAATATCACAGTGAAGGCAGAGAACTGTGCAGCCTGGCAAAACCCACTCAGGAAGGAGAAAGACATGGGTCTCTGCCCAAGAGAGGTGACAGCTGTGGAGCTGGGAGCCTACAGTGGGTGCTCTTAAGGAACCATGGAGGGGGAATACAGGTGTAATTGACCGGAACCATGACACATTTGGGAAGCTATGGGCTGGGTACAGCGGGCCGGGATTGAGGTGCTCTGGCACACCTGTTTGAGGTGGCTCAGGATTGGACTAGCAACAGGTGCTCAAGTCAAGGTGGGGAACACACCATCAGAGTCTTTGGGAGTGGAAGAGCAGTGAACTGAGTGAGGGCCTCTGTCAGAGTTGTGGGACTCGGTAAGGTTGGATTTGCTGCAGGGCAGTGTTGAGTTGCACTGACAGAGCTGGGTGGTGACGATACCTAACTTCAGCCTGTGCCACGCTCAGCCTTGCCGCTCCCTGCACAGTAGAATTCACCCCCCAAGTTAACCATCAAAACTCCAGAATGTGACTTTTTAAAATAAATACCTCAAATATCCCTCAACAATCCCCAATACATGTGTGATAGAACATGATCATCATCAACTCAGAGATACTAAACACAAACCTACAAAGCCCACAGAGAGAGTTCAGCAGCTAAACGCAACAGAGGAGTTCCCACCTGCATCCACCAGGATGGAAAGCCCCCAAAAGTGAAGAGTAGAGATAAGCTGGACCACGAAGGGGTTGCTACCAATTCACTGAGCCCAAGAACACACAAAGTTTGCCTAGAGCCCAAGGCCAGCACCTACTCTGCATAAAGATGCAGCTGCCCTCAGCTCTAACACAGAGGAGTCACCCATGTAGAAGCAGTCTCTGTGAGCCATACCTCTGAGTTAAAGATAGGGGCAGCTGCATCATAGAACTTAACTATTGTTTGGAACATCAACAAGGAATTACAGCCCCAGGATTAAACTACACTAGCCACTAAGTGTTACCATTGCCCTACAGCAACAGAGTCATATTTAAAATGGCTGCAACTTATGTCTTGAACAACACAGAGCCTGCTGTTGGAGCGTCGGAGCAGTAGTTATAATTATGTATAACTTATTAATGGGATTTCCCTAAGACTAGAGTAAGTTTGTGGTGAGGATCACAGCCTAGCAAGGCTTTAAAGTGAGAACAAGATACGGTACAAGAGTGAACTGAAATGAAGTCATTTGAATTATTTATCATTTGCTACATTTTTTTTTTAAATGGATTAGGACATGGAGCCTTTTTGCTTCCAGGTAACTTGTGAGCAAGCTTTGTTACCGGCTAATGGCTGCTAGATAGTTTATGTGAAATGAATTAAAGAGGCTCACTCCAGTTCCTAGCGAGCAGGTATTTTAAAAGTTCTACCATCACTGGTGGCATTGTCCTACAACACGGTTGGCAGACACAGCAAGGTTGAGGTGTACTGGTAGAGGGTAGCTTGCAGCGCTACTGCCTGTGCTGTACCTGCTCTGGCCAGGGGGAGGTGGTGTTCAATCTCCAGTCAATCAGCATTACGCTCAGTTTAAAGAACTGTGCAACCGCTACACCCTAAAAGAATTCTTTAAACTCAGTTTCATACTTTGGCATTTCTTACATCAATAGCCACAGACAATGGGCTAACAGGTGTCCTTAGGACAGAGGTGATTTGGAGTTAAATGATGAACAATTGAGATGGACGGTGAGCGCTTTACCAGTGACTTCAACAGACTTAATAAGACTCTCCGGCACTAATGAGCCTACGCTGTGCTCTATGTTCCCAATTCAATGCAGTTTGGAAGAAGAGCCATCGATAGGGACAGTTTCCATATGTGAGACAATTCCCAGGGCAGGAGGGCAACCGGGGGTGGGAGAAAACGATAGGTGATCTCACTTCAGGACGTCAGTGCCTTGAGAAACAGGATAATGATGGGCACCGGGACTCTGTTGGGAAGCAGCCCACTGCACCAACACGGACGGGGCACTCTGGGTAGGGGGGCAAAGCATCTCGGGAGAGGAAGGAACGCTGAGAATCAGAGAGGAAAGGGAGGAATGAAAATATGCATGTACAAGAGTGTAAAAAAAAATATCCATCTCATTCTCTCCTTATACAGCTAGTGAGGTCCGTTCTGCTGTTTCTGCTGCATGCAAGCTCTGATGTCAATGGGAGCTGCATGCATATAGCAGTGGCAGAATCGGATCCACCGTGTTCAGAGGAAGCTGTTTATCACTTTCCCTCCCCCAGGACAGGGGGAGATAAGATTTCTATCTATAGTCTCTCATCTAATGATTGTCTCCCTGCATTCTATTCTTTATTCTGACTGCTGCCTAGCTTTTATTCTAATAGATAAGGTTCTAGCCCGGGAGAGCCCAAACTGCAGACCACAGCCCCATCATGCAGCCTGTGGCCACGCTTCCCCTGTCACTGCAGGGTGAGGATAAAGCTGATCTAGGCTGCAGGTTGTAATTGCTGGTGAACTCAACCAACAAGCAGTTTCTAGTAGGTACAAACATAGGGCATCTTTTGATTTTCAAGCGTACATTTAGGTACCAGGTAGGCTTGGCCTGTGGGGTCCCAGAAAGCTGCTAATGCAGCCCTTGCAGTCCCAATGTTTGAGAGCCCCATTCTATCATATAAGCATCCTGCTAGTTGCACTGAATTCTCTCTTACACAAACTTAAACGAGAGCACCCACTGGCATCTTCCCCAACCAACTGGCTCACCTGTCACCATTGGCTGATATGGCTTCAAACTTGGGTTTCTTCTTTGGAATTTCGTTCTGAATAGAGGAGGTGGATAAGGTTTTCTGGCTATGAAGGAAAAACAATGAAGATACATGTCAGAACCTAAAAGGCCTGTGAATCAGAGACTATCTGGAAACAAGAAAGGGGCACAGATAACTATCACCTCCCACTAAAACACACCCACAACAAGCTTAGAGAGAAGAGAGCTCCAAGCATAGCGATGGCCAGATACAAGATCATTCCTTAAAGAGAAACTAGAGTTTATTTTATACAATGTGCCAATCAAACCTCTAGGCTCATGATCATTCAATGTTCAAAACCGTGTATTTTAAAATAAATCTAAGTTGACCCAATATCAACAAGAACTGTAATACACTCCGCAATGCACAGAAAAGGGTACCTTCCCCAATCAGCTCACCCCACTGAGAATACCACAGCAGCAGCCCCCAGATGTTCAAACTAGGGAACATCACCAAGAGTCTCCTAGGTGATCTCAGCTGCAGTGTTTAATCTGAATCAGTCAATTTTGAATGCTGGGGAAACATGTCTAGTGGTCGAGTCAGGAGTCCTAGCTCTGCCAACTGACTTGCCGTGTCATCTGGGACAAGTCATTTCCCTTTTTGTACCCCAGTTTCAGTCACCCGGAAGAGCAAGGCTACTGAATGAGTTAATGCACTTCTGTCATTAATTTGACAAATGCAGTTTAGCTTTAATTATTTGAGAAAACAGCATAATATCAGTAAACATTCTGTAAAACAGATCTCACTATAGAGTTGTCACACGATTAGGAGTTTAGGTCAGAACTACTGGGTTTGCATATTCATGAAGTCAGAATTATCCAGGCTTTATGAAAAAAGATGTACAACGATGTTAAAAGTCACCACAGCTACGCAGTAGTGAGGTCCAAGACACTTCTCCCACTTTTGTTGGAAGTGGGGCTGATGAGTTAGAAGCAGTCAGCCCTCCAGCGGGAGGAAAGTGCTAGAACGGAGCATCTATGCGGCATTTACATGCAAGTTAAAAGAAATTAAATTAAAATAAATTAATGGAGATATCCTATCTCCTAGAACTGCAAGGGACCTTTGAAAGGTCATCGAGTCCAGCCCCCTGCCTTCACTAGCAGGACCAAGTACTGATTTTGCCTCAGATCCCTAAGTGGCCCCTTCAAGGATTGAACTCACAACCCTGGGTTGAGCAGGCCAATGCTCAAACCACTGAGCTATCCCTCCCACCCCAGTTACCTGTTGTAGTGGCTGCCACCGCTGAGCCTGCTGAACTGCTCCTTCTCTTGCAGGCTCGTCCGTGAAGAGCTGCTTAGATGTTTGCGTTGCTCTTTGGTCTTCTGTAGGACCCGTTTGTAGGACAATGTACACAGCCAGCACAGCAGCTTCCCGTCCACCTGAAAGGCAAGGTAGGAGTCAGAGGATTTTATCTTGCTTCCTCCCCACATCCCAAGCACGGAGTAGCCACGTAGCCTGATGGCAACTTCAGATCGACCACCCTCAGGATTTACAGACACAAGATATGCAGTCTCAAACAACACACAGGCAGTGACTCGAGGGGTCCCTGATGTGGTTAGAAAGGGTGTTGACTCATTCAGCACTACCAGTGCAACCAGCACAGTCACAGTGATAAAAACTTGGCACAGCTACCATCTGTTCTGAGCTGACACTTCCTGGCTTGTTTATATCGCATGTTCCCCATGACATTGTAGAGTAAGAAATCACATCCGGTGCAATTTGGGTTTTTATAAACACAAAGCTCAACACCTAGACCTCCAAGGCACATGCTTTGGGAACCCGAACACTAATACTCTATGCCAGTGGTTTTCAACTTTTTTTCATTTGTGGACCCCTAAAAAATTTTGAATGGAGGTGTGGATCCCTTTGGAAATCTTAGATATAGTCTGTGGACCCCCAGGGGTCTGCAGACCACAGGTTGAGAACCACTGTCCTATGGTAACAACAACCTTTTGTGGATCCCTTAAGGATTAGACACAGTCTGCCGACACCAACAGGTCCACAGACCACAAGTTGAAAACTATTGCTCTAAAGGGGCTTTATCAAGATGGTGGGAACTATTTATATAGCATCCAAAACTGCAGGCCTGGGGCTCATGTGAAATCCACAAAGACTTATGCATATGCTTAACTTTGGGACAATTCACAGTATGTAAAGTTCCCTTTATCTCTACCACCCGTTTTGGAGTGGGGTCCCTTTTCACTTGTGTGAGCATCTACACTCAGTCCAGTTCAGAATAAGACCTGATCAAGGAACCACAGTGCTGAAAATATAAAGTAATCCAATGAACTTAGTGTTTTAACATCTCTCATTGCAAATGTAAATTCTTGAGCTGGCCAGAAAATACTTTATAGCGGACATGTTACTGTTGCTGAGATCCTGTGACTGTGCAGAAGATGAACAGGCTATTACCGTGGTTAGCTTTTTCACCTTTTCTGTCCCCATTTTACATAGAAACTCACCTTCTTCCTATCATCCTTCCTGTCGAATGCGCACTGTTGCTTGCACTGTTCACAGGAGAGGGGTGGCCCATACTTCTTCTCTGAGTTCGTACAGCGCTGGCACTTGTTGCCAATAAATGCTGCTATTATGTTGCAGTACTGGCATGGTTTTGGCTTTAAAAAGAAGGACCGATACTGTACAGGTTAGCAATGCTTTGTAAATACATGGCACATGTGCATTTTTCTATCACTCAAACACTCTCATCTTCATAGTGACCCAAGAATTGTACATGCATCTAGATAAGCTAGTGATCAGGCATCCAAACTAACTGCAGTATATGTGATTGGCCAGGATACCTGAACTTATACCGACTTCTGCATAAGGTGTCATGGGATCTTTAATGACAAGTGGTCAGGACCTAAGCTTCAAACCTCATCCTAAAGAGAAGAAACGTTTCTTCCAGTTTCCTGGTCAAATTTCAATTTAGGTGATCACATTCTGACTTCTCTAAATCCCTCATTTAGTTTCAACTGGATATGGGATAGGTCACTTGCTGTCCTGCCATTCACCATAAAAAGAGTGTCCTATGTTTCACCCAAAAGGACACTGCATTTCAGTAGTGGGTGAGGTAACCCCTATGCAGACAGGCTGTAACACATTTTCGGATGAAAGACAATGGAAACAGCCTTATAATTACGAGGTGGACGGGAGAGTCCCCGGCACTTACCGTTCCATAGAGCTTCACGTTCTGAGCACATTTCTTGCATATTGTGTTGGTTTTACTATTAAAACAAAAGATTAAGAAAAAGCGAGAATGAAGTATAACTGTACCAGCAATATCTGGGTACGGATTAAGCCCTTTGCGCTTGAGAGCTAAGTTTCCCCTAACCATACAGCTCTCCTGACAGGATATTTGTATTCATGTTCACTAGTGGCTTTTATATAAAATGTATTTGCTATCCCTGCCTGGTGATGATAATCTACCAGAGTGAGGTATTCTTGAAAGACAGCATTTTCATAAGGCAGCCCCTTTAATTTAATTAAGGCTTCAGCCTTTAATTTCAGCACGTATTTGCTCACTTGGGATTGTGGTCACCAACAAAACGAGTTAGTTGGTCACCAACTAACCTGCTGTGGACATTTACCCAGCATTAAACCACATGACCTAGCACTAGTGATAATCTCTGTACCGGAGAGGGCAAGCACTAGAATAGCAGGATTGATGCAGATCAGGACCCCTATATGCAGGATAGAAAACAGGGAACCACCTTGCACAGTGCCTGTATGAAATATGCTCAACGGGATCGTTGGTCCCTCTTCTTCATATATTCACAAAAATGAAATTAAAACCAAGCAGAAAACCATGTTTACTGCTGCAAATGCAGAAGGACAAGACAGGTATTTACGCTACAGCACAGAGAATAAGAATAATTTTTGCATGCCAAAACACAGAAGGGGAACAGCTTCCAGGAGCACCCAGGCACGTCACTGAAAGATACAGCCAAGCACCACCCAGGAAGAAATGCCACACACCATGCTGCAAAATCAAGACCACAGAATGTGTCTGCCTGACAGCGATTGGGACTATGATGAGAGCCTCATCAAAGGGCACAATACTGGCCCCTACAAGCACTTGGATGACGTAGGACAGAATGTTGGATCACTGAAGGCAGAACACAAGGGGCATAACGAGGATTTCAAGGAATGGGCTGCTGTAACCAATTGGCCTATGGGTTATGGACACAAAGAATCACCAGTGGAAGGAGAGGAGGACAGGAATTTAGTTTCAGAAACATTTTACAACTGAAAATGGGAGCGGAGAGAAAGGATGGCTCAGGGCTTTAGGTAACAGGATATGAAGCCTTTCACCTTTAGGTTGCCAGTTCATAAACAGCATAGGCCACTAGTTACCCAAAGCTATTACCAACTGATGGTTGCTCATTGGCTTATGTGAAATTAGTCTGGTGGCTCTCAGTCTTGTTCCCACATTACATGCCCTGTCCCAATTGGCACTAACATACCAAGTTCACTTTCTCAGCAGAACTCTCAAGGCCACCAAACTGTCTCCTTAGTTTTTCCGGGCTGATACCTAAAGATCAGGGTGAAGTTACTTTAGTGGGCCAGTGTGTGTGAAGCTTGTACCGGTACTGCTTCTGCTGTACCTGTTCTATGGAAAATTTCAGTTTCCAGAGCTGTCAATAAATGCTAAAATTCACACATAGAAAAGGGGACCTTGTTGAGAGAATCCAGATGCTGAAGTGGGACCATTTTGGATATGTATTAAAGAAGCAGATACCAACTATTTTTTATTGCCCAGTGTTTAAGCTTTGCAGAAATTTACCTTTCCTGTTGGAATTCGGTCCTACAGTAAGTGCATTTGACAATGGGATGCGCAATTCGACACTCCTGCAGCAAAAAGTAGAGTTAGTGCTTCTACCACACACGCTTCCCAAAGACTCAACAATCCCCCCCACCCCCAACACAACAACAGAACAGCTTGGACAAAGCAGAGGTATTCTTCACAGCAATGGTCATGGACCAGTCATCCTGCAATCACTCCTCCCAGGGCCCCCCCAGGTCTCCCCACTCCTCCCGTGCCCCCCCCCCCCCCCCCCCGGGCCCCCCAGGCCCCCCCCGGTGCCCCCACTGCTCCCCGGGCCCCCCATCCCCTCCGCTCCTCCCAGACCCCCGAGTCCCCCAGGCCCCGCCCCCGGACCTTGCAGAGCTGCTGCCCCTGGCTCAGCGCCTCGAAGGAGAAGCGCTGGTGGCACTTGGTACAAGCGTAAAGCGCCGCCATCCCGCCGCCCTCACTGACAGGCGCAGCCTAACCCGGGACGGGCGGTCGGGCAGCCGCGAGGCGGGGCTGCCCCACCCGTCGCCGCCATTGGCTCTCGGTAACGCCACTCATCGGGCGCGGCGCGCGGTCCGACGCCGTCTCGCGGCGCCCATTGGTTCTCCGGAGTGCCACTCCAGTGTGAGGGGGCGGGGCACGTCGAGGGCCTTCGGGTTGGGTAGAGCGGGAGTGTTTACGTCCCCGGCGAGTTCTCCCATCCGGGGTGGGGACGGCGCGGTGACGTCACCCCTTGCGCGTCCCGGGGGCTCCCTCCAGCAGCCGGCCGCTCACGCGAGGGGAGGAGGCCTCGCAGAGGCGGAAGTGTCCCAGAAGCCCCCGCGCGCGCGATGGCGACCGGGAGCCGTAGTGGGGAAGATCAGTTAGAATGAAGGAAGGCTGCTTAGCTGGGTCTGCAGGATTCCGGGGGGGGAGGGGACAGATGGAGGGGGTAGATGTGGGGGAGGGTAGATGGGGAAGGGGCCAGATGTGGGGGGAGGAAGAGGGGGAGGGTAGATGGGAGTGGGAGGGCAGGTGGGGGGAAACAGATGGAGGGGGTAGATGTGGGGGAGGGTAGATGGGTGGAGGTGGGCATATGGGGGAGGAGGAGAAGAGGGGGAGGGCAGATGGGGGAGGAAGAAAGGAGCAGATGGGGAAGGAGGAGGTGAGGGTAGATGGAGGAGGTGGATTTGGGGAGTAAATGGGGGGAGGAGACACACAAGGTGGGTTTTGAAGTGCTACCGTAATGCAGGCAGTACCACTGGAGCCGGGGGAGCAGAGATGATGGGGAGAGCTGTGTGAGAGGCAGTGTGGACGGAGACCTGGGGGCAGAGGAGAGGAAGTTGATGGGTGTAGATACATCAAAGGCGGGAGGAAAGTGGGTCTGAGAAAAAGAGAAGGGAGAAAGAGAGGCAGGATTCTGGGAGCGAAAACTCCTGAGTCTTTGGCTTTCTTTGTGATGGAAATTCCAGCCGTTGATGGCTGGCTGCCAAAGTAGCTGCACATCTGCCAGCCTGAAACATAGACAAAGCAAACTGCAGTTTGCCACTGGCGTGAAGTCTGGGTAAGAAGGCCCAGCGTTGCAAATTGCCGCTTTCTTCCTCTGCACTAAAAGTTTGCACAGGGTGTAGCTTCATCAGTTGCTGGGGAATCAAGACATATTTCTAATATAGTGAGGCCTTAGAAATTCTAACTGCTGGAGCAATACAAGGACAAATCATTACAATGCATAAATGCTTTTAATTTAATAATAAAAATTAACCAGCAAGAAGCTGCCATCTTGATGTATGTAGATCAGGTAATAAATTTGGATCCAAATATATTGTTTTCAAAAGAAAGCTTTTATAAAACTGAAAGAACGGTAGACAAGTTTCTCATTTTAAGACTTCAAAGAAAGCATTTTTTAAACTAATAGACATTCCCTTTAGTGTTTGAAAACTAAAATTTTGCACCACTTAATAACCTGAAAGTGAAACTGGTTTAATTGATTATCATTGCCCTTCCTGACAGAAATGTAAATACCAAAGTGCCATGCTGGTTAGGTTTTAAAAATTCTTTCTGAGGATCTAAAGTATTATGAGTAACATCTGTAAAGAAAATGACTTATGATCATGTTGACAAAACGCACAATACTTTTGTCTGATTCTTGGGTGCCATATTTCAAGTTTGCACATAATTGCATAATTTCCTACTGCTCTCCATTCCAGCGAGGGATACCTGAAACTTTTGGAGAGTTGAGGTTTCACTACACTTTATAAAATACTAGTAAATGTTCTTTAGCATATTTTATGGAAGTAGTGAAAATGAAATTTGAGGGCCTCACTGCAATACTCTGGTCTTGAATCTTACCTATGAAGGGGTGGGGAGAAACTGTTGTGATTTAGGCTGTGTCTACACTGCCACTTTCAGCGCTAAAACTTTTGTCGTTCAGGTAAAGCTACCACCGCTCGTTTGGGGTGGGGTTTTTTTATTGCTGTGAGAGCTCTCCCCCGCGATAAAGTGTGTCTACACTGCCCACATCACAGTGCGGCTGTGGCTGTGCATGTGGGTAGTGTTGACATACTCTCTGTGGGAAATGGGTGTGCAGATTAGGGAGGCCCTGCTGTATTTAACTATCTCAATGGCTAGTTTAACTACCAGATAAGTATGCAGTGTGGAGGAGTAATAGTGAAGGATGTGAAACTTGTTGCTTTACAGAGAATGATAATATATGGAGATATACCTATCTCCTAGAACTGGAAGGGACCTTGAAAGGTCATCAAGTCCAGCCCCCTGCCTTCACTAGCAGGACCAAGTACTGATTTTGCCCCAGATCCCTAAGTGGCCCCCTCAAGGATTGAGCTCACAGGCCAATGCTCAAACCACTGAGCTATATCTCCCCCCAAACAGTGACTCCATGTAGGGAGCAGGGGTTCATGTAGATGTAGGGGACCATGACTGTCCAGCTTGTGGGAACATGGCACTACCTGCAAAAATGTAAAGACTAAAACTGGCTTGATGCAAGGAATAAAGGACTTGACTAGAAAAGCTGATGGCAGTACAGAATGAGGTCTGCCAAACCTCATGACCTGGCTAAGGAAAGGGGTGTCCTATTCTTTGCCGAGCTCTTTGAGCATCAGCCTGTGTCACAGCTGCTATAATCACTATGGAAAAATGTTTGATCAGCTGAATGGCAGTGTTCACAAAGGTGCTATGCTGCTGCAGGAAATTCAGTAAGAAGCATTCAAAGGTGCCTGTGCTTCACGGGTCTCCCAGTACAACTCCACAAGTAGAATATTCAGGCTCGTTTATTATCTTGCAAAACCTGGTAGGCTTGTTTCAGATCTCCCCGGGGCGGCCAGCTTTGCAGCAGCGGATGGCTTGGACGCTGGATGAAAGAACTGTTTGGTCCTTATGGGAGCCAAAATTGCTGAGTGGATGGCTCAAATGACGTATGAAAAATGTTGTTATGGTGGAGATCCCCCCGGCTCACCTGGAACTGGATTGGAATCAATATCAACCTAAAAGTGAAAGGCTCTGTAATTCATTTACCTCAGCCGCCCACAAGCAAGCCAGCCAGCCTTCCTAAACTGGGGCCAGATTGGAACTGGTGTTGTAATAACCCTGTATCCCATTCCATAGAGTCTGTTTTTGGACGTTTATGACCAACAGCTTGGAGAGTAAATAGTTTGGAGGATCGGGGAGTACAAGTTGCCAAAGAAAACTTGAGTCAGCTTCCATTCCCTTTCACGTTGTAGGGTTTTTCAATAGCCCGTCAGTTACTTCTGTACGTTTTATGAACAGATATTTCCAGTTTCTGACTCTCCTTGTGTCCAGTGCTCTGTGAATAATTAACTTGCTTTTTGCAAGTCATAAAAAATGTGTCCCAGAGATCCTCATCCAGTGCTGAAATGCAGCCATCTCTGGGCTGAAGCATGGTAGCTGTTAACAACCACACAGCAAAGCTGCACAAAGATCACTCATCCAGCAAAAGTGCACCTGTCTCTGGGGTGGGGCATGGCATGGTGTGCAACAGTTTAGTGCAAGGAGAAAACCCAATCCAGTTGAAATCTAGGGAGACAGAATGGAGTTAGCTGGTTTGGGCTAGACACGTTAGCAAACTCCATCATCCTAATACTCTGACCTCCAGACTGGAATGTGTCTGGTTCAAAAGATGCCATGGCATTTCCCCGAAGAGTATGAGCATTAAAACCCTAGATCAAGACTTTCAAAATCGACCAATGAGATGCCCAACTTGAGGAACCTTAAAGGGGCCTGGTTTTCAGAAAGTGCTGAGCCACCTGGTTATGATGTGATTCTTTGATCTACGTCAGGGGTCGGCCCGCGTGCCATAGGTTGCCTGCCCCCGATCTACACATTCCAATCTGGGGGCTGGTCTGGATTTATTTCTGGATGTTTTCTGGAAGGCTGGTCTTGCTGTTAAGCCATTGAGTTAGGATTTAGGGACTTGAGCAACCCACTTTCCCACCTCATCATGATCATATGGCAACCCCCATGATGGGATGGTTGAGATAATCAAGAGAACACTCCACGGTGAGTAAAGTGGACATAGTTTCTGCTGTTATTGGCTGAAGGCCTTCAACTGTATTGTGACATGTCTGTTGTGAGGTCATCAAGGTGTATGCAGAGGCTGCAGAGTGCATTGATCAAGAGAGGCAGCAGGAGGAACAGCTGCCACTTCTAGCCCAGCTGAGTGAGGGGGACCCAGGGAATGGGGTACCACCAGCCCTGCTGAGAACTTGATGCACCGATGACGTTACTCACCCTGTTGAGGGAAACCTGCATCAAAGAAGGGCTTACCACCAGCTCTGCTGAGGGGAATTTTATGAGAGGTTACCAGCCTATGAAGAGAATCCCTCTTGGGCAGAGTGTAACATCATGGAGAAGAATTCACCCAAGCCTGCACTGAAACACCCAGCAATTGGTATCGACTTGGGCACCACCAAATCCTGCGTGGGCCTCTTCCGAGACGGCAAGGTGGAAATAATTGGCAACAACCAGGGCATCCGCACCACGCCCAGCTGCGTGGCCTTCACTGAGACGGGGAGGTTGATCGGGGATGAGGCAAAGAACCAGGCAGCCCTCAACTCTCCTAACATCATATTCAGTGCCAAGCGCTTGATTGGCCGAACGTCTGAAGACCCTGTTGTGCAGGCAGATGCGGCGTTCTGGCCCTTCCAGATAGTGAAAGCTGAAGGAAAGCCCCAGGTGCAGGTGTCCTACAAGGGAAAGGAGAAGGTTTTCTACCCAGAGGAGATTTCTGCCATGGTGCTGGGCAACTTGAAGGAGATGGCTGAGGACTACCTGGGCCACCCCATCACCCATGCCATTGTTACTGTGCCAGCCCACTTCAATGACTCCCAGCGCCAGGCCACCAAAGACGCTGGGGCGATCGCCGGCCTCAAGGTGTTGAGGATCCTCAGTGAGACTACAGCTGCCGCCCTGGCCTACAGCCTAGACAACCCTAGCAATGGAGAACACAACGTGCTTATCTTTGACCTGGGCGGAGGAACCTTCAATGTCTCCGTCCTCACCATGGATGGGGGCATCCTCGAGGTGAAGGCCACCTCTGGGGACACCCATCTGGGAGGGGATGATTTTGACAACTGCCTGGTGAGCTTCTTCATAGACGAATTCCTAAAGAAACATCAGGAGGACATCAGCAAGGACAGGAGGGCCGTGTGGAGGCTCAGGAGGGCTTGCGAGGCAGCCAAACGCACCCTGTCCTCCAACATCAAAGCCAGTATCGACTTGTACTGCCTGTACAAAGGGATCGATTTCCATGCAGACATCACCCGGGCCCAGTTCGAGGAGCTGTGTGCTGACCTCTTCCGAGGGACCCTGAAGCCCGTGGAGAGGGCGCTGCAGGATGCAAAGCTGAGCCAAGTTCAGATCCATGATGTTGTCCTGGTGGGCGCCTCCACACGCATCCCCAAGATCCAGGAACTGCTGCAGGATTTCTTTGGCGGCCGGCAGCTGAACAAAAGCCTCAACCCGGATGAAGCTGTCGCCTATGGGGCAGCTGTTCAAGCCGCCATCCTGATCGGAGAGAGGTCAGAGGTCACGAGGGGCCTGCTCGCCCTGGATGTGGTGTCCATGTCTCTGGGGATTGAGACGGATGCAGGGAAGATGCATACCCTGATCAGACGCAACACTGCCATCCCTGCGGTGGTAACTCGGACCTTCACCACCTTCGATGACCATCAGCCTGACCTGCTCATCCGGGCCTATGAGGGGGAGAGAGCTACTGCCAAGGAGAACCACCTGCTTGGCCGTTTCCGTTTGAAGGACATTTCCCCTGCCCCCCGTGGCATGGTCTTGGTGGAGGCGACCTTCTATATTAACGCAGATGGCATCCTGACTGTGTTTGCCGTGGACAAAGTCGCCGGCAATGCCAACCCCATCGCTGTGGATGCCAATAAGGGGCGACTGAGCAGAGAGGAGATACAGAAGTTAGCGGCGGAGGCTGAGAAATACCGAGCTGAGGACAGGGCACAGAAATGGAAATTGGCCACCAAGAACTACCTTCAGTCCTGCGCTTTCAGCGTGAAGCGGACCTCGGAAGATATCCTTAACTACTTCACCTTGCAGGCCAAGAAGAAGGTGATGGAGAAATGTCAGCTGGCCTTCTCCTGGCTGAGTCCAACTGGATGGCTGAAGAGGAGGAGGTCAGGCCCTATGAAAATGGTCTCGGGGAACTCCCTCCCAGGACTTAAACGCCTCAGTAACAGCACCACGGGCATCAACAGAACAAAACCAAACAAGTTCGTGGTCACCACTTGCAGCTGGACTTTCCAGTTTACCCAAACTACCACTGTGATCTACCCATAGGAAGTCCTAGCAGGGACCACGGAAGCTAGGCTGGCTGGTTGCTGTTGATTTACCTGGATTTACCATCTGATAGAGCCAATTCATAAATGGGACCCCTCCATGAATAACAGCCATCGGTCTCAATAAATTCTGCTTCTCATACATGTCTGTACAGGTGCATTTACTAATTACTGGGCAAATAGCACACTCCATGGAGTGTATGCCACAGATGTATTTGGGCTGCGAGGTTTAAAGGAGCCTAAGAGAGTTAGGTGCCAAATCCCATTGAACTTGACTGGGAGTTGGGCACTTAATTTCCTTAAACTCCTCCAAAATACTAGCCTTGGCGTCACAGTCTGTCAGTTGTATAGGGACTTTTGAACAGGTTTGTGTGTTTAATGTAGAACCTATAGAAAATGTCTCTTTTCCAAAGGATAACCTAGAAATTTCCAAATTTTAGGGAGAGATTCTAGTCTGTTATGCTAGGGTAAATCTGAAGTGACTCCATTGAACCTAGCAGAGTAAGGAGCAGATTCTGATCTCAGTTACACTGGGGTAAATCTGGAGTAACTCCAGTTAAGTCAAAATGGTTAGGTACAGATTTTGATCCGCTACCCAGATGTAAATCTGTATTGACTCCGGAGATGCGTATCTTTTCAGATATATCCCCTCTTATTTGTCTCCTCTGTAATCTAAACAGCCTATATCTTTTATAAACTGATTGAGTGTCCAGACCTCCAAAACAATTCCTTAGCTACTTACCTTTGGATCTCTTCTTTATAAATATATCAAAGGGATAAATATGAGGGAGGGAGAGGAATTATTCAAGCTTAGTACCAATGTGGACACAAGAACAAATGGATATAAACTGGCCATTAGGAAGTTTAGACTTGAAATTAGACGAAGGTTTCTAACCATCAGAGAGGAGTGAAGTTCTGGAACAGCCTTCCAAGGGGAGCAGTGGAGGCAAAAGTCATATCTGGCTTCAAGACTAAGCTTGATAAGTTTATGGAGGGGATGGTATGATGGGATAGCCTAATTTTGGCAATTAATTCATCTTTGATTATTAGCAGGTAAATATGCCCAATGGTCTGTGATGGGATGTTAGATGGGGTGGGATCTGAGTTACTACAGAGAATTCTTTCCTGGGTGCTGGCTGGTGAGTCTTGCCCACATGCTCAGGGTTTAGCTGATCGCCATATTTGGGGTCGGGAAGGAATTTTCCTCCAGGGCAGATTGGCAGAGGCCCTGGAAGTTTTTCGCCTTCCTCTGCAGCATGGGGCACGGGTCACTTGCTGGAGGATTCTCTGCACCTTGAGGTCTTTAAACCACGATCTGAGGACTTCAGTAACTCAGGCATAGTTTAGGGATTTGTTACAGGAGTGGGTGGGTGAGATTCTGTGGCCTGCGTTGTGCAGGAGGTCAGATTAGATGATCATAATGGTCCCTTCTGACCTTAAAGTCTATAAGTCTTCAGTTTCTTCTATAATATGCCAAAATTACTAGATCTGGGGAAAATGTTTGCTATGAAAAAGAAAAAAATCCGCAAAACTTGTCAACTCACCCGTGTGCTCTGTGTCAAATATAAAACTCATACGTTCAAAGAAGGGTCGAGATTCATGATCCTCTAAAAGCCAAAATTGTTTTTTAGTGACTGCAGTCAAGGGACTAAAAGCCCTGGAAATCTGGGTTCCCAGCATACTTTGCAAATACAGCCTGCACTCTGCATTGTTCCTGCAGAGCCATCATTGCTCTCTGTAGAACATGAATTCAAGCTGGCATCCTGCTGTGAATGAGGAAACAGCTCATTTCAGAATCATCCCAGCAAATGGTAAAATAACGGAAAGCGGTCTAACAGCGAGTGAAACAAGGCAAGGAAATGCTATGCTGCCCTCTGCTGGGCAGATCCATCTCTCAAGTGGTGAAGGCCTGTTCTTTAAAGGAGGAAGATGGGCTGAGGAATGACCCTGGTGTCGTCAGCTCTAAATGACAGCCCTCTACTCCTTGAGCTACATGAAAATTCTTAAAGCTGGTAAAAATAGAAGGTCACATAGGCCTTGTCAGTGCACAAATTGTACTATACCAATGCAGTTCAAATGATATAATCCATGCTCACCTCCAGTGTGGATGCAGTTATACCAGCATAAAGGTGTTTTATACTAGTAGAGTTTATTCATTTTCGGCAAGAGGAATACTTTTCTGATAGAAATACACTTATGCCTGCTTCTACGTTAGAGGTTGTACTGATAGAACGATCAGTTAAAAAACATATCTCTGACTAGGGAAATACAAAAACTGTTTAGACCAGGCCTTAGTCTTTCTCTGGGGCCATTTGGTCTGGTGTCCAGGAGGACACAGGACAGGTTATGGACTAACCAGCAGATGAGAGCTAGTTCAGGGTTCTTGATGGAAACAAGGGGCTGGGATACCTCCATCCAGAGATTAACGCCAGAAGAAAGGCAGGTCTTTCTCCATGAAGAAGAGGAAAGGAGTCAGCTGTCACAGTTCTTGAGATAACTGAACCTGTGACTGGAACAGAGCAGATAACTGATTTTTTTTAGTTTGGGGTTTGAACCCAAAAATCCAGGTGTGAAAAAAAAAGTTTGGTTTGCTTTGAACCTTTTTCATTTAGGGTGTTTTTCACCCTTTAAAAAAAATTTTTTTTTTAATCTGAATTTCAAAACGAAGCGCTGTTTTGAAATTAAAAGTTGCATTTAGTTTTAAAATGGCAGAAATAAACTATTTAGATGTTTTCAGCTCTTTTCCGGCCAAAATTATTTGCTGATTTCAACCTGAATTTGTGATGAGTTTCAGTGTCCTAAAAATGTATATTTTGGTGTATTTACTATTCATTGAAAATGTAATCTACTTCTGACCCCTTTGTGGCCTCCTTGAGGGCTGTGATGCTGGCAGACCAGGTCATGTCAGAGGGTATTGAGGCCAATTCATATTTGTATTAGTATAGGTCAAAGTGATTGTTAAATAGGTAAGTGTATAGGGACTTTAAACTTCATGAAAACGAGTGGAATGTTACTTGCATTGTTTCCATTTATTTGTATCCTGTTGCAATGCAATAACATTTACGATGTGTATACCCCTGTAACTAAATAACCCATCAAATGCAAATGAAGCTTTGTGGAATGCAAATGAAGGAAAGGCTAATTTCAAAGCAAGTGGCCGTTCCTCACTCACCTTTATCGAAGGAAAAGCCACATGAGTAGTGTCGCTGTCAGCTTGTTTTCTGTGAGAAAAAGCTTGAAAGATGGATTCTGGGAAAGATCCTTCAGCTCTGGACCGTATGGACTCTTACAGGGAAGCATACCAGATAAAAGGCGGAGATCCCCTGAGAGAGTCTGGGTACCCCGACCAGACTTTTGGGAAACTGGCAGTTTATTACATCACTGCCATCATTTGGAATTACAAACGGTGATTCACCTGTACATATATTTTACCTGCTTTAACATCTCAATAACGCTCATTTCTTTTTCTTAGCTAATAAATCTTTAGTTAGTTTACTACAGAATTGACTATTAGCGTTGTCTTTGGTGTATGATCTGAGTACAGTACCAATTGTTCTAGGGTAAGTGACCGGTCTCTTGGGACTCAGAGCAACTTGATGTGGTGTGAATTTTGGTTTAAGTGACCATTATCACCAAGTTTGGTTTGTCTGGGTGACCAGAGAGGCTGGACAATCAAGGGGACAGTCTGTGACTCCATGCTAAGACTGGGATAGTGATCCGGGAACTCACATTTGTTACTGGTTTGGTGAAATCTGATTATAGAAGACACCGCCAAGTAAGGGTGTTTGCCCCGTTTTTTGACAGTCTGCCCTAAGGTCGGCACTCTCAGTTGTGAGCCACTCGAGACAGCGTGACAAGGGTGTCCCATTTAGTCCTCAGGCCTCTAGCCATCACCTTTTTCCAGGTGTGATCCCACAATCCACTCCTTCCAGATGGAGCATGTAGGCTGCGGAAACCTGCAATTCACTGTAATCACCTCAACAGGCCTGACTTTAATTCAGCCCCTGCAGTCCCGTTCTCTCAGGGGCAGTGACAGGGTCAGCCAGGGACCAGCCAGCTCTCCTAGAACAAAGTACTGTTGATTCAGAAGCATTTCAGAGAAAGTAGATGATGATTTCAGAGAAAACATACCAGGAAACCAAGCATTTATTTGCAGGTCTAGCTTACCAGGCAGTGGCACATCTTCCCCATTGGGATTAAAATACTTCAGACCCTTTCTGCAGCGTCTGTCTCTCTTGATCACAGTTTCATGTTGGTCCTTAGCTCAAATCTAAGAGTCCCTCTGTCTGCGTCAGGGTGGTGGTTTTATACCGTTTTCAGTTCTTTGTTTGCCAGGCCACTTGAGCAAATCTATGCAACTTCGTGAGGACCAAACTTCTCCAGACTTGTAACTTGCCTTAGGGATTGGCATTATTCTTCCACGGCCCCCCAGGGAAACCTTGTAACTCCCCCACTGAATCAGGAATCTAATCGCTAGCCAATAAAGATACATGTAACATCAAGTTGATGCAATAGATTTTGGTGATTCCATGTGTCCATAGTATCTGTCAAATCAGGCCATGGGCGCACACGAGCACCACGTGTCCTTCCCAGACCAGCTGAATCTGGACCTGGCTGTAGGGTGACCAGATGTCCCAATTTTATAGGGACAGTCCCTATTTTGGGGGCCTTTTCTTATATAGGCACCTGTTACCCCCCCCACCCCCTGTCCTGATTTTTCACACTTGCCCTCTGGTCACTCTACCTGGCTGTCTGTCTGGTTTGGAGTTGTCTTGGGATGGTTGTGTGGAGCCCACCACGTGCCTCCATGTCTCTGGCTCTTACAGCCCGCAGGTGCAATGAAGCCAGGTGGAAAAGAGCTGGGATCCAGGGTCAGGAGAGAATCATAGATGACCGTGTAGGACTGGAAGGGACATCAAAAGGTCATCAGATCCAGTCTCCTGCACTCAAGGAAGCACTATGTAATAAATAGACCATCCCTGACAGGTGTTTGTTTAACCTGTTCTTAAAAACCTCCAATGATGGAGACTCCACAACCTCTCTAGGCAATTTACTCCAGTGCTTAGCCACCCTGAGAGAGCTTACTTCAGCACAGCTCTATGTCTAGTCTCCAGTCATCGGACAAAAAGGGGGGTTAGTGGATTAACGATTGTTGTAATAAACCATAAATCCAGTGACTTTGAATCCGTGATTTTTAATGGCTAGCGAAGATATGAATGGGAGCTTCAATTCATAATGTTGTCCTATGACTGTAGAGGTGTTAACTGGCCACTTCCCCTTGACTGGTCCCTTGAAATAGGAGTTAGCTACTTCTGCTAAACAGTCTGTTCCGCCTTGTATTTAGCTGACACAGCCTGAGTACCTTTCCCAGAGTTCTGAGTAAGCTGGAAAGCTGGTCTCTCTCATCAATAGCCAGCCAAGTCCAATAAAAGATGTTCCGTCCCTGCCCCCCGCCTTGTCTTTCTTCTCCAGCTCCGCGGTGGACAAAAGGCACCTGTGTCAATAATGTCATCTGAGGCCTGTGGAAAAGAAAAGCCATTAGTGAAAGTGACCCTGCAGCCAATGTTCCCTCTAATTTTTCCCATCTATGTGCGGAATGAAGGTTATGTGCACCAACATGGAGGTGATGTGTAGTGGGGGTAGGGCTGAGCGGTTTGGGGTGCGGGAGGAGGCTTAGGGCTGGGGCAGAGGGCTGGGATGCAGGGGGGGGTAAGGACTCTGGCTAGGGGTGCAGGCTCTGGTGTGGAGCTGGGAATGAGGGGTTTGGGGTGCAGGTGCCCAGGGCTGCAGCGGAGAGAGAGGACCCCCTCCAGCCCTCTCCCCAGCTGCAGGAGCCCCAGGGGAGAGGCGTCTCTCCTCTCTGCGCTGCTGCTGCCCCGGGGCTGGGGGAGTCGTGTTGTACTCAAAGTACTGCACAGGATCTTTTCAGGGGGAATAAGGCAAAACGCCACATTTATTAGTAATACATGTATTCATTAACACTGTATTATATGCATATAATATATTACACTTACACTCACACACACACACAAACACACTCCGTCTTGTTGTTACCAATTAGTTGCTCCCCTTAACTTCACTGGCCAGGTGAGTTAGATGGGGGAGGGGGTGGAGCCGGGCTTCTGCCTATCCGGATCGATGCTCCCATGTTGACAAGACGAGACCCGGGGTCCTCTGCAAGACTCCTCACTTTTATAGCAGCTTTCCTCTTATGCAAATCTATACCAGATTCAAACTCTGTATCTGTGTCCATTGGTCCTTTGTGCTGCTTTCTTTTGAGTGTTGTCCCAATGCTGCAAAGAGGGTGTGTCCAAAAGAAGGTGCTTGCTTCTAACCCCCGAGGCCGTCGGTATGTCTGCTTGTCTTTGATGAGCCCACTTGACACGTTTTATTGTCCTTGGGTCTGGCTCCCAGCCCCTCTCCAACAGTTGAGGCTGTCTGGAGGTGTTGCCTTCCATGCCTTGCTCATTCACACCTCATTCATTCAACAGGGCAATTGATCGAGGGGGGGGGGGGAGAGCTCTTGTTCCACTGCTAGCAAAAAGAAATTCTTCCTCTATCTCATTCTATCCTCAGGGGCTACAATATTATACCAAGGGCAATGCAAAGTTTCTAAATGAGGCTTTGATACAAAGTCCCATGAAAACAGAGGTCACATGTGGGTAGACCCACCACAAGGTTATATGAAGAGGCACAATGTAAAGTCATATGAAAATTATCAGAGATTGATCTACAGTCGCCGAAGCTCGGCACGCCCCAAGCTTGCCTCTCACCCCACGCCCCTGAGTGCAGTGTGCACGGCTGCGCACCTTGGAGGGAACGTAGCCTGCAGCGATAGCATGATGGGCTGCCTGTGCATCATCATCGCAGCGACTCCGTATCACGGAGATGCTGTTATAGGGTGACTACATGTCCCGATTTTATAGGGACAGTCCAGATTTTTGGGTCTTTTTCTTATATAGGCTCCTATTACCCCCCACCTCCTGTCCCGATTTTTCACATTTGCTGTCTGGTCACCTTACGCTGTTTACAAGTATCACAATGATTCCCCCCCCCCAAACTGCAGGTTCCCCCAGAAGTTTGTCTGCAGAGACAGCCAAATGCTGCTGCTGTTTTGGAGAAGGGGGGCTCTCAGCTGCCAACACTGGGGCTGGAGGGGCAGCTCCCACTGCTGAGTGGGGAGGCAGCTTTTGCACCCGTTTGTGGAGCCCCCACCCCCACTGTGGTTAGGGTGTCCAGCTCTGGGGGGGGGACAGGGGGATGGACTGTCATGGGAGCAAATGTACTGATGTGGGAGGGTAAAAGTTTGCAGGATCAGGTGCAAAAGGGGGAAGTGGAAGTACCCAAATGCTGCCAGGTACAAAGGGAACAAACTGGAAGTAATGGGGGTAGGGAGGAGATGTTCTCTCCCAGCGCTAGTGACTGTGGCTTGTACCATAGGAGGGGAAATGTTTGTAAGTAGACGGGTGCCTTTTAAATGGGTGAGGTCCCTTTAAGCCTAAGTTTCAGTTTCCTGGACTCATTTATTTCCTTCTAGCGGAAAGTGAAGAGCCTGTCGACAAGAGAAACGAAACTGGGAGAGATTAAACGAACAGCAGCAGGGGAAGAGCTTGGGTGAAGGGGTGGAGACAAAGGGATGGGGATAAAAAGGGGCAGTTGGATGGGTTGGGTCCTGTAGCAGCTACATCCGGATCTGCAGGGAGGCTGCTTGTCCTCGGCTCCACTGGGTACAGCTGTGTAAGGTAAAAATTAGGCGCAAGGTGTCTGCTCCGTAACGGGGTAAATGCAAGGTCATTGCATTGAGCTGGAGAGAGAGAGACACACTCCGGCTTGAGCAGGGAATTTAGGATTTTAAACTCGTAGGAGTGACGTTTGGGGTTGGGAAGGAATTTTCCCCTAGGTCAGGTTGGCAGAGACCCTGGGCTTGTTTGGTTTTTTTTCCCCCTTCCTCTGCAGCATGGGTCACTTGCAGGTTCAAACTTGCATAAATGGTGGCTTCTCTGTAACTTGAAGTTTTTAAATCATGATTGGAGCACTTCAATAACCCAGCCAGAGGTTGGGGGATCTGGTCCATTACAGGAGTGGGTGGGTGAGGTTCTGTCACCTGCAACGTGCTGGAGGTCAGACCAGATCAGTGGTTCTCAAATAAGGGTATGGGTGCTCGAGGTATTCCAGGGGGCACTCCATCATCTAGATCAATGTTTCTCAACTGGAGGGATGCAGTCCCCAGGGCAGGGGTGGGCAAACTTTTTGTGTCGAGGGCCACATCTGGGTGGGGAAATTGTATGCAGGGCTGGGGCAGGGGGGTGGTGTGTGTGAGGGAGTGTGGGATGTGGGAGGGGGTGCGGTGTGCAGGAAGGGGCTCAGGGCAAGGGATTGGAGCGGAGGAGGGGTGCGGGGCGTATGAGGGGGCTCAGGGAAGGAGGTTGGGGTGCAGGAGGGATGCAGGGTGCAGCAGGTGGCTCAGGGCAGGGGGTTGGGGTGCAGGGTGTATGAGGGGGAACAGGGTTGGGGTGTGAGGGGTACAGACTGCGGGAGGGGGCTTAGGGCAGGGGGATTGGGGTGCAGGAGGGGTGTGAAGTGCAGGCAGGGGGCTTATGGCAGGGAGTTGGGGGGGGTGGGGTGCAGGAGGGGTTCAGGCTTTGGCCAACTTACCTCAAGCGGCTCTGGGGTGGCAGCGGCATGCACCGGGGCCAGGGCAGGTTACCTGCATGCCTGTCCTGTCCCCTGCCCCACGCTGCTCCAGGAAGCGTTGCAGTCCCTCAGGGCATGGGGGGGTGAAGAGCTCCATGTGCGCTGTCCTTGCCGTGCCTCCAGGTACCTCCCCTGAAGCTCCCATTGGCTGCGGTTCCCCGTTCCTGGCCAATGGGAGCTGTGGGGGGGGGTGCCTGGAGGCAAGGGCAATGCACGGAGCCCTCTGCCCCTCCCGCCCGGGGGGCCACTTCTGAGAGTGGCGTGGGGCCCACGGCGCCATGGGGGGCAAACCCATGGGCTGGATCCAAAGTGCTGAGGGGCCGGATCTCACCCGTGGGCTGTAGTTTGCCCACTCCTGAGCTGGGGGACAGGTTTGGGGGAGTTGCAAGTTCAGGGCTGGCATTAGGGGGTGGCAAGCAGGGCAGTTGTCCCACGTTCCATGCCACAGGGGACCCCGGGAAGCTAAGTTACATGCTTCAGCCCCCTGCCTGGGGCACAGGCTTCCGACAAGGCTCAGGCGTGACAAACAGGCTCAAATATCACCCTGAAATGTACGTACAATATTTCTATCCCAATCGATTTATTTTACAATTATATGGTAAAAATGAAAGTCGGCAATGTGTCAGTAACAGTGTGGCTGTGACGCTTCTGTCTTTTTATGTCTGATTTTACAAGCAAATAGTTTTTAAGTGGCGGTGAAAAGTGGGGTGCACAAGACAAATCCGCCTCCTAAAAGGGGCACAGGAGTCTGGAAAGGTTGAGCTCCACTGGACTAGCTGATCACGATGGTCCCTTCTGACCTTAAAGACTATGAGACATGAGCCTGGCTCATAATGCCCAGCCCCAAATCCTGGGGAATAGACTGCTTGTTCTTCCAGTGTGTTCGTGGAAGAGGTGAGAGCTTGAGAACCCTTTGGGGAAGCAACAGAGGGGCCTGTGGCACCTTTAAGACTAACAGAAGTATTGGGAGCATAAGCGTTCGTGGGTAAGAACCTCACTTCTTGCATCTGAAGAAGTGAGCTTCTTACCCATGAAAGCTTATGCTCCCAATACTTCTGTTAGTCTTAAAGGTGCCACAGGACCCTCTGTTGCTTTTTACAGATTCAGACTAACACGGCTACCCCTCTGATACCTTTGGGGGAGGTTAGCGTTTACTGGTCATCTCCAGCAGAGGGCAGTGGTGCGCACACACCTCCCTCCCCCAATTGACTGGCAGGCAGTGGAATGGTAACAGGGCGGAGGGCTGGTGTCACTTTTGTACCTGCAGGTGCCTCTGAGGAAGACAACCCCCCTCGGGCGCCATGTGGCAGCAATCTCAGCTTCTCTTCCTGCTGTGTCTGGTTCTGTCCAGCGGCTCTGCTGACAAGTTTACAGGTCCGTTTAGTTTTGCTTATTTCCATTGCTCCCCAAAATCAAAATCCGCTTGGTGCGGGGGCCGGGGTGCTACGTGGACAGACAGCGCTGGGGACTGCGCGCTTCTGCTTTCTCCTTGCCGTGGGCAACGGCATTGTTTGCACAGAGTCAGCTCTGCCATCGCCCCACCCTGGAAGTGAGTCCCCATGGCCTGTGCTGTCCTTGCTCCCTTCCCTGCAGATCCCTAAACTCCCACGTGTGCGCGATGGATGCTTGTGTGATAGCCACTGTCATGCTATAGCATCATAGGCTTGCATGGTGTCTTAGAAGTGGCCTCGTAGCACTAAGGCAGAGGTTCCCAAACTTATTTGGCCTACCGCCCCCTTTTCAGAAAAAAAATTACTCAGCGCCCCCCTGGAAATCTACCTTCTTTAAGCGAACAAACAGAAAGATGCAGTGACAAATTTGTGTTCTTTTATGTATCTATATTTCTACCAACGTCCTACAATATAGTAAAGAAAGATGTGTTATTAGAATATCGCCCACGACATCAGGTATACAGTGGTTTTTGCGTAAGATGGCAAAAGACAACCAAACTAAAATACTAATGAAACTAATAAACTGGGTTTTGTTCTTTGCTCAGCGTTAGATATATGTATTTGATATTAAACTGTCAAATATCAAACTAAATTGATCAAGAAATAATTAATTAAAAATAATCAATATGCAATTAAAAATCAGTTTATAGTTTTAGTTTAATTTGCCCTTATTTAAATAATTGTTCCTTATTAACACACGCCTTATTTACCAATTAACACAGATGATTCGATAGATATAAATACATGTTAATAGTTAACAGTTTTTTTACGATTTCATTCCCGTTTTTGTTAATATTGTAATAAAAAATATGACAAATATATTGACTGTACACTTCAAATAGTACTGTACCGACACAAGCCTGCTACGATTTTATTAGTAAGCACTAGAGACACAGAACCGTACGGTAGATATGTTAGAAAATTTATAAAAATACTCACATGTAAATTGCTGTTTTATTGAAACAACAATAATACAATTTGCTTTCTATGTGATCCGTAATCCGTAAAGATCGAAGGTATCGAATATGAATAAAAAATTTTAAATACTTATTGAACTATTGTTAACTGCTTTTTACACAATTCAGAAACAATCGAAATTAGATTTCATACATGTCGCCTATTTATAGTATCGTATTGTAAACAAGTCATTACACGCACATATTCCTGCCGATGCATGCTGGACTTCCCGACAATGAGTGACACGCTCGCCTGCCAACACTTGCTTGTTAAGAGCTGTTGGCGGACTTGACACCTGATCGGTTATAATTTGTGAATTTATTTGGAAAATAAAGTAATCACTACAACTTTAACTCTGTTACACAACAGATGAAACATGTACGAACGGTTTTTCAAAATTTTCTTATATTCTTTCTTTATGCTTCCACCGCCCCCTTATTTTTATTCAACACCCCCCAATTGCACCCGAGGCTACTACTGCCCCCCTGGATCGTTCCAGCGCCCCCCAGGGGGCGGTATCGCCCACTTTGGGAACCTCTGCACTAAGGTCTCTAGTTAAGGCTGCATGACGGCTCTTCTTCTCGGGAGCTTCCTGAGACGTTCCAGACCTGGCCTCTGCCCAAAAATGTGTGTTTTGGTTTTTTTAAATGGTCTTTCGTTGGTGACGAATCACAGCTCATCTCCTTCTGAGCACAAGAAGAGGGGTGGGGAAAATACTCTTGTGACCTTTCTGTAGAGCAGTGCCATACGTGAAACCCAGGGCATAAAATGCTGAGCTCTGGGACCTGATCTTGCCAGTGGGTCGCTGCACCCACATGGATCCTCGCGCTGGATCAGGCCCTGGGTGTGGAACTAGCCCTCGCTTAGATGCACCTCTGGGTGGTCCAGAGAAACCTGGCTTTGATTGGACCAGTGTGGCAAGTACAGAAACATGAGCAGAGATGAGCACACAGATAAGGTTGGGAAGGGGCCAGGGGAGTCGTACAATACCGTGTTATTTGTGGTATTAAAGGCTGTGTTGTGATAAATACGCACAAGAGTTACAGGTTCTGAGCCCAACTTTAACTGTAGCCTTTTCTGGCTGGAAGGCCCGATGGGTCAGCACCCAGATCACTGCTTCACCCAGGAAAACACGGAGACGAGACCCCTGCCTCTTATAGTTTATAATCTAAGACGCTACCCTCTGCACCCAGAGAAGTCACCGGGGGCTCTGCATGAGTGTCGGTGTTCCCGTGCATGGATTCGACTGCAGGATTGTGGCCTAAACAAGCCTCTCTCCCCCTGCCAGAATCCCTTCTTATTTTGGATGTGCAAAAATAAGCAAACATTAAAACACACATGCTCCCCAACGTGCCCTCTCTAACCCAGAAGCCACAGTAACACTCAAACTGTTTTTCTGTTATTCTCTTTAGATGATGAAGAGGAGGATGGCTGCACATTAATAGATGCTCTCCCGTACGTGGTCGTGGGAGGAGGTGGGTTATTAATGCCCCTCCCCAATGGAGGCTGGGAGTGGGGGAGGGAGGGGGCAGAGGAAAAGGTGCATGATACTGGAGCACTCCCATCCATACAGCCCAGGGTAATAGTAGATGGTTTTGTAGCAGGTGAGTGTGTGTGTGTGTGTGTGTGCTGAGTTTGTTAGTTCTCCTCACAGCACAAGGCTGGGATGGGAGGGGAGAGCAGCTGAAGTCTAATACTGCAGACAGCCCTTAACATGCTATATGACCCCCTGTAAACCAAACAGGGCCTTCCTCCTCTGCGGTGAACGCCTCGCTCGGGCTGAGTGGTTTGGGCTTCGAAAGGGGGCTGAAACAGAAACGCCTCTGATCTAGTCTGTCTCTCTCTGCTCCAGCTGCTCTGATGTACGCGGGACCAGCCCTGCTGGCTACACTGGGGTTCCAGGCCACCGGCATAGCAGCCAACTCCGTGGGTTCCTGGCTGATGAGCTGGTCTGCCATAAGTTCGGGAGGCGGCGTGCCTGCAGGGGGAGTCGTGGCCACGCTCCAGAGCCTCGGTAGGTGGGACATGCCCCGTGCAAGGAACACTTCAAACCCAGCCTGGGCTTTTAAAGAGCTTATTCCCCTTTCGTTTGCCTTTCACTCAGGATCGCTAGGAAGGGGGGTGTTTGGTAAGAAGAGCAGGGGGCTGGGAATCGTGGCACTTGGGGGGCTTTTAGTGCTAGAGGTCCCAACTGAGACCAAACGCCCTCTTGATCGGTATGGTGAGAGAGCCCCTGCCCCGGGGAGTTACCGTTCTAACTAGCCAGGGCAGAGGGTGGGGGGCAGCAGAGACAGTGGCAGTCACTTGCCCAGGTCCTGTACAGTGGAGCCAGGAACAGAAGCAAGGAGTCATGACGCCTGCTCGTGAAACAGTTGAGGTCAGATTGGGACCGTGTGAGTCTCCCTAATATAGCGACCGAGTCCAGGCTGGCTTCTCGCCTGGACAGTGCGGGCGTTGGATCTGTTCCCTGTCCGCCGCCGGATTGATTGGGGTCTGCGCTGACTATTCACTAGCCTTTGTTCTGTGTTCCTTCCAGGAGCTCAAGCAGGCAGTGTGGCCTGGGGGTCGGTCGGCTCCAAGCTGGGCTACACCGTCCACCAGAACTTCATCTGCGGCAAGAAGCAGAAGTCCAAGAAGCAGTAATCCCCCTCCTCCCGCAGCTCTCCTCTCGCCGGCTGTCAGAAAAGCTACCTCTGGGCTCGTCCTACCAAGCCTGGGCATAGGCGTAGTTTGACTTCTGTATTTGGGGGAAGGGGTTTGATGCAATTCTCCAGGGATTTGCTCTAATTCCTACTGAAATCAGTAGGTGTGTTTGGCCAGGTCTACACTACCCATGTACTGTGGTATAACTACGTCACTCAGGTGTGAAAAATCCACACGCCTGAGCAACAAAGCTATACCAGCCCCCCGGGCAATCTGGCTGTGGGCAGCTCGGTGGGGTGTCTGGATGCAGGAGAGATCTGGATGCAGAGGGGCTTGTTGGGGGATTCCAGGTGCAGGGGGAATGGGACACTGTGGGGAGGGGGGTCCAGGTGAAGGTGGTTGGGGCACAGCAGGGTGGGTCTGGGTGCAGGGGGGCATCTGAATGCATGGGGATTGGGTGGACCGGGGGAGGGCAGCTCCCTGCACAGTGACCCCTCCTCCCCTTTCCGCCCCCCGTGGCTGAGGAGCGATGGGGGGCAGGTAGTGGGGGGTGGGGAAGCAGCTTTGGAGGGAGGGGGTTGCCAAAGGTGGTTGGTGCAACCGTTAAATGGTTCCCCCAAAGAAAGCGCCTGAACAGACTGTGGCTATGGGGTTTAATCCTTTGTGGGCTGGGGAGTGGGAGACCGGCCAGCAGCCTACAAGAGGCTGCAGAGGAAAAATTAAAAAAAAAAAAAAAAAAATGTTTGCAGCCAGGAATCTGGATAGTCGTGTTGATTGACCACACGGTGTATGTCCATCATTCACCTGGCCGGCAGCAGCGTGAATTGCAGCGGAAGTTCCCCGGGGCTTCCTGCCTCACACGGTTCCTGTAGTGCTTTAGACAGTGCATGGGGGAGCTGCACTGTCATAAGGTGTGCGCCATGTGCCAGGTTTCTTCCCCTGGAGTACAACCTACTTCAGAGCCCCCACACCTCCCAGCACAGCAGCAACTCTCTCTCCCCCACCCCCACTCACCCACTCTGCCTGGCTCTCCTCTCCTCACTGAAGAGGACTGGTCACTGCTCTTCTGTTCTCCCCTTCAACAAGGCCCCGCCCATGTAGGGGAAACTGACCAGCACAGGTAAGCGCCCTGTGTCAGCCGCTCATGCCTTCCCCCAAGTTCCTCTGTGCCCACCCAAGAGGGTTGGGGGAGGGGGTAGCAATTCCTTCCCCAGGTGCCTTGTGCCTGCGGGTCAGTACCCAGCCCATGTGATGAAACTGACAAGCACCACAGGCAGAGAGCTCCTGGCATCACCTCTCCCTATGTTCCTCCACGGGGAGGAAGTAGGAGGCAACTGCCTTGGCCTTGTATAGTTTACCTATCTCCCCCCTGCCCCGCTTACTACCCCTCCCAGTACTCTCTACCTATGGGCCTGGGCCCTTATTGAGGGCACCAATGCAGCACTTAAGGTGATTCATTTTTGTTTGTAGCTACTCCAGGGCAGGATCTGTTCCCTGCCTGTCTGTTGCTAGCACTGGAGTGGCTAATAGTCCTTCCCTCCGGTGCCTACAGCCCCTAGACATGCACAGGGTCTTACATGAGTTTCAGTGCAAGAGCGTGTGGACCCACTCCACATAACAGGAGTGGTGGCCCTTACGTCCTGCATGAGTGCCTGTTCTCTGGCCTGGCCACTGACCTGCTCATGTCCTGACCCTTCAGCAGCCAAAGGGCGGCGGCGATCAGGAGCCCACTCCTGCAGCCCTCATGTGGGCCACCCTCCTTCAGCCGAGGCATCTCACTGCAGCCAATGAATGCAACAGCAGCCCCCACCCCCTTTTGCGAGGAGCGAGGGACGGGGGAAGGGAGCGCCCACCAGATAAATCCTGCTGATGACTTGCCTTTAGAAACCAGAGTGCAATTTAGATAGAGAAATGAATCATTCACCTGGCAAGCTCCAGCAACCCCAGCATCTTAGGAGTTCTCCAGGGTCTTCTGTCTGTGATGAAACTGTATCGCCTTTGTTCTGCAGTGCCCCACCTGCTTTTGCACACAGTCTGAGCACTGTAGGAGCTCTGCCAGCTGGGGAAGGCTGGAGTTTACGGTCCGACTCCCTGCAAGGTACTCAGTTTTAGTGATTGCCAAAGGCCCTGTGCGAGATGGGGCAGAACTGCTACAGAGGTGAATGCTCCAAAGGTCCTTAATACTCCTTCGGTTTCCATAGAAAATGGATAGTGATTCCCATGAGGAGTACGAAGCTCAATCTCCCCCACCCCCCCGCCCAGGATTGTGGACTTATGTAGCGTAGCTTGTTTAATTAGATGAGCTACTAAGAGACGCTAAACATCACTGTTCCATCAGCTGCCTTTTTTTGTTGCACCTCCCCCATCCTCTATCCCTCTCCTTTCAAATGATACACTTCCACGCGTAGGGATTGTGGGCAAGACTGCTGTCATGTGTGCCGCTGTAACTCCAGTGTTACACCATTCTAGCAGATGAGAATCTGGCCCCCTGTTTGTACCTGTTGTCAGAAAAGCAGCTAGCCTACAGTATGTGAATGCTGTCCAATGGACCCTCCAAAGTCTCCACAATCTTAATGATCGATAGTGCCTCGTTGTTTACTTATACCTACTCTCCCATCTGTTGTCTCTTGTCTTAAAGTTAGATTGTAACCCCCCTGAGGACAGGGACTGTCTTTTTGTTGTTTGTACAGCGCCTGGCACAACAGGGTCATGGCACATGGCTAGGGCTTGCAGACACTACAACGAATGATGTGAGGCCTGCGGGTTGCAGTCAAACATTTTCTGCCGTAAAATGATCTGAGATGCGGTTGCGGTTTAAGACAGAGCCAGTTCGATAGACTTCATCCTTTCGTTCTTATTCTGCGTGTGCATTGAGGGTGCTTCTAGCAAGAGCTTCTCTAGGGAGATTCCTCGCTTGTTCTGTGTTCGGGACCCTAGAAACCAGCGAGGCTGGAAAAAGACGTTCCTGGCTCTCCTTTTTTCTCCTGGCTCGAGCAGTGCCGCATAGAGACATGCAGGCTTACGTCATGTAAACCAGGTTGAGTCTCAATCCTCAAATCTTGTGCAGAGGGACTGAATCTAAACATCGTAGGCGCTTTATTTCCCCCAGAGAAAAAGAGAAGAGAAATATCAATCTATCTGCAAACTGCCATTGGATGCAGATCTGCTTGGGCTAGATTTTCAAGCGCTCACCACCCTCCACGAAGGCCAGACCCTTGAGATCTCAGCCGCTCCCTTTACAATCCTTATGGACAGACTTTGCACGGAGGCCTCTTGAAAATCTGACCCCAAGGGTGGAGGCCGAGCCCTACTGAAAACTGGCTAATGGAGATGGTAAAATACCAGCCTTGGGTCATCAAAAGGGCCTTCGCTGTGGTAGCTTGGCATTCAGACAGAGTACAGCCCGATTCAGAGGGAATTACTTCGCCGCATGGGTGGTGTTTAATAAAGTAACACATTGCATTTCTGTAGCAACCCCCACCCTAGGATCTCAGAGCCCTTTGCAAAGGATATTGAGCTGTGAGATGGGCCAATAGGCTCATCTGCATTTTACAGCAGGGGAAACTGAGGCAGAGAGAGGGGCAGAAGGTCAGTGGGAAAAGAGTCCAGAAGTCCTGACTCCCACCTCATCTTTCCTACAGCAGGACAAGCAGGGGTCTAAGCAGGTAGAGCTCTCATTGGTCCATCCAAGGAAAAGAAGGAGCTGTGGGGGGATGTGCTCTCCTGCTTTAACCCCTGGGGGGACACTGCCTGCAGGGCTAGCGCCTGGAAATGAGACTGAATTGCAGGCTGCAGTACCCCAGTAGCACACGAGATCCCAGCTAATGGCAAGTTCCCGGTTTACTAGCCCCGCAGAAGGGCTGTTTGCAGTTCGTAGGTTCCCCCCAGCGTCAGTAGAGTCCCCAGAGAGAGAGGCTGGCTACTGGGGTCTTATTTTCATGTCCACGTATTTGTAAGAGTAGTGGTACCCCTTCCCGGTGGACCAGTTGATCCCGTCGGCATAGGAGGTGTGTTCACCTTTGAGGTACAGCCCGTTGAGATTGGAGGAGTGGCACTGCCCATACCACCAGCTGCCTTTGTAGAGGATGGCACAGCTGCCCCCAAAGGTGTCGTGGTCTTTGTCCCGCGTGGAGAACCCCAGATTGTTGTGTCCCGAGAGAGAATCTCCTGCAAGGGGCAGAAGGCAAATACACACACGGCTTGGCCTGCGGCATCTTCATTCCATGCCAAACTCACGGCCTTCGCATGAGGGCAAAGGCTTTCCCCAGCTGGAGTCATAACAAAGAGCCTTGCCTCTAGGTCACCGGTTCAAATCCAGCCCCTGTCTCTTTGCATATTATTATTCATTAGTAGGAAGCATCCCGCATGGGGCCCGGATTTGCACGGTCATTTACACTTGTGCAAAGACTCACACCGGTCTGATCTGGCAGCATTTGGGTGTAAACGCTGACCCAAAGTGCAGGGACCATAGAGAATAAGGCCCTAGTCCTGTAGTCCTTCCCCTGGCTGTCCGCTGGCTGGTGTGAAATGAGTTTGGTGGGTCACAGGAGACAGGCGGTGCCCATCCACCACTGGAGCCCCCAGCCTCACTCACACCCTGGCTGGAGCTAGCACTGGCCCCATAACATTTACTAGATGAATTTTGCTACGTTATCCAGATAAAGTCGCCTAGAAATTCCCCTTCCTCCACCAGTTCTAGCTGGAAACTCTCGGCAGAGAAGCCAAGGCCTGAGCGGCCTGCAGACACTGGGCTGCCTTCCCACTCCTAGAGCTGGTCCCTCCAGGGCTGGGCTGAGGCACTGTGGACATGCAGGGGGGATGCTCCTACAGACACTGCCCCAGCTGGACCTGGTGCGTGGGGGGGGCAGGCTGGGGCTCTTCACCAGTGCTAAGACAGTCACAATGGAGGGCTGAGGGATCCTAGCCCTGCCTCCCCGCCTCACACAGCTGGTATTTCATCCTTGGGAACCACCAGTGGTGGCTTTCCTATGTGACAACCCCAGCAGCCAATCCCCACTCAAGGCGTCTCCCCCAGCTAGGTGGGGAAGGTGCTGGGCCCCGCCCATTATCCTTGTGATCGAGAAATCCAGTCGGTAGCTTGCAAACTCTTAGGGGACGTCTGCACGGCAGCTGGGCACTGGGATTCCCGGCGCAGGTAGGTGCACGCTAGCTTTGCTCGAGGGCGCACGCTAGAAGTAGCCGGGTGGCTACGGCAGCCCAGCCAGTCGCTCAGGGCACACGCCGAGTACGTCCCCAGGACCCCCGGGGGGGGTCATATCGGGAGGCCAGCCCCAGCAGCTGCGGCCACACGGCAGTTTCCAGTGCGCTAACTTGAGCGGCGCTAGCGCCCGTACATCCTCCCGAGTGGGGATTCGCAGCGTAGGCCTTCCCTCCGTAACCGTGAGAAACCAACGCTGCTTCCTCCACCTCGTCGAGTTTCGCTAACGGTCACGGAGGCGAGGGGCAGGGAGGGCACGGACAGGATCCAGACACAGTGGTTCCCCCACCCAGCTTTGCTAATGGGATCCTGACCTGCACATACCCCCCCCTCCAGCCCCGCAAATGCACCTCAGTCCTGTAGCAGTCCCTTCTGCCTGACAGCTGTTACTGCTCCTCTCCCACGGTCTGGTGGGGTGGCCGCTATTGATTTATCTGTGACATGCTCGGTTACCCTTGTCCTTAATGCTCTGACAGAGTGTCATGGGGAGACTGCAGGCTCGGGGACAGATCCTCAGCAGCCCTCACTCCAGTCTTTTACGCCAGGGAAAGGCTGCCCCCTGGTGACGAGCTAGCCTCATGCAGCTAAGCCTTCCCCGTCTGAAGATCTGGGCTCCGCCACCAGAGAGGCCACTGGCACCCTGCATTAGAGGGCAAAGCCACCAGAGCGAGCTGAAACACTGCGGCACAGATGCCAGGTTCTGCTCAGGAGAGGCCGAGGCGTGTAATAGCAAGGAGGGGGTGCCGCTAGCTGGCCCCCGCTCACCCTGCAGCAGCAGGCCCGAGTGGAAGTCGCTGGGTAACTCACCCATGCTGCCAGCCAAGTAGGAGCCCAAGGCGAGCGTGTAGTTTTCCCTTTCGCTCAGCATCTTGAAGCTGCTGTACTTGGCAAACGTGCTGGACTCATTGAAGTCCCTGGCATCAATCCGCAGCTGGTAGGTCCCTGAGGCCGAAAGGACAGCAAGGCATCAAAGTCCCAGCATTGCTGGAGAGAGCGGCCGTGGCCCGAGACCAACGCCTTTTCCTCCCACGCCGCGGGAGCAGGAGCTACATTCACTGTGGGAAGATGCAGTCCCCCTGCGGGTTGGGGCAGCCTGGGGACACAAGGATGGGAAACCCCGGAGGAAATGGAGGTGGGAGTCTCCCCTGGGCCGGTGCCTGTACAGGAGGGGCTAGGGGCTGTGATGCCATGGTGGGGAACTAAGCCCAGGAAGCACCTGATGTCTGAAAGGGGTCTGGATTTTCCTGATCACACCAGCTCTGAGCCATCTCCTTTTGGAGCTCTGTTGGGGGTTAACCCTTTCTAGGAACCCTCCCCAGCATGCTTTGCGGCTAGCGGGCCCTTTAAACTCTGGGACAGACAAGCTGCTCCAGCCTGGCCTTCTCTTCTTTCCAGAGGGAGATTTGGTAGCGGCCTGTTCCAGGAGGAGGGGCACGCCCAGATCCTGATTCCTGCTATGCTTGGGTAGATCTGGGGTAGCTCTCTTAACGTCAGTGATTTTACGCCTCAGTCCAACCTTCCCCTGGTCTCTCCCTGTGACTGCTCCCTTCTCAGCTGGGTGGCGAGAAGTCTCCTTACCGGTGCTGGTGAGAAGGTGGATGTTGTCGTTGCCCAGCCAGAACTCCGATGCTTGGTTTCCAAACCCTCTTTTGTAGGCCTCCCAGCCCCGATAGAAATCCACCGACCCATCCTGGCGCCGCTGGAACACCTGGAAGGCAAGGGGCAGGTCACGCCCAAACTCAGCGAGCCCCGGGGAGCTGGGCAGGACCCAATCCTGCCGTTGAAGCTGCGGGGGGGGAATCTCCCAGTGAGCCCAATGTCCATCCTTCAGATCTCAGTGAACAGCAAACAACTGTCTCCACACTGCAGGATCTTATGTGGTGCCTACCGCCAAGGGGCACCAGCAGGGTTTGGCCCCTAGACCTCCCTCACTACAGGCACAGGGCTCCGTGGCTGGAGGCAAAGGACTAGCACCCAGCGGCTCCTATAGCATCGCTGGCAGCCAGAGTTTCAAAGCACTGAGTAGCTGGGACGGGGGCCAGGGAGCACAGCCTTGCTCTGGAGGAGAGGAGACTAATGAGCTCTCCTGGGCTGGTTCAGCTCTTAATGAGGCACATCTGTAAGGTTTGGTCTGCCTGGAGGGGGCTGGTGGGAGCTTAGACAGGGAAAACAGGCCCTGGAAGGGGCGGTGAACGGGGCGAGGACTGCTATGCCCCCGAGAGCGCTGACCACGCAGACAGATCAGCCAAGCGGGAGACAGCCTCTGGCCTCACTGCCCCTGCAGTTGCATGGACCAGTGCCCCAAGCTGGAATGAGACCCTAACTAAAGACAGCTGATAAGCCAAGCCCCAAAGGGCTGGCTGCAGAAAGACTGCTGAAGAGATAGGCTCTCGGATTCCCCTCCCTGGCAAGGGAAAGAGAGAGAAAAGGCCCTCCCTTGTTCTGTCTGGAGAGCCCCTCCTGCGCCACAAACAGCGGGAGGATGTTATAAAGAACATGGCCTGGGCTCTGGTGGGGACTCCAGGGAGTCTCAGCCTCCCCACCACAGCCAAGGTGCTGAGCTCTTTGGCAAGACCGGCTACCTGGTGCCTGCATGAGAGACCGGCTCTTCTGAACATCTCCCCTAACCGGGACCGGCAGCAGAAACTTCAACCTGGTATGTGGACTGGCCACGAGAGGGGCCACAGACCCACTCCGTGCAATGGGGGGGTAACACCAAGTAGGTGGAGGCATGTGTGGGGAGGTGTATTTCCTCCTGCATCCCCTGCTCCCTGGCCTGCTTGAGGGCTAGAAGGACTCACCAGCCAGCCCCCGCCATCCGTTTCCATGTCACAGAAGACGGTCAGCGTTCTCCCCGGTTCAGGGTGGATGGTGTACCAGCCGCTCAGCCCCTCTCCCTGCTCCAGTAGCTCCTTGCAGTTCCTGGCACCTGCTCCTCGGGGGAAACACCAGCTGGGTGAGTTCATTATGGCCAAGGCAGTTAGCAATGTTCAATCCAACACAGGGGTTGGGATGGGGATGGGGGTCCCAGAGCACCAGCCACTTTGTCTTGGATGACCCGGGGAGCTGGGCAGGACCCAATCCTGCCGCTGGAGCTGTGCGGGGATCTCCTAGTGAGTCCAATGTCCCTCCTTCAGATCTCAGTGAACAGCAAACAGCTGTCTCTCTCCACTGAAGGATCTTATGTAGTGCCTTCTGCCTACCCCTGAGCAGCGGGAAGAATGAATGACATTGGCTTTCACAGCCATCTGCTGGCTGACTGATAAACACACCCCGGTCAGAGACTCTCAGTACGGGGCAACTAATTTTTCTGTACACTGGCTGACAATGAAAAATGTCAGAAACTTTTTGGCAAATCGAAAAGGCAAAGAAATGTTCGGTTTGGGTCGAACAGAAGGTTTGTCTGGATTTGCTGCCGCGTTGTTGAGGCCGTGTTGGTCCTGTGTTTAGAGTTTGACCATTTGGAAACGTTTGGCTGTTCTGAATAAAATGAAAGGAAATCTGGAAACAAAAACGGCGGCGTGAACCGAAAAATCCAAGCGTTCATTTAGAAAGGGTCAAGATGACATGTGGGGTATGTGTGTGTGTGTGTGTGGGGGGGGGGTGTTGTGTTTTTGACTGAAACAATTTGGCAAAAGCAACAATTCTGGAAACATTGGTGTCCCGGAAGCTGCATTTTTCACAGAAAAGGCAATCGCCCAGCTGTAACTCGGAGCTGGTCCCTGGCTATGCGGGGCTGGGATATACGGTAGCTGGGAGGGGTCTCTCCAGCTGGACTGAATAATCACCTGAGGGTGAAATCAGAACTGCAGGTGGTGAGGAATGAACTAGCGGCTACCCGGCTGTTTCATGCTGGAGCTGATGGTAGATGCATTTGAGGGGCCTTAACTGGGGTTTGATGGTGCCCTGGGTCTCTGGAGGAGTAAACTGATGCTAGAGAAAAGGAAAGAAAATGGGCTTAGCCGGGGCAGCTGTGTTTGGTGGGGCCTTGGGACATTGTTTGGGGGAGGCCGGACTCTCACTCAGTGGCTTTACTTCATGCTATTAAATTATAACTAATGGAGTTACTCCTTTAGCTGGGGTGGTAGCAGCCTGTGCTTTTGGTGTGGGAGGTCCTAGGTTCGATCCCCATGGACGGCCTGTGGCATCTGTGTGTTCGCAGCTGTGTTGGTGCGCGAGGGTAGGGTTTGAGGCTGAGGAAGGCGTGTACCTTGCTGCTGAGAGCTGGCAGAACTGCTGGCTTCTCCTGAGGGAAGAGAGAGACAGCCATTGGTAAGACGGGACATGCGACAGCTGGGCAGTGAGGGGAGGGCAAGGTTGCCGCATGCTCTGGAGAAGGGTGGCTCTCAAATGTCACCTCAGGGTGGTGAAAGGGCCTTGCAGGGGGTGCTGGCAGCAGTGTGGACCTCTGTGAGGCCAGGCTTTCACCCCCAGCCGCTAAGTCCTTCTCCCCGTGCAGGGTAGTGACAATGTCTCTTCTCCAGAGCAGAGGCGGGGCAGGTGATTAGCTCTGGGAATGCAGCCCTCAGACCAGTTTGCAGGCAAGAGTCCAGACATGGCAAGAGAGTTCACAGGGTGCAGCCAGGGGATACAGCGGTGAGGCTTCCCGAGAGGCCCAGCCCTGCATCCCGTCCTCCCCCAAAAAGTCCCATCGAAGTTACCTTTGTCTCCTTTGGGTCCAGCCTTCCCCATTGCCCCAGGGGAGCCCTTCTCGCCTGAAGAAAGAGAGCAGAGGCATGGACCGGGTTCCCTTTATTGTGCCTTTAGCACTACCTGACAACAGCCTATAAGAGCCAGGCGATGCGGCCGGGGAGCTGGGGGTGGGGAGCAGACTGGATGGGGATTTCGAAGGGGACACAGAGCCTTTTGCTTCTAGGTCATGGGTTCAAATCCAGCCCCGGTGGGTACCATTTATTGGCTCGGGTGAAATGAATGAGCGGCTCAGTCCAGTTCCTGGTGGACAGGGGTGTCCGTGCTAGAAAAATAGCAGAGGTCAAGGATTGGGCAGGCCAAGGTGCCGGCTAGTCTCTGTGTACGTGGTTCACTCGCTCACGGAAGGGATGTTGTGCCAGTGTTTTAGTGGCCGAGACGACTAGCCAAGATCTGCTGGGCACAGACTCCTCGCCAGCCCTTTGACATTTCTGCTGCGCCTTATCCTGTCCCCACTGCCTCTCTGGTCCATTCACAGTGTAAGCCCTTGGGGGCAGGGACTGTCTGGACAGCCCCCAGCCCCCTCCTGCTCTGACCTATTGTAATCCACATGATCAGTGTTAATAGGAACGCAAGCCTGAGAGCGCAGACGGCCCTGCAGAACTCAAACCTGGATTCTGCCAACCTGTCTGAAACGTTCCCTGCCCACGCCGAACTATAACCCGAATCTAAAAGCTGCTTTCCCTGGCCAGGCCTGATAGGCTCCTCAGTCCAGCCGCTCCCACTCCCACTCCCCAGCGTGCGTCCCTGAGGAGCTCTGTGTTCTGGTGCAGAGGGCTAGGGCTGTGAGCTTCCTCAAAGCAGTGTCCTGCTGCCTCCCATGAGCTGATCTCCTGCTCTCCATTCTCCTCCTTGGCAACCTGTTCCAAAGACTCTGTGAGCGCGTGCCATGCCTGTCGGGTGCATTAGTGCCGAGCATTCACGTGGAGTCTGCCCGTCCCTTTGTCTTGCCTGGGTACGGATGTCTGTCTGGCCTGCTTTATATCGAGGCTGTGATTGCCGAGTCCTGACAGCATCCTCTCACCTGGGGGCCCTTGAGGGCCTGGATCTCCTTTAGCCCCGGGGAGGCCGTTTGTCCCCGGCATGCCCGGCATTCCTGGGATCCCTGGCTGGCCCTGGAAAAAGCTCTTCTTGTCCGCTCCGCACTGGGATAATTCCTTCAGCTCTGAAAGAGGCGGAGAAGCAGGCTGGAGTGAGGAGAGCAGGCGCGCAGTGCGGTGGTGTCCTGAAGGTAGCGGTAGCTGCACCGCACGGGGCCAGGAGGTGACCAGGGGAAAGGCTCATGCACCTGGGGAGATGCTGAAACTGCAGGATCACGTTTAGTCACTAGGTGTCACCTGGGCTGGTACCAGGCAGACCTGGGCGCGTAGTCAAGTATCTTACAGGGAACACATCTCTTGTCTCTCTGTAGCCCGCTGCCTGTCCATACCATAGCAGCCTGACCTGCTAGCAGCAGCCCTGCGGCCTCCCATGTACAAGGAGTATGTGACACTGGGATTTGGCAGGAAGCGTGAAGGGCCAACCTGAACAGTCAGGGCTGGGAAGTCTGCCCAGACCTCTGCCCTCGTTGGCTTAGGGGCGTAGTTGGCCATGGTGACTGGAAGGAAGCAACTTGATCAGGAGGCCAAGGGTGAGATTCCCTCCCCCCCCCCGCCCCCAGTAAGACTAGAATTAAACATCCCCCCACCGGAGGCTCACAAAGCACTTGGCAAATGTGGATAAATTAAACCTGAATCCCCAGGGTGCAGATTGGGGAAACTGAGGCACACGGAGGCTAAGTGCCTGGCACCAGATGACACAGCAAACGGGCAGTGGAGCCAGGAATCGATCCTAGTTCTCCTGACTCCCAGCCTGTGCTTTCACCCCTAGATATCACCCTGCTCACCTGATATGGACAGTAGTGTTGAGAAGCAGGGGAGGGATCGGGCCCTGTGTCAGATTTCAGCTGGGGATCAATCCCTGCCTGTGAGTGTCGACCGATCTCCCAACTCCGGAGACAATCTGCCCATTTTAAATGTTGGGAAGTTTAAAGTAATAATTAAAACCTGTATTGGGGGAGGGGAGAGAGCTGGAGCTCGCTGGAAGGTGGGGATGGGCTCATCACCACGTCGCTGGCTATTTTCTGAGCCCCCAAAGATGTTCTAGGCACCTCTCCAACCGAGTAATGAGACTTTCCCTGCCCCAGCAGGTTCCCAAGCAAGATTTAAGAGTATAGAACAGGTGAGGGGCCTAACCAGACTAAGGGGGGTGGGTGGGGGAGGGAGGGAGAGGCAGGACAAACATGGCTGGAGTGCTGTCACCTGGTTACACGATCAATGTACCTGTGCTCCTTGGATCTGTGTGGTGGTGGGGATGGGCAAGTGTTGAGGAGGAGGGAGACAGGATGAGGCTGGTGTCTGACTTCAGGGAGAGAAGTAACATTAGCCACGTTTGGCAGATGGGGAAACTGAGGCACAGAATGATTCAGTGACTTGTCCAGGGCCACACAGTCAGAGGCTAGAGCTGGAATGGTCCTGATGCCCTGCTTCATCCTCTGCCTGTTAGACCACAGCTGATCCTCTCTAGACGGGGGACAACCTCTGGATTCACTCCTCAGTTCCTTGCTCTCAAGTGCAAAACGTCCCCCACGCATGGCTCCAAGGAGTGACTTCCTGGGCAGTGTCTATGCGCTCCCCAGACAGAGCCCATCCCTCAGGGTCTCCTAGCTTCTCGGCACCAGCAATAGGGAGCCCAGCCCACGGTGTTAGTTGCCGGCTGGGGGAGGCTGAGGTGAGCACGGCTAAACCCAGCCATGCATGAACCTCTGCTCCAGCTACAGGTGGGATTGCTTAAACAAATCCCTGGGGGTGTGGGTGTCTCTCCCCACCTTCCCCCACCCATGGGGCTGTGGGTGTCTCCCCACCTCCTTACCATTATTCTGATCCAAACCCCTCTCCGGTCAGGTCCTTTCCATGGACTCCAAGGGGCTTTGCCTTGCCTTTCAGGGCCGGGGAGTGGGGCGGACTGACCTGGGAATGTTGTGTGGGAGTTGTATTGAGACTGTATGCAGTGGGGCTGGGATACCAGGGTGAGGCTATCTGAGCATGTAACCTGAGCCCAGGATGGGGGTTGGGGCCAGATGACACCTTTGGCCCGGGAAGCTGGATGAGGGCTGCGGGCAGGGCCGACGAGAGGTGGGGGAAAGCCGGTACAAATTACTGAGGCCTGGCAGTCCGGAAGGGGGCCCGGCTTTCCCCTTCGGCCCGCCCTTGCTGGGGGGCCTGAAAAAATTCTGGGCCCGGCTTCCCCCCCCTCCTGTCGGCCCTGTTTAGCTGGTCCACCCTGGCTGGAGGGCCCGAAAAAAATTTTTCACCAGGGCCCGAACCCGCTCTCAGCGGCCCTGGCTGGGGGAGGTGGCTGGAGGAGACTGCTGGAGGGGTTTTAGTTTGGAGCTGGCTGGGGAAATGGAGGGAACCCCAAAGCTGAGGGATAAGCTCCCCACCCCCCTGGGGACTTGATTGAGGGGTCCTGGTTGTACCTACAAACTCTGTTTGGGACTGTGTTCCTGTCGTCTAATAAACCTTCCGCTTTACTGGCTGGCCGAGAGTCCCGGTGAATCGCAGGAACTGGGGGTGCAAGGCCCTGACTCCCCCACACTCTGTGACAGGGAGCATCCTGCCTGTCCGGCGGGGAGCTCCTCAGAGATGTGACTGCCCCGGCAATGTCCCGCTGCGGCTCCTCTTCAGAGCCCGCTCCCTGCTGGAGCCCATGAGCGTCGGACTGAGTTTGGCCCCCAGTTTGTAGAACAAAACGCCACAAAGGGATCCCCAAGGGTGCTGAGTATCCCCAACCCCTGCTGACTTCAATGGGGGCTCTCAGCTCTGCCCTGGATTCAGCTACTCACGTGCACAGCAGCTGGACTCTGTCTCCTGGGCAAGGCCTGCTCTAGGGCCAGTAGCAGCCATCAGGAATGCCAGGGCGAGGAGAAGGCCCGTGGAAGACTTCATCTTGCCCTGCTGCCCCCACGCCGTTACCCCTCGGGCTGCCTGACTGCTCTGTCTCTTATACCCTGCTGACTTTCCCGGCAGCCAAACACCCGTATTGTGTAATGCCCGTTCTGCTGGGGGGCCAGCCTTTCTCAATGAGCGTGTGGCGCAAGAGTTGGGCTCAGAGGTTCCCGCTAGCTACGGATATGGCGGAATGCGATCTCTCGCTGTCAGTCATCCTCTGTTTGCACTTTCGGCCCAACCAAATCCCCTCTGCTGCTTCTTCTGAAATTCCTGTCCTGAGCTATGATGTGGCATTGATCACGCTGTTAAACAGCTGCTGCGCTCCACCCCAGAGTTGGCTTCATTGTGGTGGCTGGTAAGTTCATTCCTGTTTGAAAGGCAGCCTGGCTCGGGGGAATGAGGTCAGGACTGAGTGCCCCAGAACACCTGAATGCTAATCTTGGCTCTGCCATTGACCCACTGAGAGGCCTTGGGCGTGTCTCTTTCCCCATTTGCGAAATGGGTAACACATGCTTTCCTGCCTCCCTCCCAAAGCTGCTGTGAAAAGGACGGTTTGCTGGGGGGTGTTAGTATTACATTTCTATGGTGCCTTTCATTCCCAAGGACAGCATCTGTCTATCTAACATCTGGAACTTGTAAAGAACCTTCACTACAGCCTTGGCCTTGGCAAACCACATAGACAGGCGTCCCTTCATGCAGCCACCTCTGGGGTGGAACGTGGTGGCTGTTTTAACAGCGCAGAACAATCAACAGCGCAGTTTAGGACAGGAAGTGAAGGAAATCTCATGTCCAAGGAATATTTTAGGGGAGCAAACTGGAAATGGGTCAGAACACCAGGGTTAACACCCCTATCCCTGCAGAAAGTGCCATGGGACCTGGAACGACCACGCAGATCCAGGACCCCAGGGGACTGGCTCAGCACCAAGGCAAAGGGAAGAGCAGCAACCACAACACCGCTAATCCCACCCTGCTTGCAGCACCTGGGTTTCCCCGAAGTCTGATAAAGCACAGACACAGCCTGCCCCTGCTTGGCTTTGGCGAGGTTATGTGTTTATTGAGGCGGCGCCTACGGACCCACCAGGAATGCGCTAGGAGCTGTACAAACACTCAGCCGAGCTCCCAGCCTAAAGGGACGTGGCTTCGGGTTCACACCTCTCCAGTGATAGTGGCGGGAGGGTAAGGAGCCCTTCAGCTTCGGGGATAATTCCCCTCCCTGCGGAGTTCTGCTGCGCTGGGGGGGTCGGGGCGTTATTGATGCTGGACCAGGATTGAGTTTCCAGAACAGAGGGAGGGGAGAGGAGGAGCCGCCGGGGAGGAACTGGTACCAGCCAGTTGGTGGGAATCGGGTGTGGGGGTGCCTTAGCTCACAGTGCGGAGGGGTCTTTAGCTGCCCTCTGGCACAACCGAGGCAGCAGCCCCTTCTGGGGCCGCAGCGGAGCAGGCTTTGATCTTGCTCTTGGTCCCAGCAGCGTAAATCATGAGCCGCTCCATTAAAGTCCCTGGAATGACCCCGGTGCAAAGCCCATGCAAGGGGGATCAGAATCAGGCCCACAGGGGCAGCCTCCTTCCAAGGTTACGGAGCCGTCCCCTTCCTCGAGGTGTCAGAGAAGGTGGGAGAAGCTTGTCTAGTCGCCATGGGTAGAACTGCCCTTCTCCCCAGGGCTCACCTGCGGCAGAGGCGAATGGTCAGCTGGGCCTGTTCGCTTTCGGTCCAGGGAAAGCGACAGTCACTCGAGGGCGCCTGCTCACAAGCAGCTTCTCCGAAGAAAATGAAAGTGCGTCTCAAAGCGGCTTCTGGCCTGGGAAAAGCATCACCGCCCCCCACAGGGATCAAACACCCCCTGCTGCCCCTTCACGCCCTGCTGGAGGGTCTGAAATTAAACGCAGCTGGCTCCCACTGCAGCTACTTCTCCTCCAAGCCAGCACAATATCTACTGCTCCAGCCAGAGAGCCCCACTGGGAACATTAACCAAGCCTGAGAAATCTCATCAGCGGTAAGCTCCAATTTACAGATGGGTAAACTGAGGCCTGGGGTGCTGATGTGGTTTACGCTGAGTCCTGGCATGAGTCAGTGGCAGAGGCGGGAGTAGAACCCAGGAGTCCTGAGGCACAAACATCTGCTTGAGCCTGTCCCGTTACCAATGTACAACAGCTGTCACTGGTGCTAAGCTGTGAACTGCCCACTGATGCACTGAGAAAACCCCATGCACTCCCCACTTCCTCCTTCTAGGTGCCTCTTGCTGTTTTGTTCTCATTTTACTCCACTGATTGCAACACCCCTGTACCGCTGGGCTGGGGGAGGATTCCTGACAGTCAGTTCCCACTGAACAAACATAGAATTTCTCTTCTTGAAGGGTGCTTTGAATTTCAACAAAGCCTGTGGAAGTATTTCTAAAAGG
>NC_048317.1:11114692-11222541 GCF_013100865.1 Trachemys scripta elegans | reverse complement strand
TGGGTAAGAACCTCAGTTCTTCAGATGCAAGAAGTGAGGTTCTTACCCACAAAAGCTTATGCTCCCAATACTTCTGTTAGTCTTAAAGGTGCCACAGGACCCTCTGTTGCTTTCTACACCAACTAAATCATCCCAGCCAGGGCTTTGTCAAGCCGGGCCTTAAAAACTTCTAAGGAAGGAGATTCCACCACCTCCCTAGGTAACCCATTCCAGTGCTTCACCACTCTCTTAGTGAAATAGTGTTTCCTGATATCCAACCTAGATCTCCCCCACTGCAACTTGAGACCATTGCTCCTTGTTCTGTCATCTGCCACCACTGAGAACAGCGGAGCTCCGTCCTCTTTGGAACCCCCTTTCAGGTAGTTGAAAGCAGCTATCAAATCCCCCCTCACTCTTCTCTTCTGCAGACTAAATAACCCCAGTTCCCTGAGCCTCTCCTCATAAATCATGTGCTCCAGCCCCCTAATCATTTCTGTTGCCCTCCGCTGGACTCTCTCTCTCTCTCTCTATCAATCAATCATAAATCAAGCTGCATCTTCACCAGTTCACTTCTTGCTGCAGTAGAAAGTTGTGGTTGGCCTATAGGTAGGGAGTAGGCCAGATTGTGCTGATACATGGCTGTTAATCTGGAGTAATTCCCTTTGAGTTGGGGGAGGGGAGGGTTACATCAGTGTAAATCCAGGGTCAGAGCAGAATCTGGCCCTGCACCGGTTTTTCACTGCATTAGGCACTTGCAGAGGGCCCTCCCCATGTCCCAGGCTAGGTTCAGAAGTAAGGGATGGAGAGCTCTTTTCTAGGACCTTGGGCCAGTTACGTTTTCAAACCCTACAGTCGAGCAGGGGGAGGTCTGGTTAGAGGGAGCATCTTTATCATCTCAGAAATTCCCAGGGCTTGGTTTATTCTCAAAACCCTCCCCCATGCAAGCCAGTGGCACTGCCTGTGCTAACGGCACCTACCCCACACCATGGCCTGACACCAGGGAGCAGGCTGGGCCAGGCCAGTGTGACCTCTCCAGTTCAGTTCAGCAGAAGGGCGTCAGAAAAGTAGAGGCACATGGAGCCTGGCATCAGTTAGTGGGTTAGCCAGCCTGGCTCTGGAGGACCACGTGGCTGTCACTGTTGTAAATAGACTTCAGCAGAACTACGCTGCTTCACACCAGCTGAGGGGCCGTATGGAAAGCGGACACATCTCTGCCCAGTGCAAGGTTTGCCAGCACCAGTATGTTCACATCTAGCGTTTGCCAACCAGGATCTGCATGGCATGGGCTCTCCGTTCAGTCTGTACAGCTTCACCAACAGACTGTGCTCCATGAGGACACCAGCGCCATCTACACAGGCACTGATCTGGTTTCAAGTCCCTTGATTCACCAACCCGTTTGCCTGCGGCGTGGCCAGGAATTGCTGTAGCCAGAAGCGCTTGCAGGGTATGGAGGGGATGGGTGGTGTCTCACCTGGATCTACGGTCCCTTGCTGCCGTGTTGGGTGTGGTGGCAGAAGCCCTATAGACCAGGTGTGACGTTATTATATAAACTGGGACCATATAGATCATTGTTGCAACCAAGGTCCTGTAGTGGCACCCAAATCTTGTATAAAGGGGGTCAAATGGGGTGTCTAAGACAAGGTTATGGTTTACTGGTTATGATTATGCTGTCTTTATGGGTGTATCAGTTTTGTAGTTGAAGTTATGAATATTGGCTCTATACTGTCTGTATGGCAAACTTATGCTATGTTTCTGGGTGACATCCCAGACAAGCTGAGATTAGCTCTGCCTAGCCTGCTTGATGGCCCATTAAGGACCATCAGCTATACAATGGCCTCATTGAGAGAAGGCAAATATGCCTTGAGACTCAACAAAGTATGCAGGAATTTGCCCATGTGACTCCAGACTCCATTTTGCTGTAATTTTCCACAGTAAGAACAAAGAGGTGTTCTTACACCTGGAAAGACTATATAAGGCTGATGCCTCATCTCCATCTTGTCTTCAATCCTGCTTCTTACCTCTGGAGGAACTTTGCTACACTGAAGCTCTGAACAAAGGACTGAGGACCCATCCCAGCGGGGGATGTATTCCAGAGACTTGATTTGAACCTGCAGTTTATTCCATCGCTGCTGCAAGCCTGAACCAAGAACTTTGCCATTACTGTATGTAATTGATTCCATTTAACCAATTCTAGCTCTCATCTCTATCTTTTTCCTTTTATGAATAAACCTTTAGATTTTAGATTCTAAAGGATTGGCAGCAGTGTGATTTGTGGGCAAGATCTGACTTGTATATTGACCTGGGTCTGGGGCTTAGTCCTTTGGGATCAGGAGAACCTTTTTCTTTTACTGGGGTATTGGTTTTCATAACCATTTGTCCCCATAACGAGTGGCACTGGTGGTGATACTGGGAAACTGGAGTATCTAAGGAGATTGCTTGTGAGACTTGCGGTTAGCCAGGGGGGTGAGACCGAAGTTCTCTTAGTCTGGCTGGTTTGGTTTGCCTTAGAGGTGGAAGAACCCCAGCCTTGAGCTGTAACTGCCCTGTTTGAGCAATGTGTCCTGAGTTGGCGCTCTCAGTTGGGTTCTGCCAGAACCGCATTGTCACACCAGGGCAGCAGGGCGCTTACCGTGTGGGAGGCTGAAGACCTCGGCTGGGTAGCTGCGGGCGAAGCCGCTGTAGTCGATCTCGTACTTGTCATAGTGGGAGCCCAGCAGGCTGTTGAAGCCCCGCATCTCATAGTGGACGGGCACGGGGCCGTCGGCGGAGCTGGCCACCCACAGGGTGTAGACGTTCTTCTTCCGGCCCCAGTAGGACACGTTCTGCAGCACGGTGCAGAGCTGCCCTCTGTAGAACTCCTCCCGCACGGGCTGGGGAGGCAGCGGGCGTTAGGGGCAGTGTTTCCGAATGAGGTGGGACAGCTAACTGCCGGAGCAAGAGAGATCCTACGCGGTGCAAACACGAAGCGCTGCCCGCGGCGTCCTGGCCAGCAGCTGTGCGCGCTCTGAGCCACAGGACGAAGGCTCGCTGTGTAGCAGTCAGGCCAAGCTCGCACCTCGGGGCTGGAAGTCTAGATGCGGGCCAGTCCTCCCCTCTTGGGGGACATTCTCTCCGGGGGTGCATAAAGGGGGAAGTCCCCATCCCCCTTCAGCTGATTACCCCTGGCCCGTGCTCAGGGTCTACAAGGGGGATGGGGCAGGCTTCCCCGGACCCCTTTCCACTTGTGCACCCCTGGGAGGGACGGTTTGACTCCCCAGCCAGCCCTGGCACAAGCTCATCTGACTTGAGTGGCAATGCACCTTTCTAAGGGCAGGGCTGGATCTGGCCCTGTGCTTGTCACGTCGCTGTTAGGGGAAGGGGTGTGCTGGCGCAATTACCCATCATGCACTAGTCTGCCGCAGAGCCCCATGGCGCGTGTGCTTTGTCAGGCCATTGGCCCTGTGGTATGGAGCAGGGCGAGGTAGCTAAGGGGACGGAGAACCCATTCGCCAAGCAGGATGCCTGGCATCCGGGGCCCGTCTTTGGCAGGTCCCGTGAGACACAGGCTCACCTTGAAGCCGTCCAGGTGGGGGAAGACGCTCTGCGGGCTGATGAGATCCCCGGCCGTGCCATTGACCTGGAAGCACTTCCGAACGTTCGACTCGGTTTCTGTGGTTTCTGGGGTCACCTTGAAACTGGCGCCGAATGGCTCCAGAGAGCCAAGCTGGTACGTGATCACTTGGCCTGCAGGGACGCACCCAGGGCAAGCAGTTATCACAGAGGGCTACAACAGTGCTGCGGGCGCTCACGCCCTCCCTGAGGGCAAGGGGAAACGTAACAGAGGCGACCGTCACTCTGTGCTGAGCGACGGGGGGTTGGGAGACACGGGCCATACCGAGGGCTAGAGGTAGCCCCGGCACTCACTGCAGTGGGATGTGGGACTCCCCCGAGCTGCTAAGTAGGAGTAAATGGGGTGTTCACTGGTGCTCCCCTCCTGCTCGGCACTCGTTCGCCAGTGGAGCTGCCCTGGCGTGCCGCTGGCAGGAGCGGAGAGAAGCAGGCTTGCTGGACGGGGAGGGTGGCCAGTTTAGTTGCAGCAGCTGTGACCTGAAGCCATTAACCGTGTTCTAGCAAAGAATCACGGAATAAACTAGAGCTGTGGGTCTAATCCCGAGTGTCCTCGCTTGGATTTCCCTCTCTGACACCCCCGGCTTCCACTGGGGGGCTGCCTGCGTCAGGACCGCAGCTCTGGTACCATCCTGGGCCCAGATCCTAAGCTCCTAGCTGCACCCCAGAGCAAGCGTTAGAAGCTCAGTTTATCTGCACCACAGAACTTAAACTGATCTATTCTTAGCCTGCTTCTCCAGGCGTGCTATGACAGAGACCCACCCGCAGCACTAGATGCACTCAGAGGAGAGGGTCCGGCCGGGCAGCCAGACACGGGCAATCCATTCAAAGTGCATTAGGGGGAAGGGACGCTGCCTCCGTGGACCGCAACCCCAACAGTATCCAGGTGCCCTACCGTGGTAGTACTGGATACGGCTCTGGCCTCCGGTCAGGTTGTACCAGGCTTCGAAGGGCTCCTTGATTTCAGCATAGGGCAGGCTGATAACCCCTGCAGGACACGAGGTGACAGGAGCCAGGTTAGCCTGTCCCATAGAGACCGAGGGACCAGGTCATAGCTACAGTTAATTGCTTTAGAGATGGTGTGCCCCGCCCATACAGTCAGACCACACTCCCCAGCTGCAGGGCCCATGCAGGGGCAGCTAAGAGCAACCTACCATCCGATTTTAAACGCAGGAGCCTAATCCTGATCCCCGGCTCACCCTGTACCCAAGCGAACTCTCCCTGAAGCCAGTGGGAGGGTAGAAAAGCCCCAGTGTTCTCTAACCTGGTTTCATGGTTCAGCAATTGCACCGCAAATCATTGTTAAGGGCTGCGAATTCACGACAGAGGGGGGTTGGGAGGGATGGGGCAGCACAGAGGTAAATTTCAGTCGCCAGAGACATCCCTTCTAGTGAGAGCTCGTCGGCAGGGGGCCCAGGGCACTTGCCCAGCTAGGAGGAGATTGTAAGTTCGTCTCAATAGGGGTCCTATCCAAACCACTTCCGAGGCGACAAAGCTCGTTTGCCAGGGTCCAAAAGGAGCTAGAGGTGGGGATGGGGGGGATCTAAGGTTGGTTCAAGATGTCGTTGAACAAGACTATATGCACCTCCTTCCTCGTGCACTGAGAAATGGGAGCGGCAGGCTCCTCCCCCGGCCCCCCCGCGCCACCAAAGAACCGTGCTGCAGTGCATAATGTTAGCAGTCCACTGGAGCCTGCAGCTCTGATTGTGCAGGGTGATATCACGGCTTCTACGGAATTACTTTCCTCCCTACTCTTTGGACTCTTACACGGGAGTGTGGCATTCAAACCCAGACCGCGGCCGGGCCCCTGTCAATAGAGGAGGTGCAACCGTCTTTCAAAATATACAGATGGAACAAACCTGGACAACAGTATTCTAACAGGGGGGGGATCAGGGCCCTACATCTGCACTCCTTTGCATTGGGCGGCTGGGGGAGGGGGCGGTCTGATTTGAAGCCGAGACCCAGCTACGCAGCTTTGGTGGCTGGAACACCTCCCAGACCTGGAGGGGACTGATTTCTCAAGCCAGATGTGTCTGACATCTCAAGAGAAGAGCTGACCCCCTCCCCACCCAACCCTTGTACCCAGACGCCAGCTTAAACTTGACTTGGAGCCGAGCACCACTTCTGCCCTGCCAAAGTACTTTGGGCCACATTTTCAAAGGTATTTAGGTACCTACAGCTGCAGATAAGCACCTAACCAGCTCCCATTGATTTCCAGTACCCAATCTACGGCAGCGTTTTTGGAAATCCCACTAGGCCCCCTACTTGCATTAAATACCTGTGCAAATCTGTCCCTGTGAGATTCTACAGCACCTTCCAGCCAGGATCTCCAAGCACTTTGCAAATGCTTATTAAGCCTCAGAACTCCCATCTTTAAGACACCACCTCCCTGGGACAGCCCTCAATACACACGGGGTTAAGCCCATTACCTGTAACGTGATAGACATCTCCGAACTTGGGGACTGGCTGCAGGTTGCCCTCGGCTCCTGGAAGAGAAGGGTCCTCTTATTCCCCGCACTGGCAGCCACTTCATTCCCCACCAAGACCAGCCCGGGGAAGCTGAAAGGACGCGAAGCCTTCACAGCTTTGCGGGGGCCGTGCAGTGTCTATCCCAGCCTGGTGCAAACAGCAGTCCAGCTGGCAGGGAGTTAGACAGCTGAGTGGGAAGGAAACTCCGCCGGCTCATCACCTGGGGTGACCCGTTAACAAGCTCTTGACCCCCTGAGAATCCCAAGCTGGGGATGTGACCCCCTGAAACGATGCCCAGATGCCTGGGGCTCACACGCAGGCCGGAACAAGTTTTATAGTGGGAGTGCTGAAGGCAGAAGCCAGGGATTTGGGTTGTTATGACTACTTCAAGCCAGTTCCAGCACCTATGCACGCAGACAAGGGAAGAGAAGATGAGCATGGCCTGGCCAGGGTGCTAGAGTGCTGTAGGGGCACTCCCTCCCCCCAACTCCCTCCCCCCAAAGCAGCGCCGGGGCTATACCCCAGAATTCCCGTAACTACTTTACACACCATGCCTAATTCACATGCCTCCTGGTCCCACTCCCCCAGACCAAGTCCGAGGGCCCAATGGGACCGGTCCCGCTGATCTCACGCGCCCGCAACTCCCAGAGAGTCCAGCGAGTGTCTGGGGTGTGGGCTCAGTCCTTGGCTATCCTTGGTGGGTAGAGGCTGCTTCATGCCAGCACTCACTGTCCCAGCAAGCAATGTACCTACCGTGGACGGCAATATCCCTGCCCGGGCCAGAACGAGGGAGGCCCCAGAGACTCCCTGGAGTTCCAGTTCCTACCCCCTGCTCCCTCCCGCGCTCCTCCCACTTTCGGCTGGGGAAAACTCTCACCACACCCCAAGTGCCACTGGCTCCAGGGCAGGCCCTGGCCCTTGGGGCAGAGAAGAGACAGAACTTGGTGGGCATGGAGGCTGCTGGAGGCAGACAGCCCCCGTGGGACTCTCAGCCGCTAGCTGCCAGACTGACAGTCGGATGCAGCCGCCACGCTGCCTCCCTCAGTCGGGGCCTGGCCTCTGGAGTCACGGAAAGGACAGCAAGCACCGTGAACAATGCAACATTCACCACCTCCCCGGTTTCTTGGACCAAGCACCCTGGGGTCAGGCTCGATAGCCCAGTACCGCACTCACCGCAGAGCAGCAAAGGTGCATTTTCAGTAGCCTCCAATATAAGCGGGGGGGGGAGCCAGGATTAGCAGGGAAATAAACTCACCCGAGTAACAGCTCCACAACAGAAGAATCGGCATCCACCTGAAGCTCGCCATGGGTGCAGCACATGCAGCCAGGCGCTCCCGCTTTGCAAGCCAAACCTCCCAGAAGCCCCCTAAAAAGAGGCTGGATGTAAATCACCGGCCCTCTGTCAACCAATGGGGAACGTTGGCCCTGCCCCGTGCGTGGGTTAAAGAAATGCTACTGAATTCAAGAATAGAGAAGGGGCAGGGCCTGGTCATTTCTTTGCACCCAGCCTATTGGCTGCTGCAGGTCCAGGGTTTGAAGCAGCCGTTCAGCACGTGCCCATGGAAAGACAATCATTGTAGGACAGATCAAGGCCGAAAGAAGCCGTCCCTGGGCTGGGGAGTGGTGTGTGTGGGGATTGGCGACTCGAAGGCCTTGGAAACGTCCATTCGCGGGGATGAACAGGCTCTAGAAGTTGGCCGTGCTTGAGTCTCTGCACGCTGCGACGCCCGTTCTGGATCTCACCGTGCAGATCTCACTTGCCCGGTGTTTCGGTACCTCAGTGATGGGCGTCTGTCACGGAGTCACGGGGCGATGCTCTGGAACTACTCCCTACGAAGCCAGTCAGGACTCTAGGGGAGCCTCCTCTCTCGGAGCAGACTGTCTCCAGGGCAAGAAGCTTACACAGCTTCGACCTTCCTGGGTCTGACCTCGGAGCAGTCAGCATCCCCTTCTCACACCGTGCGCTTCCCCCAGCGAGTCTGCACAGGCGGGGTCCCGGGGAAGCCAGTGTGGGCCCTGCACCCCAATTCCGCACTCAGACGTGACTCTCAGCCAGCCAGTGAAACAGGAGGTTTATTAGACGACAGGAACACCGTCCAAAACAGAGCTTTGATACAGAGAATGGGACCCCTCTGTCCCCCCCCTCCATTTCCCCAGCCAGCTCCAAACTGAAACTCTCCAGTCCTTCCTCTGCCTTTGTCTCTTTCCCGGGCCAGGAGGTCACCTGATCTCTTTGGTCTCCAACACCTTCAGTTGGCACCTTTGCAGGGGAGGGGCCCAGGCCACCAGTTGCCAGGAGACAGGGCGTCGGCCATTCTCGGTGCAGACAGCATTACACTGGCCCTCTAGGACTCTGCGACAATCACATCCCCTTATCCCACCACCTAGATTCTTAAGAACTGCATAGGGGAAACTGAGGCACCCACACAGTATTCAGAGAAAACATTAAGAATATTCCCACTTCGTCACAGCGTCAGAGACAAATAGATTGTGGTGTCACCCCAGGCTATTGCTCCTTCAAGACCCCCACCTCATTTCTCTCTTCCACACAATTTGTTTCCATCTGCTGTTGGAACCAGCAGTCGAGGAGAACGCGATTTGTCTTTCTGCAGCCTGGCCTTACCCATTTCTCTAAGCATTAAGAGCAGACATTTTTGGGGATATCAGTTGGGGTGAGGGGGCCAACTTGAGACCCCATAGGTTTTCTGAGATGCTGGGCATCTGAAGTCAACATGGGGGCACCCAAAATTGGTGGCTCCCTTTGGCAATTTGGCTCGGTGCTGTGTGTGGGGTCCAACATAGGATGCTAAGAATCTCTGTAGAAGCATCCAGGTTGATCCCCACGTCTCATGAACCCCGATCTTGGAGAGAGGCTGAACGCTTTGTGTCTGACTCATCCCTGAGCTTTCAGTCCGTGGCAACAGCTGGTCTAATTCTAATAAAGAATGCAGGAAAAGGAAAACGCTTAGTAACTAATTCTCAGGTAGCCTTCGCTCCCTCCACTTGCTACAGTTGGTTTCCATCCCAAGGCCACTGGCAAACACGTTCTCTGCCAGCTGAGTCAGTATGTCCCTCGGAACCCCAAACAAAGAAGATAAGAACTCTGCTCTTTCTACCAGATCCCCCCGGCGCATGCTTATGTTCATAAGTCATTCAGGCCAAGTTCTGCTCTGTTTCCCAGATGTAAAACTGGTGTGATTTTGCTGAGGTCCATGGAGTTACTCGGGCTTTATAGCAAGCAGAAATTTGAGCTGTTGATTTTAAGAGCATCCTCAGGAATTAATACTGATATATTTGTATTGTGGGAGCATCTGGGCATCAACCCGGCCCGTTGTGCTAGGAGCTGTACACACCCATAAAGAGAGTTCATTTCCCAAAGAGCTTAGGATCTAAGTTTAAGGCAGGAGACAACAAGCCGAGAGGGGGATTAGACCCCCAGATTCTCCAGTAACTCATTTGATGCCATGAAGCCTCTCACACCAGCCACCGGCTAGACACGGGATCTGAGTCCAGGTCACCTTGTCTCTGGCAGCCAGGAAGCTGCAGGGACTCATTGCATTAGCACACTGCACACGCAGGCCATTTCCCAAGAAGGGGTTTGTCAGGGCTGCTCAAGAGGACGGGCGCCGATGGAGGAGGCAGAATCAGGCTCTTCCGTTCATTAATTGGAAGGGCTGAAATATCTGCTGAGCCTCATAGCAATAAACCCTCAGAGCATTTCCGGCGAAGTCCTCCGCTAGCGGTGTCTCACCAGGAGCCGTTCTGCAGGGCTGTGCAAAGTCAAGGGCAGAGGAAGAGAAGGAACTGCCCCCGGCAGTGGTGCGTGCGTGGAGCTTGCAAGGCAAGAGACGGATGCAGGGGAGAACAGGGCCGAAGGTGACGCCGGCCTCGCTGAAAGGCAGCCCCTATCTGTGCAACTGACACGGGTTGTCACTACTGCAACGGCCAGCGGGGGATTCTGTAGTCACAACACAATTGCCAGAGTCCAGTGTCGGATGCTCAATGGGAATATAGGCCAGAGGTTGGAGTCTTCTTCCACATGGTGCGTTAATAAGCCTCAGCAAAATTCATTCCAGATCGTTTTTTTCCACTTCTAGCTCCTAGAAGACAGAGAAAGAAAAGACCTTTTAGATCCCCAGGCAACCCTCTGGCCCAGGCCTCTTCCTTAAAATTTATTTTCTAGCACATTATTCAGTCTAGTTTGAAAAGTTTTGCTGCCCAAAGATTTCCCCAGAGCAGAGGTATCCATTTCGGACTGAGGGGGGAGTGAGGGGAGCTGAAGTGAGGGAGGGAGGGGGTAGTTGAACTCGGGGAGGGGGCAATGGGGGCTGAAATGAGGGGATGGCTGGGCTGAGGGAGGGGCTGGCCCGGTCTGGGGGTGGGGAATGGGCTGAACAGATGGGGGACTGGGGGATAGATTGAGGTGGAGGTTGAGGACAGGATTAATTGTTGGGCAGGGGGTAGCAGATGTGGGGCTGAGAGCTCCTGCAGCGGAGGCCGAAATTCCCTTCCCCGGTAAGTTTAGCGACACTAATTGTCCTCAGGGAAAATTGGAACCACCAACCCCCCCCCCCAATATCATCTTTAAAAATCCCATGCTCGTTTGGGCCAACGTCAGGATTTTTGATCCCTGGAGGTTAGCACTAGCGAAGCAGGTGGGTTACCAGAGCTCCGCCCTCAGCTGTCCCTGCCGGCCTGGGCTGAAAGCCCCTCCAGCCTGGGTGAGAGGCTCTTCGGTGCGGATGGAAGGGGGGATGGGGCAACCCCGGGAGCAGAGTCCGGGCTAACTCTCGAGCCTTAGTCTAGTTTTCAAAAGTCACCCAGGAGCCTGGAGTCCCACTGAGGGTCAAGCAGAGGTAGGCTCCTAAGTCACACTGGAACATGACACTCTGGCTCCTAATTCCCCTGGGTGCAATTCTCTGGGCACTGGATCCGCCCCTCCCTGGTGGCTCCGGGCAGCAATTTGCTCAGCGGCCCAGCCCGTGGGACGATTCCACCAGACAGGGCCAGGTGGCATATGATCCGGAATGATTTGTTTCCCTTACAGGTGTCTACTGTCAGGACTGGGCAGAGACATTCCCAGCAGGCCCCTTTTCTGGATGGACCACCTCCTTTCCAGCATGGTCGGTTCAATGCAGGACACTTGAATCACCTTAGAGAAGGCTACACGTACACACACACTCTCTCTCTCTCTCTGCAGGGTTCATCGTCTCCAGAAGGGGGCAGTGCGCCCCCCATTTTTGCCGTGTTCTCTAAGAGAGAAAGGGGGTCCGGTGGCTAGAGCAGGGAAGCACTCGTGGGTCAGAACTTCTAGGTGGTTTTGTCAGGTTCCTGGCTACTGGCAGTCTCTTGAACCCTTTGCCTCTGCTGAGGAAGTGCCGGGAGCAAAGCATCTGACCCTTCCGAGTCATTGTAGAGAGGCAGGCAAGAGGGTAATCAGATTGATGGGACTTTAAAGCCCTGCTCCAATGTTTCCCCCAGCCCCACATGTGGCGTCTGAGTCCCTCTGGACATTCCCAGCTCTTCCCCAGGGTCTCTAAGTAACATTAGCTGCTCCCCTGAGTTTCCCATGAGACCTCATTCCCCAGGCCAGGCAAACCCACAGGCTGGGAGGCACCCAGCATCCTGGGGCCTGCTCCAGCCTTGGCAGCCAGGCTTCGGGTTCCTGAGATTGCTGCTCCCCTGGGCCCCGGCAGGGTTAAAAGACTCCAGATTCCTCCTGTCTTCACAGCCCATCCACGTGGGAATCCCCTCACTGGACAGGAACCAGGACCTCTCTTCACCTGCTCCGTAGGGCCCAGGTGCCCACATCCTGCCTCCTAGTATGACTGAAATGGCACATGGAACCCAGAGCAAACCTCGGACCAGGCTGTGAACACCAAACTGTGAATATCCCCATCCTGGCAGGACCATGACGCGGCGCTGAGATGCCGGCTGGATAGATACAGGGATGGATGTGGCTCTGGCCAATCCCAGCCCTCAGTGAGGTGAGCTTGGCGAGCTCTGTGTCTAGACACAGCTCGTCTGATAGTTGGAACAGGGGGGCTGCAGCTAGGGTGACCAGACAGCAAATGTGAAAAATCGGGTCGGGGGTGGGGGGTAATAGGAGCCTATATAAGAAAAAGACCCCAAAATGGGGACTGTCCCTATAAAATCGGGACAGCGGCTAGTATTTGTGGGTTTTTTTTCTGGCTCTGGGATGGACATAGGGTGTAAAGGTTAGAGCAGGGGGGTCTGGGAGTCAGGACTCCTGGGTTCTTTTTGCTTGAAAAATTGTCAGTTGGCTCTAGGAAATATTATTATCCCAGAGGATGGGCAGGGAGGGATCTACCCTTTTGTTCTGTCCTGGGGCGGGGCTCCCTTGATGAATGCTAACCCAGCTCTCACCGTCTGTTACCCCGAAAGTGCCAAGCATCAAGGCTGGGAAGAGACCTATACGTGAAGGCAATCCCAGTACTCTGTGCTGCGAGGCCAGGTACATCTCCGGCTGGCGTAAGTGCTGGGGACCTGGTCAGGGAGACTTGCCATGGAGGGGAACCGGGTTGCGGCTGTGTCTTTGTACCATACGAACAGCCTGGGAAGAGTCGTCTTGGGGGTCGGGGTGGATAATCAGCTGAGCATAGCTCCCAGTGCGATGTTGTGGCCAAAAGCGCTATTGGGATCCTGGGATGGATATATAGGCGAGAGGTTATTTTACTTCTGTATTTGGCATTGGTGCGATCGCTGCTGGAATCCTGTGTCTGGTTCTGGTGCCCACAGCTCAAGGAGGATGTCGATCAGTTGGAGAGGGGTCATAGAAGAGCCATGGGGATGACTAAAGGATTGGAAAACAGGCCTTACAGGGCTAGATTCAAGGAGCTCAATCTGTTTATCTGAACAAAGAGAAGGTTAAGACTTGATCCCAGTCTAGAAGGAACTACATGGGGAACCAATATTTGATAATGGGCTCTACAGGCGGTGAATTGAAATATTTTGGTTTTCAATGTTTTGCCGAAAAGTCAAATTTACACACACACACACACACACACACACACACACACACACACACACACACACACTATTTTCTGACTGGTTCTAATGCTGTGTCTTTTGCCTTTTAAATAACAGTCATCAGATGAAGAGACCACACAGGCTGGTGGGGTGCAAATAACCATCTTTACTAACTATGCGCTACGTGACAGGCCGAGCTGCTCTGGTTACTTTCTGAACCACAGAACATGGTGAGCACCCCAGAGGGCTCACTGACTATTTAAAGTGACGCTACCCCACTCCCATACACAACCACGGAATAGAATATGGTACAAACCCAATTTTTCTCTTCCTTTTTATGGATCGTTTCTCTGTTTCCAGATGCCCCTAAAGGAGTTAGCATCGTGACCATGCCAGGGACTAACATGTGTAAAGGCGAATCTGTGAACTTGATGTGCCATTCAACCCACAGCATCCTTCCTAATGCCACCTGTGTCTGGTACAAAGATAACACTAGTTTGGGGCCGTTCCGGCGGGAGCTGGTGTTTGAGAGCATCGCAGCAAAGCATTCTGGGGAATATCACGGCGAGGTTCAGGGCACGGCTGGGACATCCTGCCTCTCCTCCGTCACCATCTCTGTCTGGGTAAGTGCCCAGGGTGAGGGGCTTTGTCGTCCCAGAGAGGGTGGCTGGACACCCCCAAACTCTCAGGCCACAGGTGCTGATCCCGTCAGGCCCCATGGAGGCCAGGCTGAGTCCCACACACTGTGCTGGGGGCCACTGGCACGACACTGGTGATGCCAGCCCCCATCTACCCCTCATGATACCCCCCCACGCCCCTTCCCATTTGGGCAGGAATCACACAGACCCTCTGTTTGAGCCTACAGGAACTCTACAGCCACGTGGAGAATCACTGAGCCAGTTCCCACTGAGCTCTCCTGAGATCCCAACCATCTGGGGTCCCCACTGTGCTGCTGCTACCCTAAACAGAAAAAGGACCCATCGCTCAGTCTGCCAGATCCCCAGCTGGTGTGAATCGGCCGTAGCTCCACTGGAGTGAATGGGGCCAGATGCCCACCAGCTGGTGTGAATCGGCCGTAGCTTTACTGGAATCAATGGGACCCGATCCCCGATTGGTATACATTAGATTAGGTGGATTAAATAAATGCGGCTGCATCGATTTGCACCAGTTGAGGATTTTGCCCAGTATATGGGAGATTCTGGCTGCGCAACTTATATTGTCAAGTGTTAGACTTTCAGATGCTTGGGCTTGTTTGCATTTCACCTTAGCTGTGATGTTCTAGCCTATCTGGTGTTTGGGTTTCTAAAGCTCCGTTTCTTTGTCTTGAAGTGACTGATCATTTCCTTATCGTTTACTCAGTAACAAAGGTCTGTTAAAAACACCAGGGGCGTGTGTAGCAAAGCAGGGGCTACGGGCAGGGGGTTGTGTGGTAGAGCACCAGGAATCCAGGGTCTTCCAGGCCCTCTGGGGCTCATGCAGGCCTTAGCCAGCCCAGTTCAGCCCTGGTCCTTGCAGGATTCCTCAACCTCACAGGAGGGAGCCAAGAGACCCACGTTGCCAGGGACCCGTTGCAATGAAATTCAGGCGCTGTAAGGAACAGGCACTGGGAACACCCCACATGCAGGCGGAGCTGGAGTAAGAGCAGTGGTTCTCCAGTCCAAATTCTCCAGCCCTCTAAGCTAAGGGAGATGTGGGGGGCTGCTCTTAACAGGTCCCAAATTCCCCCTACGGGGTGGCCACTAGAGGGTACCATCAGTCAGTCTCTGGCCATTACATTACAGCCTGGCCTGTGGGATTTGAGCAGAGAGCCCCCAAACCTCAGTCGCTGGCAGGCGAATTGCTCCCCGCGCTGAGAGTCAGGACGCCTGGGTTCTATCCATGGCTCTGGGAGGCGAATGGGTTCGAGCAGTGGGATGCAGGGCTCCCATGTTCTCTTCCTGGCTTTGCCCACAGTTCTCCTTGGGGGGTTGTTTTGCTTTGTTCTCTGGCCTCAGCCAAAAACCTTCCACTTTCCCTGGAAGCTGAGAAGGCCGGGCCCTCGGGCTGATTATAATGACGTGGGGGTTGAGGGGTGGGGTGCCTGTTCCCATTAACCCTTTCATTCCCAGCAACCCCTTTGCCACGGGCCAAATGGGCCCCCTGGTGGGGAGCTAAGAGGACTATAACAGCTGGTGGCTCTGAGAGACCCTGGGGAAGGGATGAGACTTTGTCCTGTTTTAGCACCATCCACCTGGGATCTCAATGCATCTGAGCTTCTAAACCCCTCCGGGGGAGAGGCGGGTTCCTGTCCCCCGGCAGGGATGGAGAAAAGTGGCAGAACAAAAGAGAATGGGGGAGTCGTAACTCCCAGCTTCCCCCCTCCCTCCCCGCTCCACCCCACTCCCCTCTCTGAGCTGCGGATAGAACCCAGGAGTCCTGACTCCCAGTCATTCTAACTGTTGAACCTTATTGCCATCTAAACAGCAAGTATGTTGCCGTTAAGAGTCCGGAAGTTTCTATCATGGTTCCCTTTCCTCTCCTGAGCCACCAGCCACTCACAGTGCTGAGGCTATTGCCACAGATAGAGATGAATATGATTACTTGTTATCCGCCTTAACCGCACTGTCCCGCTGGTTTGTGTCAGCGGTGGGATCAGACCACATTGCCAACTGCTAACGCAGACCCAGGGCCCAGGTAAGAGCCACTCATCTTTATTTGGGGGCAAAAACCATGTCTGGGGACAATGATTCTTCGATTCCCTAAATCACCAAAAGTAGGTGAAATGGTGCTAAGTTATTGGGCGTGCAGCTCCGACTGAGATCAGGGCCCCATTGGGCCAGTCCCTGCCCCATCTGAGACCAGGGCCCTGTTTTGCCAGGCTCTGCCCAGACACACCGTGAGAGACGGTCCCTACCCTAAAGAGCTTAAAATTGAAGTAGACATAAGGTGGAAGGGGAAACTGAGGCACAGAGAGGGGACACAATGTGCCCACTCTCTTACAGCCAGTCTAGGACAGATCCAGGAGTCCCAGTGCAGTGCAGTGGTTTAGCCACGGGACCACACTGTCTCATAATAACTTGTGCTAGCAGTGATCATACACTGCGGGCTTCCCAAACACAGCGTGAGACAGCCTCTGCCCAAAAGAATCCCCGTGTAAATTATGGGTATGGGGACTGCAAACTGCAGGGGAACATCTTGCTGAGCAGTTAAACAGCTGGCGTGCCCCACCCCTGAGATGGCTGCAGTTCTCTACTGATTGAAATGATCAACCAATAGGAGGTTGTCAAGTGATATGAGGTCCTATAGGATAGATTCAGAACATGTTTGATTAAGTGACTGTGTAGAGAGGGAGCATGGTGTTTTAATTAGAGCAGAGGGATCTGGGAGTCAGGACCCCTGGGTTCTATTCCTTGTTCTAGGAGAGGGGTGGGGGTCTAGTTGGTTAGAGTGGTAGGGGTTAGGAGTCAGGACTCTTGGGATCTAGCCTTGTCTGTAGGAGCAGGGAATCAGGACTCCTGGGTTCTATTCATGAATTTGGGAGGACAAATTTATTTTCAGACATACCCTGACCATAAAAGCCTTGTTGGCTAGTTCCCCATTGCCCTGAAATAATGTGCTCAGAATGGTGTGATTACATCAGATATTGGCTCACTGGCTGTAATCAGGGTGTGGACGGAAATAGAGACCCAGATAAACAATCTGGTTATGGGTGCAAAAGGAGCAGAGCAAGTCTTAGGCCTGGTCTATGTTACAGACGTCTGCAAGAAGGCTGAAGATGGTTCCTTATTCGTGGCACCAGCTCTTTTTTTGTGGTACCAGCTCCTTACTCATGGTTCCCAGTTCCTTAGTCACAGGCCCAAACGATAAGATAACATTTCTAGCCATTTCATCAAACCATATGGTTGAATGAGATAAACATTTAGATGACTAATTACTTAATTATTTATGAATGACGTACTCAAGTAAAACGCTGGGTTTTTGTGGCTTGTCCGTGACAAAATAAAGCGCAAGTCACCCCAAAGGAGACGTCCCTGTGGCCATCAGGCTCTTCTGAAGGAGCTGGGAATTGCCACTCGCTGCCCTGAAGCTTTGTTCTTGAGTAATATGCTGCAAAATGTCACACACACACACACACACACTCTCTCTCTCTCTTCCATTTTGTGTTGGGAGATTGAAAAAGGAACAGGGTTTTGACTGGCTGGTACGTGACAAAACAAGGCTTGGTGATGTGTCCCCACAACTGTTAAGCTGTTCTGATGTAGCTGAAACATGGACCTCCCTGGCTTGGAACCTTTTCTTTGTGAAAAATTGTGGCCCATGCCACCAGCCCTTCCCTTTAGTGGGGTCACAGGAGCAGCAAATCTGGATGTTTCAGGGGGTGAAGGAGCCTATGTCTGCAGCGGGAGGGACTTGGCGAGTGTTGTGTTTGTCCCATGTGTTGGCTGGTTGTTCTCCGTGGAGGTTCTGTGGATGGGCTCCAAGCCCCTGAACTAGCCTGGTGCAAAGGTCTGTTTGTGTCTCAGTGAGGGCCTCGTTCCTGGGTTTTCTGGCTTTGAGCCGTGTTGGGAGTCTGAGTAGTTATTCACTCCTGTTGGCGAGGGAGGGTGCTGAGCCCTGACGTTTAGTGTATAAATCAGTTGACGTGAATCGGAGGAGCAAACAGTGCGAATTTCAGAGGGAGTGTGATTACTGTTTTAAGTATGGCTCTCCACCAGGCAGCAGATATAGATGAGGAGAGAACAAATGCTGGGACCTACCTTGGAAGTGCTATGTTTTCCTTTCTGCCAGAAGACAGAATAGATACCTGGGATATGAAGTGCAAGCTAGTGGCTGTACTGGAGGAGAAGACACATGGTCTGGAAGCATAAATTGCAAAAAAACAAAGACTTCTTGGACAACCAGAGCTGGAAATCATTTTCACAGATGCCACAAGGGGAAGGATCAGTGATAAAGGAATTGGATATAGAAGGAACCAAAGAGGTGGACAGGCTGTTTGTGACCAAGAGGGGAAAGAAAGCCAGGAGGCATTCAACCCGAGTAGAAGTATCAGAACATCTTCAGATACTCAACAAGTCAACTACGGAAGAATGTGTCTCTGGAGGAAAGCTACAGGAGACATACCTGAAGGGTATCATTGCGGTTTGAAATAAGCAGCAACCAAGCCAGGTTCTTCTACCTTCCTAAGAATGTAAACAATTGGTGACGCCGTATTAAGAAGAGAAGAAGGAGAATTCAGTGATGGACACAAGGATGGTAGGGCGGTGTGCTATCTTCACACAGTGAAGATACGAGCGGTAACCCCAGCATTGGATGGGGTTATGAAGTTGTCTCCACTGATGATGATATGGCATCACATAGAACTACACAGATTATAGAAGACCTCAAGCACTTGGAAGGGAGCAGAAGAAAAGAAAAAGCCAAATGATCTTCTCTGAGGGAAGGCAGAAAATGCTGGAGGTGAACTGTTGGCTGTATGACCAGTGTGAGGCTGAAGGTTTTGGTTTTGTGGAACACTGGGCCACATTCCAGTGGGAAAGAGGGCTGTACAAACAGGATGGTCTGCATCTCACAACTAGGGGGACTAATCTTCTCTGTTGGAGACTAGCTGGAGCTGCTCTGAGGGCATAAACCACCAGTGCAACGGGGAGGGTGCTAAGAAGGCAAATGCAGTACAAAACTCAAACTCAAGATGTCCCGACCATCTTGAACTGATGTGGCAAAAATGTGAAGAGATTTTCAATTGCTTCCATACCAATGCTAGGAGTTTGGGTAACAAGTAGGAGGAATTAAAAATTCTCATTGATGAGGAAAAAATTATATATTTGATATTACAGGTCAGCGAATCAAACCAGAGAACAGGATGAGTTACTCCTTACAGATGGGTGTTTAATATGTTGGCAGAAATGGTGCTATAATGGGGCAGTTCAATTTGGGAGACATACGCTGGAGGTCTCATGCAGCTAGTGATAAAACATCATTCCAGGTATTTAAAATGATAGATTTGTATTGCTTGCAGGAGGTATTGCACCCAACATGAGGTAACTATGTTGGTCCTCATTATGACAGATCAAGATTAATGAGTTGCAGAACTGGATGGTGGTGGTTGTCTAGGGACCAGTGATCGTGAGCTGATTATTTCACTATGGACACACAGAGGGCAGGCCCAACCAGTAATATATACATTTGGTGCTTCAAAAGGGCTGATCTCTCAAAGATGAGCAGCATTTTGAGTGAAATTGATTGGGAGAAAAAATTAGAAAGAAAAATGTGAATGAAAATTGGGACTTCTTTAAGAAGATTTTATTAGATGGACAAAAAAGCCATGCTACCAAATCAAGAAAGAGGACAACTTTGGTCAAAAGTCCATTCTGGTTCAGTGCTGAAGTAGAGGCAGCGTTTAGAAATTAAAAAAAACAACAACATATGATATACGGAAGAAAGGCGACATAGCAATCAATGTAAATTAGAAGTTATGATGTGTAGAAAATTGATAAGGGAAGCTAAAAACATCACGGAAAATCCATATCTGGTAGGGATAAGGAAAATAAGGAGTTTTAAAAGAATATTCGGAACTAAAAAAATCCCAGCAATGGTATAGAGTATAGGCATATTACTAGATGGAGATAGTAGAATTGTTAATAATAATGCAGGAAGGGTTCAGTAAATATTTCTCTTTTGTATTTGGAAAGAAGCGGGATGATGTATTCATACCATGAGGATTGACGAACTACCTTCTTCCAGCTCATCAGCAGGCCCTAATAACTTGGACCAGGAATCCTAAAAGAGTTGGCTAAGGAGACCTTTGTTCCCCAGAAATTTCGGAAGACTGTAGGAGTATTAATGTTGTGCCAATATTCAAAAAATGCAAGCTGTATGACCTGAGTGACTCCAGGCCAGTTAGCCTGAAAGCAGTCCTGAAGCAGAGAAACACAACTTACCCCACTTTGCTCTAGGCTGACCCTTTGCAGACTGAATGCTGAAGCCCTAGATCGCACACTTCCCTACAGAGACCCCTAGCTTGCAAGCAGGACCAGGAAACCCCTTCCTGTTAAAGTGATAGCTTGTTGTTTTTACCCAGTTTCAATGCACCACACTTGTTTCACTTAGGGGGGCTGGAATAAGGTATACAAGTACAACGTGCAGTTTTGCCAGTATAAGCTCCATCCACTAGGAGCACTTTGCCCCTGTAGTATAGCTACTCTGTCAAAGTGGTCCTAGTGTAGAAAGGGCCTTAGGGGGTACTGTGCTGCAAAGAGTGGGCTGGGGGCTCAGTAGGGGGCACTTTCCACTCACAGTCTGTTTGTCCCAATGTGGCACTAGGGGGTGGGGAGTGGGGACAGGAACTCAGTATGGGGTCTTCCCCTTGTAGGCAGAGTAGTCCCAATGCCCCAGCATGGCACTAGGGGGCGCTGTGCTGAAGCGAGCAGGGCAGGGGGCTCAGTAGCGGGTGCTCTCCCCTTATGTGTGGTACTTTGCTGTTTCTAGCTGAGACACTGAATGAGAACATTGCCCCCTTGTGGCTGTCATATCCCAGTGGCTCTTTCCCAAGCAGTCAGGATGTCCCTCGAGTCCCAGTCACACCCAATGTGGTTAATTCCCTTCCGCCTCCCTAAATCCCCTGGCAATGTCAGCTCCACACAGGTTCCTTCCTCTGGTTCTGCCCTGAAACTGCCATCCATGTTGCTACAAGCTGTCAAGCAGCCGGCATGCCCCGCCCAGAGGTGGCTGCATTTCACCTGTGAGGGCATAACCATGCACAAGCGGCCTGCAAAGCATGCTGGGATGGAAATGCAACCGCTCCTTGCTCTGTCAGGCAAGTCCGCTGAGCTGTGTTCCCTTCCTGGCTTAGAAAATGCTTTATGAAGGGCCCTAGGAGTAGAATACCTGGTCATGATGCCCGCTAGAGAAGATGCAGCAGATCCGGTGGCCAGATGTGCTTTCCCAGAGAGATGATTCATGTGATTAATTCCTGTCCCTTTTCCCCAGTTCCAGACCTGATGGAAACTCTCTTCTGGAAGAAAATGGCCTCTCTTCTGTTGCCTGCCCTTTGCCTATTGAGCGGTAAGTATAATGTACGCACACACACACACACCTGCCATCCCCAGGAGCTTTTGTCCAGAGCATCTCAGAGCCGGTCTTCGCTGCAAAACAAAAGGCATGTTCTTAACGGGACTGCGCTAAGTCGGGTTAAAATAGCAGCCACTCAGGTTAGCAGCTCCAGTGAAAGCCGCTAGGTCAACCTGGACTTGAACTCGAGTTAAAACCCGAGTGGCTGTGTCCGCACTGCGCTTTTAGCCCCAGTTAAGATCACCCCTCTTGTTATTGCAGAGTTATCCTGGACTAGCCTCGCCTGCGCGGAGCATCCACACTGCAAAGCGCTACCCCTGCCAGATCTGTGTTGCTGCACCCACAATGGTGTGATGCTAGCCCAGGACCTGGGATGGGTTTATGGGGGGTATCCCTGAGCCCCTCATTTTCGGGGTTTATTTGGTTTGAAATCGCCTGGGAGTGTTTCTTCCTAAATGTAAATAACGGGTGAAAATTGGTGAAAAATTGAAAAGGAAGGGCAGGAGGTGGGGAGCGGGGGCAGGGGTGCTAGGTACTGACGGGGGTGGGAGCTGCAGGGGGGAGTTACTCATGATGTAGCATTTGGACAGCTGCCAGCCCATCTCGCTCTCCCAGTGTGCAGGGGAAGGGGATGGGGCTGCGTTGAAGGGTCCGGACAGGGGAAGCAGACAGGGCTCTGTGCCGTGGGGCTGCGCTGAAGGTGCCAGCAGGGGATGCGGCCTCTCCTGACTCCAGGGCCAGCTCCAAGTTTTTTGCCGCGCCAAGCAAAAATATTTTCCTGTGCCTCCCTGGCCCCGCCCCAACTCCGCCCCTTCCCAATCCCTTCCCCAAATCCCCGGCCCCGCCTCCTCCCCCGGGCGCGCCGCATTTCCCCTCCTACCCCTCCCTCCCAGGCAAGTCTGGGAGGGAGAGGGGAGAAGCGGAGTGGCGGCGCGCTCGGGGGAGCAGACGGCAATGGAGCGGAGGTGAGCTGGGGGGGGGGCGGTTCTTCTGCCGCCCTCTCCCCCGGGTTACTTCCTGCGGCCCTCCCCACGCCACCCACCGCCGCAGCTCACCTCCGCTCAGGGCCAGCTCCTGGCTTTATGCGCCCCAGGCAAAAAATAAAAATAAAACAAATAAAAAAGGAGCCGGAGTGCCGCCCCTTGGAAAGTGCCGCCCCAAGCACATGCTTGGAGTGCTGGTGCCTAGAGCCGGCCCTGCTTGACTCCGTTGGCCCTTCGGCGTGGCCCCAGCCACTTCCCCAGCGAAAAATTCCCTGGTCCCCAAAAAGCCAAAATGTGGATGAAAATCAGTAGAACCCGAATTGTGGCTTTTTCAAAACCATGGGAGTTTTAGGGGGGAAATCAGCAAATGCTAATAACAAAGGGCTCTGAGTCTAACCAAACCCATCTTGGGTTGGCACAACTCCTCTTCCCCATCCCTGGTAGGACCCCGATTCAGCAAGGTGTTTAAGCACATGCCTGACATTAAGCACCCAAGTACCCTCCGGGCGATCGTGTAATTAAAGACCGGCTCTTCCTTAAGTGCCTTGCTGAACTCTCGGGAGGTGGGTAGCTGATTGCAATGCACTCTAGTCTGGAAAGGTTCCCTGACTCCTAGCCCCTCCGGCTGGGTTTGGGGAGGGAAATGTCCGATGCTGATCGTTGTTTTACAGGAGCCGGGGGTACATCTGGATGGACGGTCCCTGATTTTGGCAACGTCTACCACGTCTCAGGTGAGCGGGCCAGGTACTCTGTGGTCGGGGTCTGGGGATTGCAGCCTGCTCTCCCTCCGGCAGATGGCTGTGGTGTGTGCATCTCATGGTGATGCCTCGACCACGGGAACAGCGCTGCCCTGCCCTCTGGTAGGAACCACTCAGGGTAATCCTGACCCCTGATCTGGCACCTCTGATCCATGCTGCACTTGCTGAATTAAACTGCTCAGCTGCTCTGGTAAGTAGGGAGCCAGGCTTGTCCCCACTTAGCAGATGGGCAAATTGAGCCCCAGAGGTGATGGTTTGTGCAGTGCCACAAATGTGCGGGCCCCACGGCTTGGAGCCTTCTTGGGGCCCAACAGGCCTTAATGTTACCCAGAGAGATTGAAAACACCCCTTATAAACACAGCTAGTGTCCTCCAGCAATCTCCCCTCCCCCCAGATCCAGCAGCACTGCTCTGGCCCAAGGGAATGTTTTGGACCATCACAGTCGTACTTAACAGAGACCAGCCGGTCACCTCTTAGCAATGAAACTCTTTTTCGGCCATAGTGGGAGGACGGGTCTTGTGCTTAATGCCCAGGAGTCGTGGGTTCAATTGTGGCTCTCCCCGTGTGATCTTGGGCAAGTCGCTGCGTCGTTCTGTGCCTCGGTTTCCCCATCTGTGAAACGGGGATGATGGTACTTTCCAGGGGGGTTGTGAGGCTGAATCCATTGCTGTTTTTAGTTGAGATTCTATGGGGCAGGGGCCATGTCAATATCTAGATAGGATCAGATCCTTTCCCACCATTCTCAGACAAAGCCAGCCAGTCAGCCAGCGTATGGGAAGGGAAAGGACGCAGGAAAGCCTCATCCCCTAGTAAGCAAGTTAACAAACCAACCCTCTGCCTGCTGTCTCCCAGTGCCTGTCACGCCTGAGTCCCCCATGGGCACTGCTCGCTGTGTTTGCAACACTGAGCTCTGGGGCTTCAGGCCTACATCTGGATCTGTGCCGCCGGACCCATGTGTCCACACAGAGCCCCTCGGACGCAAGGGTCTGGCCCCCGACTGAGTCCCCAACTCCCCCACCGCAGGGCAGGGACTGTCTTAATGAGTCTGTCTGTCAAGCTGTCACCCCCATGCCACCATCAGCCTAAGCGATAGCTACAGGTGATAGTAGGACTGGCCTGTCTAGCTAGCTCCTCAGACCCACTGGTGTCCATTCTGCAGCAGTGCCAGGCAATTAATAGTTAATTAATACCTAGCTCTCATCATCCGATCTCAAAGTGCTTTACAAAGGAGAATCAGGATCATTGTCCCCATCTGACAGGTGGGGAAACTGAGGCACGGAGGGGGCATGATTTGCCCGAAGTCACCCATCAGTGGCACAGCCGGGAATAGAAGCCAGGTTTCCTGAGTCCCACGCCCGTGCTTTAGCCATTAGGCCACGCTGCCTCCCCGTTAGAGAGAGGCAATGACTGTATATTACAATTACTGGGAAGTCCTTTTGTTCATTTAAAACACTTCCCAGGAACGGGCACATACCCGGCGCTGTTCAGTACGCCCGGTCTAAGCTCCTGGGTGAGACTGGAGCTCCAGGGGGTATTGCCCAGGCGCTAGGCCACGCGCCCGGTGTCTCTTGTTAAGAGGAAAAATACAATCAGTGCAGAGAATGGGAAGGAACAGGGGGGAGAGATTCAGAAAAGCAGCCCCGTACGCCACTGGAGCGGTCTAGGTCAGGAGACCAGAGGCTGGTTCTGTTGCTTACATGATCTGAGGGACAGCTGGGACCTGTTTGCTGGCTCCTTGTTCCAAAACAGCCCCGGTCACGGCCAGCCAGAAAAGGGGCTTTATCTCGACCTTAGCAAACCGGCTAGACTAACATGGCCACGGCAACGGCCTTTCCCAGAAGCCTCCCCTCCTGCCTTCGTTCCCCTTTCACCGTCCCGGCCTCTCCCCTGGGACGGAGCGCAGCTCCCACTAAGCACGGCTGAGGGGCCGGGGGAGCTGGCCAGGACGTCTCTAGGAACACGCCCGCTAGCTGTGGTCGAGGTAGCACCCGAAAAAAGCCGGGTAGCCATAGCGACGTGGACGGTGGCTTGGGCGAGCTGCCTCACGTCCCTAGGATCCTGGCCAGGATGGCACATGGGCAGCTAGCCCGTGGTGCCGCGGTGACCCTGCTGTTTTCAGTACACGAGCCTGATCGAAGCTGGCGTGTGTACACGTCCTCTAAGCCAGCTGGGGGATGAATTGGCCGCCAGTGCAAGTTAGAGCAGCCCTGTGGCTGCTGCGACTTTCATCCGCTAGAACTGTCTCCCATCAACCAGAAATCAGCGAGGGTGTCATGCTCTACCCCCATTCTCTCCCTGCTCCCAACCAGCCCTGTGCCCGAATGCGGGGTGGCGGAGCCAGAAGGGGCTGCCAGTCCAGGGTTCCCCCTCACCCAGGGAATCCTCAGCTGCTCCTGGGGGGGGGGCAGCTTTCGGGTCACTGTGCACCACTCTGGCTCTGGCTTGCTGGCATGAGTAAAACTTCCCCCTTGTCCATTCTCTCTGATGCGGGCACCAATTGGCCAGAGTCTGAACAGGGTCCCGGACACAACCCGGCCTCTGGAGAGCGCAAGGAGGAAATCTCCAGCGAGCAGCTTCCTGGCCAGGGGCTCTGGGATGGGAGGGAGCGGCAGTGCCGCGGAGAGTGAAGTGGCTTGGCCTAATTTCCTCGCCGTTAAGCCAGGCTGCTCGGTGGCTGCTTTCGCTGCGGTGTTACAATGCAGCATTTTCTGAGGGGGACGCATGGAGCTGTCTGGGTCTCGCGCCGTAGCTCAGGACACAGGGAGCAGCTGGGCGCACAAATCTGCGTCTCGGGGAGCTCTCGCTGACGGAGGCCGGACTCCTCTGGGTGTGTGAAATGGGGCAGAATGGGAATTCTGACCTGGGTTAACTTCCATTACGGGCAGCTGGCCCCAGTACCCTGGTGTGCCCAGAGCCTGGCACACCATGTGGCTTGAATCGGGTGCGTCTGTACGATGAATCTGGGCCTCGTCCCTCTGTCTCTGTGGCACGGACTCGGGCTAACCTGGCTCCTGTTCTGGTGGCCTGCAGGGGTTATCGACCTGCCGTTCGCGGAAATCCGGGAGCCCTTTGAAGCCTGGTACAACCAGACGGGAGGGAAGAGCCGGATCCAGTACTACCACGGTAGGTGTGCTGGGCACCTGGCCTCTCTCTGCTCCTCACCAGGTGGCAGGCCAGGGCCCACTGTTGGGGCCAAACTCAGAGGTGACGTATTGAATGCTGCAAATGAGCCCCAGGAAAACCCCGCCCCCCAGCCTGACATGCCCCCGCCTCCCAAGCCACGCACGAGGGGAGCCTGATTCGACTTGGGGCCTGATCCGGAGCCCAGCAGGAGCCCGTCCATTTACTGCACTGCTCTTGGTGTTCCCTTGGTTCCCCTTTCTCCTGGCCCCCTCGGGGTGTGAGTGGGAGTCCCCCCCAGGCAGGCAGAGGGCCAAGTGCAAGGGGGGGGGGGGGCGCATGCTCTACCTCTGCAAATGGGCGTGAGCTGGAGGGGGTGCAAGGCACCCTAGGTGGTACAGGGCTGTAAGTTGCTCCAGGTGGGTCAGTCGCAGGGGCGCCAGACCCGGGGGGGGGGGGAGCACAGGGCCATGCCCCTCCCCCTTTTTACTGGCCATAAGGGGGAGGAGGCAAAAAGGAACAAGCGGGGTGCGGGGGGGGGGAGGGAAGGGAAAGGAAATGGGGCCTGGAAGGGGATGGGGGGGGGGGGGGGGGGGGCCTTGTGGGGTGGGGGCAAGGGCAGGACCATGGTTCAGGCGCCTATGTCCTCCCCCACACTTTTAGAGCACTTCTGCTGCTCCCGGTCAGTCGTCTCCCCTCCTAACTCTCCCCTCTTGCTGCACAGCTGGGATAGCCGGGGGGAGGCGCTAGGTGCCGCTCCCTGGCAGGGGAACACCCAGCTCTCCATGGCCTGGTGCTCTTTCCCTCGGCGCTTTAGCCAGGCATGGTTGGGTGCCGGTGGGCAGCCAAGCCAGCCGTGGCTATGGCCTGGCTGCAGGGAGCTCAGTGTCACACCAGCTCCGAGGGCTGCTCTCCCACCTCCCCGGGATCTGCCCCAGGTGGGTCTGAAAAGCTACGGACAGTGACACTCCTCAGCTTGAGAGTTAGAGCCTCGGTACCGTTCCCCCTTCTCAACCTGCCCAGGGAGAGGTGGAGACCCCAGCGGTTTCTCGCCTTCCCTCGCCTGAGGCTGGGCCCATGAAATGTCTTGACCTTCCCGCGTCTCTTCCCTGCCTCCCAGGGCAAGTGGTCACCTTCCAATACGGGGCAGAGAAGCTGTTTGGTGCCCTGTACAAGATCACCCCAGAGACCACGGAGCTGGAGCTGAACATCCGGAAGTGCTTCCGGATCAGCGGCAGACCTCNGTGGGGTGGGGGCAAGGGCAGGACCATGGTTCAGGCGCCTATGTCCTCCCCCACACTTTTAGAGCACTTCTGCTGCTCCCGGTCAGTCGTCTCCCCTCCTAACTCTCCCCTACAATAGCCTTGTGACCCCCTTTTGGGTCAGGACCCCCAGTTTGAGAAACGCAACTGTAATGTCTCCTCCCCAGCCCGTGCGGGAGGAGTTCTACAAAGGGCAGCTCTGCACCGTGTGGCAGAACGTGTCCTACTGGGGCCAGAAGAAGAACGTCTACACCCTGTGGGTTGCCAGCTCCGCCGACGGCCCCGTGCCCGTCCACTACGAGATGCGGGGCTTCAACAGCCTGCTGGGCTCCCACTACGACAAGTACGAGCTCGACTACAGCGGCTTCGCCCGCAGCTACCCAGCCAAGGTCTTGGACCTCCCACGTGGTGAGTGGCCGTTCCCCCTCCTCCCTCCATGCTGGGGAAATGCTTAACTGTCCCTCAGGTTAAGGGAGGGAGCTGGAGCTCCTGGGCCTGGGCAGGGAGGGACGTGACCTGAGTCCGGTGGGGACCCAGTGCCGGGATCTCCGAGCCAGGACGCTGCCAGAAGAAGCCACAAAACATGGGCAGGAGCTGAGGTGGGAACATGAGCCCACTCGCGTCACTCCTGCAGGCCGAGGGAAACCATCGCAGTGGAGTGAGTCAATCAGGAGTGGCCAAGTCTCCACGCTGCTAAATCGCCGGGTGTTTGCACTGATCAGAGACGTGGAAACATATATCTGGTTAATCCTTTCACGGCCTGTGCCCCAGCTAAGGCTGGTACAAGCAGATCCAGGCCCCCTGAGGAGCCATTCAGTCCAGCACCCACCTTCCCCATGCAGCGATGCCCTGGGTGGGAGCAGGGCGGGCCCCTGGTCCAGGGCTATGTCCATTTACCCCAGAGATCAGATGAGTCCCACTAGAACGATGGTGTCACTCTGGATTTGTGCCGGTTTGGCCCTGTGTGTTGGGGCAAGAGCGGATGGAGGTTTCCCGTTAAACAGACCCTGAAATGTGGCCCAGGCAGGGAGTTCCGGATTCACACCGATGAGCAGTGATCTTCACGCTGGCATGTCCCGGGGCCCTGGGACAGAGGGGGCCCGGTGACTTGTTGACCCCCTGCAGACGCGTTGGCTGAACCGGTCCTCACGGACCCATAGGCTAAAGCTGGCATGCTGTGCTTCTCTGGTGGATCTCGCTCTGGGCCAGGAACGAAGGGTTTGTTTCAGGCTGACGTGCGGCGCTCCGTGCATTCTTGGCCCGGGGCTGCACCTGTCTAGGACACGGAAAGCAGCCACTGGCTCGAATATGCAGCTACTCTCATTCCCAGCTCTGAGAGGCACGTGCTTCACCCAGCTGCCAATGTCCTAGCCCTGCCAGGAAGGCTCTGGTGGGCAGGCCAGTGCTGTGCCTGGCCTGGGGATACAGCCTGGCTAGCAAAAACTACAGCGGGAAACAGGGCAGGGCTCTGTGCTAGCAGGGTAGGGTCCTCGTCTTCTTCAGACACCAGTGCATGGCGTTGGGGGTGCGGTGTTCCTTGGGGATGGATCCTGGGGTGTGGCATGAAGCTATGGGGCCTGGTGAAGATGCAGCTGGGTTGTGGGATCTGCAGGGGGCGGTACAGAGACCAGGGGGTTGCCGGCGGGTGTCTGTGAGCAATGGCTTTCCGGCGTGTGCCGTAACCTTCGGCTCGGTCCTAGACATGGAGTGCAAGTTTCCTCCGGGAGACGGAGCGGAGCATCAGATTCTCGCCAACCCCATGTGGGATTTCGTGGGCAGGCAGGCGGATCGAGGCCATCAGCTGTTCCATCACTACCGGCGGGAGTACAGGAAGGAGTACGGCAGCAACAAGGAGCTCGAGCGCAGGGCACAAACCTTCATTCACAACATGAGGTGCGGGAGCTCGGATGTCGGGGCGAGGCGGCTGGGCTCCTGGGCTGGTTTTCAGGGGGGGGGGGGGGATGGGGGGGGGGGGGGAATGCCAGATTAGCCTTGTTCCCCTGACCCGGCCTGGCTGTGCCGAAGAGTCAGGCCCAGCCCTGAGCGACACGGGATGAATTTGATCCTGGCCCCTTCCCATAATGTCAGTGTCGGGCCGATGCCAGCGCAGGAAACCTCGTCTTGCTCCCGGCCCTCGGTGGGTTAGAAGACGGCTCTCCGGGACTCCACCCCTCTGCCCTGAGTCGCTTCTGAGAACTCACAGAGAACTGAGAAGGCCAGAGACAGCTGGGCCCTCCACCCCGCCCCGTGCTCCCCACTCCTAACTAGAATGAAGGCTCCCCCCATTCACCCTTCTGGCAGTGCAGATGGGGGGTAAATGCGAATCAAGCCCTGAGTCTCTAGCCATCAATCAGCTGTAGGCTTCTTAGCGAGAGGGGAGGAGATGCATGTCCTGGGAGATGACTGCTCTGTGCTCTGGCTGTCATGTGACCTAGGAGGGATAGCTCAGTGGTTTGAGCATTGGCCTGCTCAACCCTTGAGGAGGCCACTTAGGGATCTGGGGCAAAACCAGTACTTGGTCCTGCTAGTGGAGGCAGGGGGCTGGACTCGATGACCTTTCAAGGTCCCTTCCAGGTCTAGGAGATGGGATATCTCCAAACTGCGGTTATTTGAGTGCGTGTGTGTGAGGGGCTGCTGCAGGGATGTGCCCGGGTCCACCTAGGGCTACCCACCACCGGCTCCCCCTCTCTTCACATCATCCATCCCCTCCCAGGTACGTCCACTCCAAGAATCGGGCCAACCTGCCCTATAGGCTGGCGCTGAACCACCTGGCCGACCGCACCCCGGAGGAGATGGCCGTGCTGCGGGGGCGGCTGCAGGACCAAAGTCCCGACGACGGGCAGCCGTTCCCACGGGCGCCGTACGCTGGCCTCATCCTGCCGGAGAGCCTGGACTGGAGGCTGTACGGTGAGGAAGGCCACCTGCGTCCGCATTGTCCACACATCCTTGGGGCTCCTTCCCTCCCCAAGTCCTTGTTCTCCTGCAGTCCCCTGACAAGTGAGGGACACCCTCGGCCTCCAGGCGAGGCTGAAATGCAGCTCTTAGGCCTGCCAGAGCCTTGGGCGGCTCCCTGCTTCCCATCCTGTTACCTGGGGGCCTGGATGGAGCTTGGGAGAGGGGGACTGTCCCCTTCAAAGGGCTAGGGGTCAGTCGGGCCCTGTTCCATGGCGTGTCCCTCTAGGGTTCGTGGGACTCCTTGGGTGGATGAAGCCCTAGGGAAAGGCCGAGGCAGGTGCTGGAGGAGAGGAAGATGGTCCCAGGGGAATAGTCTGTCTCTTTAAGGGCCCAGGACCCGGAGCCTTGGAGGGAAGCAGGGACATGGGCAGGGTTCCCCTCTTGCAGCCAGCCCGGATGAGCCCTGGGAAGGAAGGCAGGATATCTGCTGCCTCCTTAGTCTCCCAGCCGGAGAGAGAGACACCAACTTGGGGAAGCAGGGCTGCCTGCCTGCTGACCTCTCCCCGCCCAGGGAGGAAGAGGGCTAAGCCAGTGGGTCTCATACTTTTGTACTGGTGCCCCCTTTCACACAGCAAGCCCCTGAGTGTGACCCCCCCTTATAAATTAAAAACACTTTTTATATATTTAACACTATTATAAATGCTGGCTGCAAAGCCGGGTTTGGGGGGGGAGGCTGACAGCTCGTGACCCTCCACGAAATAACCTCACGACCCCCTGAGGGGTCACGACCCCCAGTTTGAGAACTCCTGGGCTAAGCAAAGAGGGGCCCAGCTAGGAGAAGCTGCTGTAGGCTGTAGCACCGCCCCAGAGAGGAAGACTGGGGAGAAGAAGGGTGGGGCTTGTGGGGCTCCCAAGGGTAGTAAATCAGAGCCCACGAAACGGGGAGCCAGTGCTCAGCGCTCGGCTCCGGGAGTCAGTGAATGCAGAGAGCCTTTTGCTCTGGAGATGGTGACCCTGGTGTAGAGCTCCTCCTGGCACGAGTTGTTTTACCGTAACTCGACAGAGGGGGGCAGTGTCGAGCATCGCTCCCAGCTCCCAGCACTGAGGAATAGTAGGGCGAATTCCCAGGTCAGCGCGGTGGGGAGAAGAGACAGGCTGGGGGCCCTTTCAGTCCATTCCCATGACGGCGTCAGACTAACCAGCGCTGGCTGGGCTGGGGAGAGATGGCAGGTTAGCTGGATCCAAGCTAGCGTGGGTGTGTCTCCTGGAGGTGGAAATGACCCCTGCAGCTCCAGGGTCGATGTATCCCGAGTCGTCACTCCTGCACTGAGGGGGCCGGAAGGTGTAATCGACACCAGCTTAGACTCCTCTCTGACTTTGGCCTCCCACTCGAATAACCCCGACTCCAGCAGGGCGAGTGATAGCTTGGTACCAGGAGCGTGATGGAAACTGGACTCCTCCTTCATGCTCATGACCCACCGAGTCACGTGCGTGGGCCTCTGCTCTCCGGCGAGATGACCCAAAAGTTTTCCGCTTGCTCTTCATGTTGCATTTCTTCAGGGTGTCGAGGCACCTGGGCCGGGGGAGCAGGGCGAGTGGCAATTGCCAGGGGAAAGGGGGGTGAAGAACGGCCATCTCATGGTAAAGAGGCCACGTGGCTGGTGACTCCAGGCGTTCAGGGGCCAGGGAGATCAGAGAGCTGAAATGTGGAAGATCTGAGTTCTCTACTGCACGGGGCTCATTTCTTATTCTCTCCCCCAGGCGCGGTGACCCCGGTGAAGGACCAGGCTCTGTGCGGCTCCTGTTGGAGCTTTGCTGCTACCGGAGGGTTAGAAGGTGCCCTGTTCCTCAAGGTAACAACCCGGCTGCCTCCTCGTCACACCCGCAGCTTGTACAAGCAGGGATCACGCCACAGGGTGGAGCAGCCAAGACACCCCCCACTGTGGGTCTTTCAACTCTCATATGTATTGTGGTAGCCCCGAGATGCCGCGGCTGAGATCACGGCCCCATTGTGCTGGGAGCTGTACGCACACACAGTCCGAGACAGCCCCTGCCTGGAACAGCTTACGCTCTGCAGAGACAAGGCAGAGGGTAGGAGAAGGTGTGTACCGCTATCCTCATGGAACAGATGGGGAAGTGGATACAGAGAGATGAAGTGACTTCCCGGGCCACACAACGAGCCAGGCATCAAACCCAGACCCCCTGTGGGCCCGGCCAGTGCCTTAACCACAAGACGCGGCCTCCAGAGCAGATTAGTCTCAGCTACTGACTGGAGAGTCCCTGCTCTCAGCCCCACAGGTGTGACTCTGCCTGGAGTCCTGCCCCAGGTGCTCCTCAGTTCGAGCAGTTCTGGCTGGCCACACCGGCATCGCTGACCATATGATGCTCACCCGAGACACAGCTCCCGCGGTCCATGTGTCCCAGCCCGGGGATGGAGGGAGAGCGATCCCCAGAGCATGGAAGGGGAGATGTAGTATCTCCCTGGACATGATCTTGGTGAGCCTGTGTGTGATGTGTCAGCCTTGACGTAAAGGGGACGGTGAAGTTAAAGTTTGAGTTCTCTGTGCCCTTCCCTGCCCTCCTCTCCTCCCCAGACCGGAGGCCTGACCCCCCTGTCTCAGCAAGCCCTGATCGACTGCTCCTGGGGCTTCGGGAACCACGGCTGCGACGGCGGCCTCCCTTGGTGGGCCTTTAAATGGGTCAAGAAGCACGGTGGCATACCAAGCGCTGAGGCCTACGGGCCATACAGGGGCCAGGTGAGTCGGGCTGCTCTTCTAGGCACCTGCTAGGGGAGCCGCAGAGAGAACTTGTTTGACCTGCTCGTGCAGCGTGACCTTGGGCCGAGGGGGGATGTGACGCCGAGAGCCCCGGGGAACCCAGTGGGCTCCCTTGGCAAAGGGCTGGGGCTGCTGACGGGAGAACTTGGTGCAGGGCCCAGCAAAGATGGAAGTGGCCTGGGATGGGATCCTGGGAGCCGCTGATTCCCCCTCCCCCCCGCCCCACAGCGTGTCTATTGTGTAGCTGGTGAATCTCAGGTATGGTCCTGGCTCCTCCCCCGACGCCAGACAATGGATATTGTGAGCCTCCGTTCGCCAGCCTCTAGTGCTCTGACGCGGCCAGAAGAGGCGAAATCCATCCCTCCACGCACCGTGCAGGGCCCTGGCATGAGATGAGTCTCCAGCATACCCTAGATATTAGCAGGGTCAGGCAGAGGTTCATACCTCTGGGCGGATACCAGCACCCAGAGCCCAGGCTGGGCACTGGGATAGCAGGCAATGAGGCCAGTCAACATCTAGCTTGAACGGACTCCTGGTGGCTGAATTTCCTGGTGCTCCTTGTGGATCCTGCACCACTGAAGCCAACGGGAGATTTATCGTTGATTTCAGTGAAGGCAGGATGTGGTCCAGAACTAGCGGTCTGAATTCTGAAGGTATCTGTGGAGTGGATGGGCCACCCAGCGCTGGGGCTGCAGGAGGAGAGGGGGGCTGCAGGGCCAGTCTGGCTAACGTTCCAGGGACCCCACTCCGTCGTGATGCAACTTACTATGTTCTCCTACCTCCGATCCTTGACATTATAACCAGTTTTAGACAATGCGCCGGGGCTTTGATTTTACATGGCAGGTGCTCCGATACCACAGCGACGGGCAGTGGTATAAAACTCTTGGAGGAATGGATAGACAGGCAATTGCATCTGAAGATCCTGAAATCTCCCCTCGCTGCAGAATTCTCGTCTGTTACAGAAATCTCAGATCCAAGCAAACCTACCTGCTCCACTCGGCTCTGAGTCCCACGAGTGTTTCTTCTCCACGCTTCCCATTTAGTGCCGTAACCCTCGGTACAGCCCCTCTGCAGCACCTGGCCCCCGAGGGGTTTTTGTTAAATGATGAGAGGGGACTTGTAAGGCTCCGGAAGGCTAGAACCCAGGTGTGCAGAGTGCCGGGGGATTGGTGCGGCTCTCAGCAGCGTTGCAATGAATAAACCCTGGGAGAATAAGCACCACAGGAAGTGCTGCCCGCGCAGACCTGATTGCAGCGGTTCTGACTGGTCCACGGGCTCTATTTAAGCATGGAGGGCATTCCAGGAAGCTGTCCGTGCAGCTTGGCAGCATGTGGCTTATTGCCACCACAAGCCCTGCTCTGGTCCCTGATTTGGACCTTGGCTCTGATGCCTGGCTTGGCTCCTGATCCTTAACTCCGCCTGCAATCCCTGCCTACACTCCTGACTGGCTCTGACCCCTGGCTTGAGCCCTGACTCCCACCAAGCCTTCATAGATTCATAGATTCATAGATTATAGGACTGGAAGGGACCTCGAGAGGTCATCGAGTCCAGTCCCCTGCCCGCATGGCAGGACCAAATACTGTCTAGACCATCCCTGATAGATATTTATCTAACCTACTCTTAAATATCTCCAGAGACGGAGATTCCACAACCTCCCTAGGCAATTTGTTCCAGTGTTTAACCACCCTGACAGTTAGGAACTTTTTCCTAATGTCCAACCTAAACCTCCCTTGCTGCAGTTTAAACCCATTGTTTCTGGTTCTATTCTTAGAGGCTAAGGTGAACAAGTTCACTCCCTCCTCCTTATGACACCCTTTTAGATACCTGAAAACTGCTATCATGTCCCCTCTCAGTCTTCTCTTTTCCAAACTAAACAAACCCAGTTCTTTCAGCCTTCCTTCATAGGTCATGTTCTCAAGACCTTTAATCATTCTTGTTGCTCTTCTTTGGACCCTTTCCAATTTCTCCACATCTTTTTTAAAATGCGGCGCCCAGAACTGGACACAATACTCCAGCTGAGGCCTAACCAGAGCAGAGTAGAGCGGAAGAATGACTTCTCGTGTCTTGCTCACAACACACCTGTTAATGCATCCCAGAATCATGTTTGCTTTTTTTGCAACAGCATCACACTGTTGACTCATATTTAGCTTGTGGTCCACTATAACCCCTAGATCCCTTCTGCCGTACTCCTTCCTAGACAGTCTTTTCCCATTCTGTATGTGTGAAATTGATTTTTCCTTCCTAAGTGGAGCACTTTGCATTTGTCTTTGTTAAACTTCATCCTGTTTACCTCAGCCCATTTCTCCAATTTGTCCAGATCATTTTGAATTATGACCCTGTCCTCCAAAGTAGTTGCAATCCCTCCCAGTTTGGTATCATCCGCAAACTTAATAAGCGTACTTTCTATGCCAATATCTAAGTCGTTGATGAAGATATTGAACAGAGCCGGTCCCAAAACAGACCCCTGCGGAACCCCACTCGTTACGCCTTTCCAGCAGGATTGGGAACCATTAATAACAACTCTCTGAGTATGGTTATCCAGCCAGTTATGCACCCACCTTATAGTAGCCCCATCTAATTTGTATTTGCCTAGTTTATCGATAAGAATATCATGCGAGACCGTATCAAATGCCTTACTAAAGTCTAGGTATACCACATCCACCGCTTCACCCTTATCCATAAGGCTCGTTATCCTATCAAAGAAAGCTATCAGATTGGTTTGACATGATTTGTTCTTCACAAATCCATGCTGGCTGTTCCCTATCACCTTACCACCTTCCAAGTGTTTGCAGATGATTTCCTTAATTACTTGCTCCATTATCTTCCCTGGCACAGAAGTTAAACTAACTGGTCTGTAGTTACCTGGGTTGTTTTTATTTCCCTTTTTATAGATGGGCACTATATTTGCCCTTTTCCAGTCTTCTGCAATCTCTCCCGTCTCCCATGACTTTCCAAAGATAATAGCTAGAGGCTCAGATACCTCCTCTATTAGCTCCTTGAGTATTCTAGGATGCATTTCATCAGGCCCGGGTGACTTGCAGGCATCTAACTTTTCTAAGTGATTTTTAACTTGTTCTTTTTTTATTTTATCCGCTAAACCTACCCCCTTCCCATTAGCATTCACTATGTTAGGCATTCCTTCAGACTTCTCGGTGAAGACCGAAACAAAGAAGTCATTAAGCATCTCTGCCATTTCCAAGTTTCCTGTTATTGTTTCTCCCTCTTCACTAAGCAGTGGGCCTACCCTGTCTTTGGTCTTCCTCTTGCTTCTAATGTATTGATAAAAAGTCTTCTTGTTTCCTTTTATTCCCGTAGCTAGTTTGAGCTCATTTTGTGCCTTTGCCTTTCTAATCTTGCCCCTGCATTCGTGTGTTGTTTGCCTATATTCATCCTTTGTAATCTGTCCTAGTTTCCATTTTTTATATGACTCCTTTTTATTTTTTAGATCGCGCAAGATCTCGTGGTTAAGCCAAGGTGGTCTTTTGCCACTTTTTCTATCTTTCCTAACCAGAGGAATAGCTTGCTTTTGGGCCCTTAATAGTGTCCCTTTGAAAAACTGCCAACTCTCCTCAGTTGTTTTTCCCCTCAGTCTTGATTCCCATGGGACCCTACCTATCAGCTCTCTGAGCTTACCAAAATCTGCCTTCCTGAAATCCATTGTCTCTATTTTGCTGTTCTCCCTTCTACCCTTCCTTAGAATTGCAAACTCTACGATTTCATGATCACTTTCACCCAAGCTGCCTTCTACTTCCACATTCTCAACGAGTTCCTCCCTATTTGTTAAAATCAAGTCTAGAACAGCTTCCCCCTAGTAGCTTTTTCAACCTTCTGAAATAAAAAGTTGTCTGCAATGCAGTCCAAGAATTTGTTGGATAGTCTGTGCCCCGCTGTGTTATTTTCCCAACATATATCCGGATAGTTGAAGTCCCCCATCACCACCAAATCTTGGGCTTTGGATGATTTTGTTAGTTGCTTGAAAAAAGCCTCATCCACCTCTTCCACCTGGTCAGGTGGCCTGTAGTAGACTCCTAGCATGACATCTCCCTTGTTTTTTACCCCTTTTAGCCTAACCCAGAGACTCTCAACACTTCCATCTCCTATGTCCATCTCTACCTCAGTCCAAGTGTGTACATTTTTAATATACAAGGCAACACCTCCTCCCTTTTTCCCCTGTCTATCCTTCCTGAGCAAGCTGTAGCCATCCACACCAACATTCCAATCATGTGTATTATCCCACCAAGTTTCAGTGATGCCAACAATGTCATAGTTGTATTTATTTATTAGCACTTCCAGTTCTTCCTGCTTATTACCCATACTTCTTGCATTTGTATATAGGCATCTAAGATACTGGTTTGATCTTTCCTCCCAGTTTTGTCCTGACTCTCCTTTCTCTCTGCCAATATAGCCCACACTCCCTCTCGTTTCCGACCCATCTCCCCGGTCTCCATGTTCCCCACTTACCTGTGGGCTTTGCTCACCTGTCCCCGTCGAACCTAGTTTAAAGCCCTCCTCACTAGGTTAGCCAGTGAGGTTCCTCCTGGTCCTACCTGCTAGGCCAGACCACTCATGTCCCAGCTCTGCCAGAGCTTAACAGATGCACCGAACCCTTCTCCTGGCCTCGTGGAGTGTCCCACTAATGGGCCGGCCCAGCGGCCAGAACCGCTGCTGGTTCTCCCTGGGCTGATCAGGCAGGAGAGGGCTGAGTTTACTGGCTGGCTGGGTGTGAGCTGGTGGCGTGTCAAGGATCAGCTGGCATCCTCTGGCTCTTATCCAGGCTTGGCTGCAGTGAGGGGGTGGATGGGGGTTGCTCTGTGAGCATTCTGGCTGGACGGGGACACTCAAACCCTACCGCTGTTAAACTCCAGTGTCCCGCCTGTCTCCTAGAATGGATACTGCCACTACAACTCTACTGAGCTCCTTGCCAACATCACAGGCTACGTCAACGTCCCGGCCGGCGACGTCACTGCCCTGAGAGCCGCCATCTTCAAGAACGGCCCCGTGGCCGTCAGCATCGACGCCTCCCTCAAGTCGTTCATCTTTTACTCCAACGGCATCTACTACGATCCCCAGTGTGGTGAGTCCAGCCCTGCCAGCCGCATGGCGCTCCCGGTGGGACGAGACTGCATGGCTAGCAGGGGAGGCTGTGTCATGGTGATCTTTTGCCAGGGGCTGCTGGATCTCGGATTGCTCAGGAGACAGGGTGGCCGCGCACCCCCATGGGCCAGGAGAGTCCCAGGCTGTTCTGTTCCATTGAGGGTTTCTCTGCTGGCTCCAGCACCACGGGCCGGGTGGGCTCTAGTGCGTCACGCTGCTCTCTGTACTCGGGCACCCCCTCCCTCTCCCAGTGCCACCGGGAAAATCATCAGGGGGCCGCACGTGGCTGCCAGCCTGGGGGTGCTGGTTCCTAGTGCAACTGTACGGAGCCACCTCTGTGCATGGCAGGACATTCCCCAGGTTGAAGAGCACCCAAGCAGCACAGAGCCGGGCTGGCCCCTGATCACTTCCACGGACTCCAAAGGTGTATTGAAGGGAGGCAGCAGAGACCCTAGAAATCCAAGGGCTGGGCGTCCCGTTCAGGGGTGCAATCCAGCCCCGGGAGGGGTTGTGTCACCACCTGCCCCGCAACGTTGGGGTGGTAGCTCCCAACCGGGGCTGCTGACAAACAGACTGAGTGTCTGTGTACGGCTGCAGCGCTGGTCCAGCCACGCTCCGGCTTCCACCAGCCTGGGTTACTGCTCACAGGGTGACCCCAACACACTCCCAGGCCGAGGTTTTCCCCCAAACCTGTGTTCTGCGCTGCCCAGCCCTTTCCTGGACGGTTCAGCTATTACCAGTCCCCAAGGGGTCAATATTCAACAATTGGCTACTTTAACCGGAGTTACCAAACAGTTTGGTTTAAACACAGCCCTGGATTAGTTTAGTTTAAAAATAAAACACGTTTATTTAACTACAAAGAGGGAGGTTTTGAGTGAGCGCAAGGCTAAGGTATGAAAGTCAGACATGGTTGAGAGAGAAATAAAGCTAAATCACTTTCTGGCAGCTAAAACTTCACCAGCGAGGCTTGGGTCAAGGTAAAATCCTCACGACAGGTTCCCAGCAACAATGCTGCCCAAATTCTCAGGTCAGGATCTCCCCCGGCTGGTTCCTTTGTCATCTCAGATGTGTGTGAGAGAGGGAGAGATCCCTTGGGTGGTTTTGCCCTTCACTTTTGCAATCCACTCACCATTTGGAGTAGATTCTTCTGAGATGTCCCCCTCAAAGCCACATTTATTCACACAGTAAAGAAGGTGACATGGGATCTGCTGGTGAAGGTGGCTCCTTCTCCCCTGTGCATGCTGAAATGCAGACTTGCTGTGTCTCCAGCCCCAGGGCCCTGTTTACTACTTACATGTAAACGGAGGTGAACCCATGTTGCTTTGTTCAGGCCAGACCTGCTTAACAACTCTTGCCTAGGGAGGCTGTGGGAGTTTGACCGTACGCTAACATCGTGCAGGGGGAATTCATAACTTTACATAGAATGTTGCTGCGTATCTTTCACCAGAGTGTTATTGACCAGCAAGTTGTTAGTTTTCAAATGAGACCTCACAAGGCATATCCGGTATAAAGACGATCCCAACAGTGTGTCGGGGCGGGTGGGGAATACAGCGGTGCTTTCGGTCACGGTGGCACCCCAGCATTCCTGCCTCCCTTCTGCCTCCGATCACGCACCTCCCCAACCCCCAACGACAGCTCTTAGAAAGGTGTTGCCTTCTCCGGCTTGATGAATCCCGGATAACTGGAGCAATGCTCGGGGGGTCTTCCAATGCAATGCGCCACCCCCCTGTGCTAAGAGCTTTGCAAGAGCTTTGCCCAGGCTCCGCCACCAGGGGGCAATCACAGTCCATCCTAGGTGCCCCAAATAACTTCCCTGGCAGAACGAGGCTAGCCGGGCGGCCGATACCGCCCTTCCCTCTTGGCACAGCCCCATGCAAAATAGACCTGACTGTACAACTCTCCAAGCTGCCTGCAGGAGGGCATTCGATTCACACCGGGGAGGAAGCTACGTCTCGGGAGAGTCCCAACCCGCGGCATCCGATGCAGAAACGATTCAGTGGGGCACGCTGGGCTGGGTTAGGCGGGAGGTCAGACTCGATGGGCGTGATGGTCTCTATGGGGCTTAGTATCCATGGATCTGCCCCCACGGATCACTCCAGCGTTGCTGTGGCTGGCTGGCTGACGCTGTTTCTCTGCGTGAGACTTGTCTTTTGGCCTCCTGGGAATGCAAGAGCCCAGATGCTGGGGGGGAGGGTAACCGCAGCGGGGTTAAGAGCAGCACGAGAAGCCCCTTTGCTAATCTCCTTTCCTCTCGGCCGTAGGGAATACCAGCAGGAGCTTGAACCACGCGGTGCTGGCCGTGGGCTACGGGGTCCTGCAAGAGGAGAGCTATTGGCTCATCAAAAACTCCTGGTCCACCTTCTGGGGTAACGACGGCTACATCCTCCTGTCCATGCAGGACAACAACTGCGGGGTGGCGAGTGCGGCAACGTACCCCGTCCTGGCGTGATCTCCAGCCGCTCGTGGGTCAGAGGGAAGCGCGCTGGCCTCGGGATGCTGGTCCTTAGCCGTATGCGCATTATCTGTGCTTGCTTGTGCTCCGGACGGGACCAAGCTAGGCCATGCCTGATGCTGCATAGCCTAGGCACTTGCCGGTTCATGCTGAGTGCCCTGAAATCCCAGGGAAGCCAAATGGGAGCTGAGAGCAACTAGGGTCTTCTCTCGCTGGGGTGGATTTCAGCCCAGCCCAGGGTGTGCTGCAATACGAGGTGTGACTGCAAGCCCAGGTCGGCAGACCCGAGTGAAGCTGGTTCTAGCTAGACGCAGTCTCGGCGAGACTTGATCTAGCGAGATCAAAGCTGGCTCGAGTAGCACAGCCAGTGTCGCCACGGCAGCCTCCCGAGTCCCCTTCCTGGGTACTGACTCCAGCAGCTAGCCTGTGCCACCGCCCACGTGGCTGCTGTTACTGAAGCTGGCTTTGATCTAGTAAATCAAAGCTAACTGGGTTCTGCCTACAGGTGTGGCAAGCTCCCCTCCTGAGTGCAGCACCCACATGCGAAGAGCCCTTTGCGGAGCTTTGCAGTGCTTTACGTATGGCACCAGAGAAGTCAGACCAGCTGCTGTGGGTGGGGGGAGCCCTCATTCCGGCTGGGAACTGAAAGGAGGGGTGCTCTGGATGGTGCTCCGGCCCCTCTTCCCCTCTCTCCTTGTAGTTGGCTAGCAATCTGGTGAGTTACAGTAACTAGGGCAACTCCCAGGCCTGCAGCTGGCAAAGAGAAACAGCTGATGCGACTGATTCTGGTCCTGTCAATAAACTCGCTGATAAAGGCACAAAGTATTCTGGTCTTTGGAGGGTTATCTGTTTGCTGGGCTCCCCCAATAATGGAGTGGGGTGGGGAACCCAGCTAGGCCGGTGTGGTCACAAGGGAAAGCATAACTGACCCCTCTTGTAAGCCAGGCCACCTGGATTCCCGCAGCTGCAGATCCCCTCTGTGCTGTGGGATTCTGCTCCCGAGCCTCCGCTCTTGCGTAAAAGAGAGAAGGATCGTGCTAGCCCCCATGGTTGTGAAGAAAATCATAGATGCAAACAGAGTCTAACTGCTGCATCGTCGTCTTCCTGAGTCTGCAGGGAGCCTGAAATGAGAGTTCTGTTGTGTGAGCACTGCCCTGTTCTTCTCAGTTAGTTGTTAACTCTGAACCCTAGTGATGGTCCTTTAAACATCAGCATTGTTATTTATCTCCCTGCTGATCATCCGAGCCGAAGAGTCCAGCTAATGTGCCTTACCCCTTGATCCCAAACTGTCCCCCTACGTCTCCCCGGGGGCCAGAAATCTCCAACTGCTCCGGACCCAGCTGCCAAAACCTCCGGCTTCCTCCGTGATGAGCTAGGGAGGCTGCCCAGAGGGGTCGTGCTCTTTGTGTCTGAGGGGAGGGTCAGCACTGACATGGGGCTGCTAGCCGCTGCGTCCTGTCAGGGTGCACACGTCGCTGCCAGGGGAGACAGTGTAGCCTCCAGAGATAGGAAGCCTCCTTCTTCCAGCAGTGCAGGGGCTGGATGAGGGGACCAGGGACTGGGAATCCAGGTGCAGTGGCCCTGAACTGTGACATGCCGCCGTGACTCAGAGAAGGGAGTGACCAGCACCCACCCCTGCAGTGGGCTGAGTGGGCCTTGACGGTCTCCCAGCCAAGCACGGACTCAGCCAGTTGCCGCTGAGAATGCGGGATGCGATGGGGCACAGCACACGGGTTTGCCAGCCCGGCGCACCCCTGCCCTTTCTGTGGGACCTGGGAGTTCGGCTGCTTTCCACATCCTCAGCTATGCAGCCTCTGAGTCTCTTGTTTTCTTCTGAGCTGGGCGCCCTGCAGCCACCCCCTTCCCCCGTGGGCCCTGGCTAGCTGCCTGGTGCAGGCCAGCGAACTCCGTGGTCTCTCTCTGCTTGGTTTCCCCCTGGCAGCCTTCCAGTGAGCAGTCACAGCTGTGAGCCCAGCCTAGGGAACGGTCCTTCCACGCTTTGGGATCCCCCGTCCGGCAGCAGCGTCACGTCCTAGGCGGGGTCAGTTCTGGTTCTGCTAGGAATCCCTCACTGGACACAGCTCCCTCGGCTAGTGGGATGCAGGGGGCTAGGAGGAGTCCACCTCGCTCGCAGTCCTTGGGGTGACTCGCAGGAGTGCAAAGCTCTCAGCCTGGCACCCTACACAGCACGGACCGCAAACCCCAGGGTGCAACCCACGAGCATTGTCCAGCTCACGCGTTTCCCCACGGAGGTGACTCTGGCCAGGGGGAAGCCACTTCCAGAAGTCCTGCCTTCCTGCTCACATCCCGCGTCCGGCCACCGCTCCAGCTGGCTGGCTCTGACCCAGCGCTCGCGGGGTCAGCACGCCGGGCGTGTCGCGCTAGTCTCCGGCACGGCAATGGCAAAGACCCGGTGCCTGCTGTGTCTGTTACTTAGCGACCCTCTGTCGCCATGGTAGTACCGGAGCTGCTGGGCTCAGGGCTTTATTACACTAGCCGCATTGAGCCGCCGCTCAGCGCTGGAGGCAGCATGCAGGCCTGGGCTGGTCTCACCTGGGCTTCTTGCTCTGATGGTCTCATGCGATCCCTGCAAGCCACTGTCGCAGCTCCGGCAATGGGACTGCTGCGGCTGCCTGGTGTGACCCCCCCACACACCTCCCACAGCAATGCAGAACTGGGCTGCAGAGTCCCGGCCGGTAGGCGAGCAACGCACCAGGCCAACGCCAGCACACGGCTGGGTGGAGCTCACGCAATCGCCCGCTGCTGTAGCCCCGCCGCACCCATCGAGAGCCTGTTTTTCCATATGGAAGAAGAAGCCCCAGTCCTACGGTTCCGAGCCTCCCACGGTGCCGGAGCCTTGGTTCCCGCACTGATGCAGGAGCAGAACCTCACTCCTTGCTGTGGCCTGAGGCTTGCTGAAGGCGTGTCCCCTGCCTGCTGGGGCCCGTACAATGGGCTGGGTGCAGCCACCTCCTCCTGACTGCGTCCTGGTCCTTATGCAAACGCCCCTGGCCAGGTTCCCCTGCAGACACGGGGCAATGCTAGCTCTTAGCGTGCCCGAGCAGCAAGCTAGCGGCTAGCTCTCCACCGCAGAGCGAACTCAGGCAATCCACGCTCACGTGGACTCCTCCTGGGTCAGCCTAAGCCAGAGAGCGCGGCCACGCCACGCGTGTGCGAGCCACTGGGGCGTCGTGCTAACATGAGCTGTAGCCATGCCCCCGGAGGGTGGGTTCTCGTGCGTGGACAGGACTCGAGTTGGGGTGACACCCACGTGCACGGCAGCGAAGACGAGCCCTGAGAGTCTGGTCAGCGCCTCGGGGGCTGTTTGCAGGCCTAGCGAGGCCTGGTGGACCCACCCTGCTGGATCAGCCTCTAGGCCCTCCCAGGCCAGGATTCGGTCACAGGCAGGGGCCAGCCCCTCAGAGGAAGGTGTAAGAACCGCGGAGCAGCAGCTGTGGGAGAACCTGCTCCCCGCAGTAGGTCCCTCCCTGACCTCGATCACCTAGAAGCTGGCTCCAGCCCTGAAATGCGAGGTTTGGTTCCCCTTCCGCTGGCAGCGTTGGGGCCATCACATGGTCCCACATCTGCCCTCCGCAGGCAGCGGTCCCCGGTTCTCCTCGGACACCCTCCCTCTAAGCCTTGGAGGGATGAAGCCAGTTTGCCAGGCCGAAGGCCACAGCTGGGTCTGCTCCCCCAGCCCAGGCTGGGGAGGCCTCGTTGGAGCTGCCCTGGGATGGGAGCTCAGCTCCGGGGAAAGGGGCAGCTGCTCCCCACACGCACTAGGGCAACTTGAGCCTCCCGCTCCCTCCTCTCTCCGCGGGGGAAAGGCTCCGTTCAAACCCCGGCTGCCAGCCTAGAGGAGGCTGGTGGGGCTGGGCCCCATATGAACGGGTGGCACTTGAAGACTTCCCACAGTGGCTTGGCAGCAGGGATGGGCACCCATGCTGCCCAGCCGTGAGCGCCACCTGAGCCTGGCAGGGAGGGGCCTTAGCGCCGGCTGGCCGGGCAGAAGGTCTGAGCTCACTGGCTGGCTGGCCCCAGGGAGGAAATGAAGATCAGCTGCTAACTGGAGGCAGCTGCCCCTGGCCTGGCCGTTCTTAGAGCAAGTGGGGTTCCCAGCACTGGCAGGAAGCCGCCCCTACAGCAGTGAGGACCCCTGCATGCCCCCGGGGGCTATGCCAGCACCAGGAGAGCAGCTGCAGTGCAGGGGAGCCACCGCTGCCAGGTACTGAGGGAGAAGGAGGTTTGCTTTGGGGGTGAAGAGGAATATGACCTGATGGCTTTGGGGGGAGGCGCCGGGGCAGCGTGCACGGGGTGTCCTGCCCCGCTGGCAGTGGTCGGGAGCGCGCACAGAGCAGCGTGAAGCCAAACCGCCTTGTGAAGCAAGTGCACTTTAATTCGCCCAGCTGGTTTAAAAGAGAGACAGCACTTTCCCTGGGACTTTATTGCCAGCAGTGGCGCGAGCAACTTCCGCTGCGTCCCTGTGGGCTTCTTTGGGCTGCTCGGTAGCCAGGCGGCCATCCTAGGGGGACAGTACAGGCAGCCCCTTTTTTCACACCTCTCCCCCTCCCCAAATTACCCCCCCCCCCCAATTGCTATGGTATGTTCCCACCATCCTCCCCCTGAGTGGCTGCTTTCCCTTTCACTCAGGGGCTTAGTGCCGTGAGGTTCCGAGGAACCGATTTGCTCCCGACGAGGGCCGAGGCACGGGGACCGTATACATTCGCTTCTCCAGTGGGTGTCTCCGCTAGGATGAAATCCACACCGGCCTGCAAAGCAACAGCCCAGGCCCGGTGACCCTTGTGGGTGGGACGAGGATGGTGTAGGTGAGCCCAGCCTGGTTTGGCGCCGGGGGTCACTCCAGGATGGGGAAGGTGGCGTCCGTGGCTACCCCGCAATTGTTGTCTTTCATGGACATGAGGATGTAGCCGTCGTTACCCCAGTAGGTGGACCAGGAGTTCTTCACCAGCCAGTACAGCTCCCCTTGGAGCACACCGTAGCCGACAGCCAAGACCGCATGGTCCAAGTCACCTCTCTGGTTACCTAGAGGGGCCAAAATAGATATGAGCCGACGGCACTGCCCCGCTAGCCAGCTCATTAGTGACAGAACCAGGGCCTCGCTTCTCATCTGCACGTCTCAAAGCACTTTGCAGCAGTGGATAAGTGTTGTTATCCCCCCAGGTCAACCGAGGCACCGGGTTTACGTAACTAGCCCAAAATCACCTAGCAAATGAACAGCAGAGCTGGGACTAGAAACCGGGGGTTCCTCTGGTTTCGTTTCCTTTCATCAAAGCCTCCCCCGCCCCAAGGGAACCCTCCACATCTTGCTGAACTGGCTTGTTTGTCTGGTCTGAACGTATGCAGCTGGGAAAGGAGACGTGGCTGCCCCCTAGTGTCAGATCCCCTGCAATGCCCTCGTCAAGCCACAGGGGCTCCAGACTGCCGGTGGAGTCATTGTGTGGTAGCGTCCCAGGACTGCTGGACTTGGCCACCAGAAGCCAACTGCCCAGGGCCAGCCAAAGCCATCCCAGGAGCCGACGGGCCGGGAACGGCCGCACTCACCACACTTGGGTTCATAGTAGATGCCGTTGGAGTAGAAGGAGAAGGACCGCTTGGAGGCATCGATGCTGACGGCCACGGGGCCGTTCTTGTAGATGGCGGCTTTCAGGGCCGTGATGTTACCCGAGGTGACGTTGACGTAGCCTTTCATTTTGCCCACCAGCTCGGACTTGTTGTAGTGGCACAAGCCGTTCTGCGACACAGACGGAAGGAGATGACAGCCACTCTCCTCCACCCCTGCACACACGAGCCAGGCCGGCCCCAGGAGCAGGGGGGAGGAGGCGCCTTGGCTGGTCAGACCAATGTGTGGATGCCCCTGGGCTCGGAGGAAGCCATCAGCGTCTCTGGCTGCTGGCGTGTCCAGTCTACGCGTTAATGCCCCTATTTCCTTTCTGTGACCCCAATCAGCACTGTGCCCAAGTGCCTTCCCCCAACACTCCCGATAGGCAAGGGAGTCTCACCCACATTGCACAGCCAGGGAAACTGAGGCACAGAGCGAGGAAAGTGACTTGTCAGGTCTTCCAAGTCCCAGGCTAGTGCTTTACCAGGGCCATGCAACTGTAATTGGGGCCAGCAAGGGCATGTTGTCGGCAGTCCCAGTGGCAGCTTCCCATGTGGATGCTGCACCCTGGTCACTGACTCTAAGCGGGGTCGCTGGAGCGGCCCCATGGGATAGAGCCCCAAAGCCCCTAGAGGTCTCGGCCCTGCTGGAGGCAGAATCTCCCCCTTCGTGGCAACCTGCTTTTGGCTCCCAGACCTGGAACACACCGGGGAGGTTGAGTGGGACCAGAGCTCCCGTGCCAATGGAGCCGCTCCACGGGCACCTCTGGCAGCCGAGGCGGATGGCGCCGCGCTCACCTGGCCTTTGTACGGGCCATAGGAATCGGTGCTGGCGATGCCTCCGTGCTTCTTGATCCACTCGTACGCGCTCCACTCCTCGCCGCCGTCGCAGCCGTAGTTCCCGAAGCCCCAGGAGCAGTCGATCAGGACTTGCTGGGACAGCGGGGTCACCACTCCGGTCTGGGGAGGGAGGAAACCCAGGTCCTGAGCTGCAAAGCCACGGTCAGGCGGGGTGTTCCCAGCTCCGCCATCCCCACCTCCAGCCAGGCTTGAGCTACGGCTGGGCCTATGCAGGGGGGTCACCGCAATATCCCTGGATCTTCCTAATTCAGCACAAAGACCGTTCCCACCCCTCCAGCTGCTGGAGCGTCCCCAATCCCCTCCCCACCCTTGTTCCGGGGCTGCCCAGCATTCTCTGGTGTGGCCGTGCCGTCCCGCTGGGGAGCCGGCGGGGCTGCCCGTGACACGTAGGCACGCAGCTCGTGCCCTCAGCAGAGCAGGCAATCTCCTCACCGGGAGGCGGGCGGGCTCTCACCTTGAGGAACAGGGCGCCCTCCATCGCCCCGGTGGCTGCAAAGCTCCAGCAGGAGCCGCACACGGCCTGGTCCTTCACTGGGGTCACCGCGCCTGGGGAGGGAGGGAGCGAGCGAGGGGTCAGGGACTGAGACATATTGGCCAGGTGTCTCCAGGAATCTCCATCTGGGGAGCTCTAATCCACCCGGTTCCCTCTCTGCCTGGCTCCCTCCCTCACTGCCCAAGAGCTACCAACGTTCCCCTGTAATGCAAGGCATAGAGTGCTGGAGACGGGAGTTTTAGCTTCTTTTGGGTCTGGTGCTTCCCTGGCCTGGGTGCTGGCAGAGCCCTCCTCTCCCGCCAGGGATCTCCACGCACTAACTAGCAGCCATGAATTAGGTCTCGCATGGCCCTGTGTGGCAGGGAAGTATCACCAGCTCCACTTTACAGATGGGGAAACTGAGGCAGAGCCTCGGTGACTTGCCCACGGTCACATGGGGAGTCTGTGATGGGAGCAGAAGCCTTGTCACTTGCTGCCTAGGTGAACCACAAGCCCCCAACCCCCCCGCTCATTTATGAGAGACTTAAATATGAGTCAACAGTGTGCCCTTGTTGCCAAGAAGACTAACAGCATTTTGAGCTGTATAAGTAGGAGCATTGCCAGCAGATTGAGGGACGTGATCATTCCCCTCTATTCGGCTTTGGTGAGGCCTCATCTGGAGTATTGTGTCCAGTTTTGGGCTCCATGCTACAAGAAGGATGTGGAAAAACTGGAAAGAATCCAGCGGAGGGCAACAAAAATGATTAGGGGGCTGGAGCACATGACTTACGAGGAGAGTCTGAGGGAACTGGGATTGTTTAGTCTGCAGAAGAGAAGAATGAGGGGGGATTTGATAGCTGCTTCCAAAGAGGATGGATCTAGACTGTTCTCAGTGGTGGCAGATGACAGAACAAGGAGGAATGGTCTCAAGTTGCGGTGGGGGAGGTTTAGGTTGGATATTAGGAAACACTTTTTCACTAGGAGGGTGGTGAAGCACTGGAATGGGTTACCTAGGGAGGTGGTGGAATCTCCTTCCTTAGAGGTTTTTAAGGTCAGGCTTGACAAAGCCCTGGCTGGGATGATTTAGCTGGGGATTGGTCCTGCTTTGAGCAGGGGGTTGGACTAGATACCTCCTGAGGCCCCTTCCAACCCTGAGATTCTATGATTCTATGACTGGATCACGGGGTCACTCACCAGGCTGAAAAATGACCCCCCGTCTGTTCAGCTAATGGGGCTACAGCTTCTGGATGGCAGCACTACTGCAGTAAGACCAGCTTTGGCATCATTTGTTCCCCATTAATCGCTCCCTGAGGCATTCAGTCTGGTGCCCGCCCTGGGCCCGCCTGCTTGTCTCTCACGGGGTTTGCCCGCACAGCGCTGCACGGATGTCTGGGTAACAGTGGGACGCCAACCAATCCAGCCCGTAAGGCCGACGCCCTCAGAAGCGCCCTGTTTGGTTTTTTTCTTTCTGATTTTTGGAGTCTCAACTCGCAACCAATCAGGCCAAGTTCCAGACAGTGCTGTGCGATTCCAGCTCCCGTTGACTTCCCCAGCAGCGGGAGGGGGGCGGGGGTGCTCCGCACCCGGACATATCGACCCTCGAGGTCCCACATTGGGCACCCAAACACGGACGCAACCAATTGCTCAAAAGTTTGGTAGTGTCCACAGCCCCTCGAGGGTTCGCGCCCTATGAGCAGCAGTGGGGTCCCTGTGCCAATGGGGTGGGGAAAGGGAGGCGGGAGGAGATGCTCCATCCGGACGGCGCTTTGTGCCCAGAAGCAGCCCCGTAACAACCCACTCACCGTACAGCCTCCAGTCCAGGATCTCGGGCAGGATGAGGCCAGTGTACAACTCCGACGGGAATGGCTGCCCGTTGTTGGGGGTCCCGCTCTTTAGCCGCCCCCGCAGCACGGCCATCTCCTCCGGGGTGCGGTCGGCCAGGTGGTTCAGCGCCAGCTTGTAGGACAAGTTGGCCCGATTCTTGGAGTGGACGAACCTGGGAGGGGATGGATGCCGTGAAGAGAGGGGGAGCTGGGCAGCTCTGGCTTCTGGGCACTGCTCTGCCCACCGGGCATAGAGAGCTCCTGCCGCCGCTCTACAGCCCTGGCGAAGGAATCCCTACCCACTGGGCACACCCACAGCGTGCTCCCCTGCGCAGCAAGCAGATTAACCCTTAGCGCTCTGGTGCAGGCTCGAAGGGCAGCCAGGTGGCTTCGGGGGATGCCCAGTGCACGCAGGCTGTAACCCGGGAGGGCTCTGTGTGTTGGGGACAGGGGGAACCAAGTGATGCCAGCCTGAAAGGAAGCCAACAGACCAGCTCCCGCTTGCAGCGTAGACATACCCCGGGGAGCTGAGATCGCAGCTCCTGGAGGCAGACCCAAGGGAGCGCTGCTGGAGCTAGATCAAAGCTAGCTCCAGGAACAGTCGCAGCGCATGGGCGGTGACCCACGCTGGCCTCCAGGCTGCAGCCCCGGCCGCGAGGATGCTGGGCAGGCACTCGAGCGGCCAGCGCGTCTCACCACCCTGCTGGACACTGCTGGAGCTAGCTTTGAGCTAGCCGGAGGAGAGCTTAGCTTGGGGGTGTCCCCGTGAGCTGCCTGCAGTGGAGACGTGCCCCCAGGCCCTGCGGGGGAGAAGCCTGGACTCCATTCTCCAGCCACCATCTAGAGTCCACTGCTAGCCCAGGTGCTGCCAAATGAGGCCCATGTGGACAGGCCGTTCTCCATCACGTTCAAGGCCAGCTCAGGATGGTCCGTTCTGCAAGCAACTAAGGCAGAGCCAGCTCCCTGGGGGAACCCTCCGGCCTCCCTGACCCAGCAGAGATGCCGTTTCCTTCAGCGCACGATGCACCAGCTCTCTCCTCCTCCGTGACTCCGGGGCCCGCGCTGCCCCCGGGCAGCCCCGTACCTCATGTTGTGGGTGAAGGTGTGCTGTCTGTGCTCCATCTCCTGCTCGCTGTCGTAGCTCTTCTCGAACGACTTCCGGTAGTGGTGGAACACCTCGTGGGACCGGTCCTCCTGCCGCCCCACAAAGTCCTGCATGGGGTTGGCCAGGATCCAGCGCTCTGCTCCCAGCCCGGGGAGCTCCCCACAGGACTTCGTTCCTAGGGCACGAGCACAGGCAGCCGTCACCCCAAGACTCCCCCTGCCCCGTTAGATGCAATCTGTACAAGAGGCTTCAGTGATTGCTCTGATGCCTGCAGGGGCGGGTGGACCGAAGCTCTCCCAGCTGCCCAAGCTGCACGGGGCTTTGCCTCTCTGCAGGACGCTTTCCCCATGGACTGCTCCTCACTGCCTTCGAGGGCTGGCTCAGACGAGGCTGCAGGCCCCCACCCCTCACCAATGCTAGTGCCATGTTCACTGCTCAGGGCCCAGTGGGGAGCGGGCAACGTCCTGCTGCCAGAGCTCTACAGTGATCATTAGAGCCCCGCCTCGCCCCAAGGAGCTGGGAGATCCCCTCCTCTCTCTACCCCGACTTTCCTAGCAGGCAACCTCCATCTTCTGCCTACAGACACCTGTCACAGCCACATGCTGGTTTGGCCTCTCATGGGCCTGCCCGACCTCCCATTCTCCCCTGGCTGGCCTCAGGGTCGGATGCAAAGAGAAGACACTCGGTACCGGATCTTGGCCCTTCCAGATGCAACGGCCCATGCTATGCCAGCAGGGCTCCCACAGAACCGGGCTACTCGCAGAGAGACCCAGATCAGCTGCAAACCTTATCACCCGCGCTGGCTTAGCTGCTGGGTCCCCAGCCAGCCACCAGTGGAAACATCTGAGAGCGGGCAGCGGCCCCCAGCCCGTTTGTCTCCGACACGTGGCTGAACTGCCCTTGCCCAATGTCTGTCTGGAGCCGGAGATGGGCGAGGGGGCTAGTTTCCCTGCCCCGCCCCTGAGCGCCTCTGTCGAAATAGTTTCACTGCTGCTTCTGGGCACCTCCTGAATCTGACATCAGGCTCTCCCAGGGCAACAGGACGTAGGGCACCGCCCACCACTTCCTCTCTGCCCTGGGCTTCTTGAGGTCAATTCCTGACTCTGCCACATTTGGGGCAGGCCACATTCTCTCGCTGTGCCTCGGTTCCTAATCCTCCGCTCGGATCCCTTCCTCCCCCTCTGTCTACGTCCCTGTCAGGGCCGGGCGGGTGTCTGCACACGTCTTGGTGCAGCCCCTAGTGCGAAGGGACCTGCTCCCAGTTGAATGCTATTGCAGTACAGAGAAGAGCCTTGTCTCGGGCAGGGATAAATGCTGGCCCAGGGATGGAGAGGACCCGCCAGGCCCGCCTTACTGTTGATGGGGAGGTCGAAGACAGAGGCCGGGTAGCTGTTGGTGAAGTCGCTGTAGTCGATCTCGTATTTGTCGTAGTGGGAGCCCAGCACGCTGTTGTAACCCCGCATCTCATAGTGGACGGGGGACGAGCCGCAGCTGGTGTTGGTCACCCACAAGGTGTAGATGTTCTTCTTCTTGCCCCAGTCGGTCACGTCCTGCCACACGCTGCAGTACTGCCCTTTGAAGTACTCCTCCCGCAGGAACTGGGGAGGCAATGGAGGGGAGCCGGAGTTAGGCCCGGTGGCTCCTTCCAGCACTCTGCTGGTGGGACTGACCCACACTGCCCACAGCACCTCTTTCCCGCCACGAGGCAGCTGGTGCGAATCCAGCCCCGAGCCTTGCCTTAGGAGATGCCGCCCGGTGCACGGAGGTCATGGGGCTAGGCACTAGCTGCAGACCCAGGCTTGTCTCATCTCCTTGCCCCGTCCCCGGAGAGGGACGTTTAGTTGGGCTCTTGGGGGGCAGGGATTGTCTCTTGTTTGGTGTCTGTCCAGTGCCTAGCGCAGCTGGGGCCTGGTCCGTGACTGGAGCTCCTAGGTCAGCTGCTACCATCCTACATAATAAATAATTTCCAGCGTGCTTCCTGCACCCGCATCCTTCATTCATGGAGCTAAAACCTCCTCAGCCACCATCAGAAAAGTCCTTCTGGCTTCCAAGATCCGCAGGGCGACCCCTCCCCCATCCTCCCTTCCAACCCAGTCCTCCCTTGTCTACCTCTGGCTACGCCCTCCGCAAGCTGCCTCCTCCATGCCCATGGTCTCGGCGGCCATCTCCCATGTCCTCTCTGCTAGCAGGACCAGCTGCATGAAGTTCTTCTTCAGACTGCGTGTTGATGGGCCTGCCTCCAAGTGAAGCGCTAGTCTTGAGTGATGCAAAGGCTAGCATTGCGGGGGTCCCCTGTCCCCTGGCTCTCAGTGCCCCCCTGTCAAATTCAGACCATTTGCAAACCAGACGATTTCTTACTGCCAACCCTGGGATCTGAGAGTCAAGCTGAGTCCTTTCCTTCTGCAGCATCAGCCCAAGCATAAGGCTCCTGCCCCCTGTAATATCTGGGTGACCCCCTGGGGATTGCGCAGGCAGAACCTGGAATTTAGTTAGTAATGCTGTCGATGCACGAGACAGAACAGAATCCGTCTCCTTCTCTTAGAGCTGGGCTGGCTCTGCAGAGCTTGCGGGCCGTGAACGTGGCTTTGGGTCAGTCAACGTGGCCTCTGACTAGATACAGTGAGCAGCTGTGTTATTGGCCCTGGTATTCCTGAAGCACCCAGTGGCTCCAGGCAAGCCTCAGGCCCCACTGTGGTAGGCATTGCACCACGCGCATCACAAGGAGACAGGCCTCGCTCAAAAGAACTCCCAGTCTGAGGACAGGTGCAGAGAAGGGCGACTAGGATGATCGGAGGAATGGATCACGTCTTATGAAAGGAGACTCAGAGAGCTTGGCTTGTTTAGCCTAACCAAAAGGCGGCTGAGGGGAGATACGATTGCTCTCTGTAAATACATCAGAGGGATAAATACCAGGGAGGGAGAGGAATTATTTAAGCTCAGTACCAATGTGGCCACAAAAACAAATGGATATAAACTGGCCATCAGGAAGTTTAGACTTGAAATTAGACGAAGGTTTCTAACCATCAGAGGAGTGAAGTTCTGGAACAGCTTTCCAAGGGGAGCAGTGGAGGCAAAAGACATATCTGGCTTCAAGACTAAGCTTGATAAGTTTATGGAGGGGATGGTATGATGGGACAGCCTAATTTTGGCAATTAATTCCTCTTTGATTATTAGCAGGTAAATATACCCAATGGCCTGTGATGGGATGTTAGATGAGGTGGGATCTGAGTTACTACAGAGAATTCTTTCCTGGGTGTCTGGCTGGTGAGTCTTGCCCACATGCTCAGGGTTTAGCTGATCGCCATATCTGGGGTCGGGAAGGAATTTCCAGATTGGCAGAGACCCTGGAGGTTTTTCGCCTTCCTCTGCAGCGTGGGGCACGGGTCACTTGCTGGAGGATTCTCTGCACCTTGAGGTCTTTAAACCACGATTTGAGGACTTCAGTAACTCAGACATAGGTTAGGAGATTGTTACAGGAGTGGGTGGGTGAGATTCTGTGGCCTGCGTTGTGCAGGTCAGACTAGATGATCATAATGGTCCCTTCTGACCTTAAAGTCTATGAGTCTGTGAGTACGAGCTTGAATCTTTCCACAGCTCCGTTCCCCAGGGAGCTGCGTTAAGCAAGTAGCCGTATATCCGTGAATTTTCCCCATACGCCCAGGCCTTTTAAACAGCCATTGCCAAATGATCATCCGGGCGAAGCAGATTTCAGTTTTCATTCAGAGTCCGGGACATGTGAAAGCAACTTTGCCCAACGCCCACAACGGGAAGCTCTCGGTAGCAGGCAGCTGAGTCACCACACGGGCTCGCCCAAGCTGCCACCTCGTTGCAGTAAGGACTAGTTGCAACAAATCTCCCAGGGTTGGGAAGGGAGAAGAGATTCTCGGCCAGCACTTCCCAGGCTCACCTCCTTCTGCAGGGTCTGGCTGGCCAGGCAACCCCCCTGCTCTGATTGGGGCCGTCCATTTCTGACACTGCTAACAACCACACTGGGCTCCTTGGCTTGCTGCGCTGTTTTTGTGCTGCTTAGACACGGGGCTTCCCCAGAGGGCATGAAACTGGTTCTGCCGGCTCTTATGCTTCCTGGCTTTCAGCAGGGGATGGAGAGGAGTGGGCCGAGTGTAAAACATGCCACCAATCTCTACCTGGAATGTCCCCAGGGATATTCAGCTAGGGTTAGAGCAGCCCTGAGGCTGCTCTAAACTGCTCCAAGTATTGGGAGAGAGAATTGGGGAGCTGTAACAGGCCACCTTCCCGGCTGCACCCCACAGCGGGGATCTGGGAAGCTACACGAAGTGTATGCATGAACCTTCACCAGCCAGGAGAGGCCAGGAAGAACACTGAAAGACACAGGGACTCAAGCAAGGAGACAGAGACTTGGCATTTACCGATAAGCTATTGAACAACTGTCTGCGGCTTCCCACATACCTGTAAGGAGGAGGCATGCAAGGCGTGGGCAGGCCAACTGTCAGGCGCTGTCTACAATGCCACATGGGCTGGAGATCGGAATGGGGCTAACGGTTCTCTCAGCTACAGTGAACCCAATCGCGGCTGTGACCCGGCCAAGCTGCTGCCAGTCTGGGTCTGAGTCACGCCGGCTGAGGGTCTGGCCCAGTGCCTGGTGTCCTGCGCTCCTCCCTCGTCCCGCCGGAAGGGGCTCACCTTGAAGCCATGTGTGTGGGGAAAGACGCTCTGCGGCTTGACCAGCTTCTCTTTCGTGCCATTGAGTTGGAAGCACTTCAAGACGTTCACCTCCGTCTCAGTAGTTTCCGGCGTAATCTTGTAGGTGGTACCGTACGGCTTCACCGATCCCAACTGGTAAGTTATCACCTGCCCTGCAAGGCAGGAAGGGAAAATAGAGGCAGGCAGTTTCTACGTAGGGCTGCTCTTAAGAGTTCTCCACCCTCCTCCCACAGAGCACCGACTGAGGGGGTGGGATCCTGCTTCCCCCCCAGGATAGGAGATGCCACGCTGCCCTGAGTCACGGGCGTGGCCGTTGGGTCTGGGAGAGCCAGGCACCGCATGCAGGTGACAATAGGAAATGTCACTCGAGGACCCTGCACTTCCACTGTTTCATCCTCGGTACGTGACGTCCACGTTGCTGTCCAAATCCACCCAGTCGTCCAAGCAGAGGCAACCCGTGCCTGACCGATAGCGGGACTGAGCAGCCCATCTGCAACGGTTCTCAGCCTCGACTTCTTCGCCCACGGCCGCAACTCCTGAGCTAACCCAGCCAGCCCCTTGCACGAGCAGGAGATGGTATCGCCCCAGACTTGGCACGTGACAAGTTCTGCCCTTCGGCTGAACCACCCATCGGCACATCCTGCTCTACAGACCCCCCAGGAGACTCTCTCTAGTCCTCCTCCCGCAAGGACCCCGGCAGCTTACCGTGGTAGTACTGAATCCGACTCTTTCCTCCGCTCAGGTTGTACCAGGCTTCGAAGGGCTCCTCGATTTCGGCGTAAGGCAGGCTGATGACTCCTGCAGCACACGAGGGACAGATGAGTCAGTGTCTTTTCCTTGGAGTCGGGAGACAAGGGCACATCTGTAGCTAGCGGAGATTCCCCGGGAGAACGCAGACTTCTACCCGGCCCCTTTAGCCGACACGGGTGACAAGGGTGAGCCTGTCGCACTGATGTACAGCTCGAAAGCACAGGCGTGCGTGCGCACCTCGCTTTGCTGCTCTCTGGACGAGGCATCTGGGGGGAGCTTAGCGGAACGTGCTGGGCTCTGCAAGGTGCAGAGCACGTGCTTGAGAATTGTCATAAATCAGTGCAAGCCTCCGACCAGCTGTCCCCACTGCCCTAAGCCAGTGGTCCCCAAAGTGTCGGGTGCACCCGCCTGGGGGTGCGCGGAGGAATGTTCAGGGGGCATGTGGCGGGGCCCAGGCCAGCCCCTCTGGGGGGCAGGGAGGGAGCCTCAGACCAGTTCCAACACCAGCCACAACTCTGTTCCGCCTCCAGCCCAGCTCTTCCCTCATTCCCTCTCCACCTCTAGCCCCAGCTCCCCCCCCACCCCCAGTTCTGCCCCCAACTCCACCTTCAGCCCCCGCTGCTCTGCTGAGGAAGCCTTGGCTATGCAGTAATGGGGGGACGGGGGGCACGGACAGATTCCATTACTGGTAAGGGAGGGCGCGACAGGAAAAGTTTGGGCACCGCTTCCCTAAGCTATGGTGGGTGGATTTGCCAGATCACCCGGAGGAAGCTCCGACGCTCCAAACACGTTAGGTATATGGCTGCGCTTTGAACTGGAGGAGAAATCCTCAGGCGAGCTCTGACCTCGTGCGCTGAAACCAGAGCCCAGCCGCAGCAGGGGCTACTACCCCGAGTGTGCAGCTCTGGGGAGGTGCCCGCTTCAGTCGGGTTTATTTCTAGGGCGACCAGACAGCAAGTGTGAAAAATCGGGATGGGGGTGGGGGGTAATAGGAGCCTATATAAGAAAAAGACCCCAAAATTGGGACTGTCCCTATAAAGTGGGACATCTGGTCACCCTATTTATTTCTGAGAACCTGGGAGTGAGACTAGATGCCACGCTATGGGGCTGAGCATTTCCTGACAGCTCTGGAGCCAGCTCTCACTCCCTGGGGTTCAGAGTCACCTAGGGTGACCAGATGTCCCGATTTTATAGGGACAGTCCTGATTTTTTGGGTCTTTTTCTTATATAGGCTCCTATTACCCCCCTACCCCCGTCCTGATTTTTTACACTTGCTGTCTGGTCACCCTAGTAGTCACCCCTGGGCTAAGCTGTCTATGGAGTCGAGAACAACAAGGAGTCTGGTGGCACCTTAAAGACTAACAGATTTATTTGGGCATAAGCTTTCGTGAGTAAAAACCTCACTTCTATGGAGTCGAGCTCATTCCCGCCAGCGATGGATGGTTCCTGGGGGCTCTGTAGGCCACTCAAGTTCCTCCATGCCCAGCACAACACAGAATCCTGGGCATGGATTATGCCTTGAACCCAGGCTAAGTGAACATTAGAGAGGCGCCCCCCCCAGCGCTGCCAGCTCACACCCTTGGTTTCTTGGGCTTGTAATTGCCACGCGAATTTATCCAGAGCAAGCACTCGGTGTGAGGCTCTCGCTGGGGGCGATCGGTGTGTGTCGAAAGGCCAAGCTCTGCCGTTGGAGGGATAATCATAGGAAGCTAGACATTAAAGTGCAGCTTTGTTGTTGAAGAGGGTTTGTGCAGGCAACGTGCGGCCTGAGCAGCCGGTTTGCCAAAAGCCACGCCATTGAGAAAGCCGCAGCCTCTCCTCAGAGGCCCGGTCTCAAGACATTCTTCTGCCTTGAGTCTAGAACAATCATTCTCATTCTTTTGTTTGTTGGTAACACACCCATAGTGTACTGGGCGCAGGCCCCACACAGCCAGGAAAACACAATTCCTGCCCCAGGACCTTCCAGTCTGAGGAAACCAGCCAAACTGGAACCCTGCAGGAGAGGAACGCGGGCCCAGATCCTCAGACGTATTTAGGTTCCTGCTGTCCACTGGAAGTTAGGAGCGTAAATGCCTCTGAGGATGTGGCCCCCGGTGCTCCGGAGCGTGGCTGGGTGCCAAGCTCTGTTTGCTAGGAGAGCTGGGACTTGATGGAGTTCCTGGGTCGAGCTCTCCTGTGTTTGTAGGTTTTTTTCCCCTGGGAAGGGCAGATCAGATCTAAGGCGTCAATTAACCTCAGCAACAATTAGCCCTACACAGCTTTGCATAACTGCACCGGGCACACCTGTGACTCTGTCGGGTTGGGAGGAGGCCTATCTCCGGCTTCTGGCTACAGGGAGGGGTACACTTCAGTCTGGTCTCACACACACACACACACACACACACACACATCCGGCCCTGAGTTGTGCAGCGAGACTGTTACCTTTGACATGGTAGATATCTCCAAATTCAGGGATTTTGCTTAACACTTTGCAGCGTTCTCCTGAAAGAAAAGAAAGACAGAGGTATGGAGCTGGCCCTGGCCTGCTAACATAGCCACCGTGTTCCCCCTGTTGGAGGGCTCCAGTTACACCCGAGGGCCAGTTTCAGACCTGGGGCTGGTGGGTGCAGTGCCATGGACTTCAGTGGAGTTGCAGCTGTTTACAACACCTCTTGGCTCTCGAAATCGCTGTCGGGGTTTGCATGGAGCACTCACTCCAGCGAGGCTGGGTAAGATAGTGGTGACAAGCCAGCAGGCGCTGGGCCCTGTCCTGTAGTGGTGGGAGCAACCTACAATCAAGGCACTGAGATGCAATGGTGAGGTACATAAGTGAGCTGTCTGCGCTGCATGGGTATCAGTACGCAGTCCCCCAAAGTCTGGTCCCAGAGTACACTGGGACGCCAGGCTGGGTACCTGGGGGGAGGGGAGGGAATGTCCCCAGAACCCTACACCTGGCGCTTGCCCCCCGCAGCGGTGTTGTGTCTGCGCACGCTTGCCCTCTCCTAGGAACAGGTGACTGCTGCCAGGCCTGCAGCCGACTCCCTGCAGCTGGGCAACGCTAGCGTCCGCCGGCGGTGTGCAGATCGCATGTCCTTGCGGGAGGCCCCGTCAGTCACACAAGGTGAGACGGGACCGCCAGGGTTAGCTAGTCTAACCCCACGGCAAGAGGCTGGGTTTGTGGTGTCTAAACCACCCAAGGCAGACGGCTACCCAGCCGCCTTTGGAAAACCTCCAGCGAAGGCACTTCCACAACCGCCCGAGGCGTCGGTTCCGCTGTCCTTACCGTTCGGAAGTCTTGCCTGAGATTTTAATCTAAATCTGCTGTGCTGTAGTTTGAACCCGTCGGCTCTGGTCCTGCCCTCCGTGGCAAGAGAGAACAACTTTCCTCCATCTATTTTCATGGCAGCCTTTCAAATATTTGAAGACCGCTCTCATGTCCCCCCTTTACTCTCCTCTTTTCCAAACTAAACATGCCCCGTTCCGTCAGCCTTTGATCCGCTGCCTTATTCCATCCCTTCCATCACCTTCCTTGCTTGCCCCCGGATCCTCGCCAGCGACTCTCCGTACTGCATGGCCGACCAAAAAAGATTTGGCCAAGATTTCCACAGGGGAGTGCCTGATGCCACGCTCCTACATGCATACTTAGGCACCTCTGTAAATGGGTTTGGGTCTCAAAAGTGACGAGTGCCCACCAGTTCCCACTGGCCACGCTGGGCTAGGGTGACCAGACAGCAAGTGTGAAAAATTGGGACAGGGGGTGGGCGGTAATAGGTGCCTATATAAGAAAAAGCTCCAAAAATCGGGACTGTCCCTATAAAATCAGGACACCTGGTCACCCTACGCTGGGCGGCACCGGGTTGCATTAGGGGGGCCGGGAAGGTGTGGTCCCATGGCCTATGCCATTGCCCTGTGCGTTGCATAGGTCAGGATTTGATCCTCACAGTTTAAGACACATCACATGCTTCCCCTCCTTTACCCCAGGGGACGTGGGCGTGCAGGCAGGAGCTCTGCTCCCCAACAATTTGGCTGGGGTTTACTCATCAGCCGCAGGCTAAAAAGCCAACACACCCTGTGTTTTAAGGAGCTCGTCTTTTCCCTCATGTCAGCATCTTCCTTGGAGGAGGACAGGTCCTTAAATTGGAGGGGTAACCGCAGCCTGTCTGGAAGCAACGCCCCCCATTTGCAGAGCACACCGTGGTGCCCTCTGCTCCCTCCACCCTTTGGTCCCCCAAAGGAGGCTGGGGGGCCGAGAGGAAAGGCAGCTGGCACAGAGAGAAGGTGGCCCATGGCCCTCCGCTAGGGTGACCAGACCGCAAATGTGAAAAATCGGGACGGGAGTGGGGGGTAATAGGAACCTATATAAGAAAAAGACCCCAAAATCGGGACTGTCCCTATAAAATCGGGACATCTGGTCACCCTACCCTCCGCTTCTCTGGGTAAGAGCAGTGCCTAGGGGCTAGCACATCACGCAGGACCCAAGCTCTGCTAGAGAGTGCAAAGCCCAAAGAAGGAAGCTGCCTTTCCCCTGACGCCCCTCCCTGGCGGTGATGCTGGGCGGACGGGGTGGGGGGGGGGAAGCAGGTGGCTCTGTGCCACTTTTGCCAGTTTCACTGGGCACAGCCAAGCATCCCAGCTACTCTGCACCATCCAGGTGAGGATCTCCAAGCGCGTCACAGAGCGTAGCCTCACACACTGGCGTGGAAGATCAGTATGGTTCTCTCCTGGGGAAACTGAGGTCCAGAAAGGGGAAGTGACTTCCCAAGGGTCACGGGGGAAGCCTCAGTCTCAGCCCTATGCCCTAAGCACCCCCACATCCTTCCTCCCAAGCAGGCGGAGGAGAGGCACTCAGGTAGCCCTACCGGTTCCCCTGCTCCCATCACCTGTCGCCTTCCACCTGCTCCCACTTGGCAGGGAGCAAACGTTCTTCCTGTAACATCATCCCTCGGGGCTGCAGCAGCTCCACTCTCCCCAACTCCAGCTTAGCCGGTTGCAGAGACAGACTCACCTGCGACCGAGCTCCACAGTGCGACGAGCAGAGCCCACTGGAGCGCCCCCATCCTCGCAGCTCCCTGCTCAACCTGCCCTGGGCTGCAGCCGTCTGAGCAGCAGCTCCAAGCACCCCCTTTAAACGGTGCTGGCAAGACCAGGAACTCAGGGAGCCAATGGCCACGGCCAGGCCCTGCCCAGAGGAGGGGAAGGAGCCTGTCTGCAAACAGCTCATTTGCTGGTGCCTCCAGTGCTGGGAAGGGTGGATCGGACGAAAGAGGGAGGAGTGGGGAGGTGAAATGAAAGGGCGAGAGCAGATCCTAGCTCCTAGCTCTGGCAGGGAGAAGAGCGGAGGCATGGAGGGGAGCAGCGAGCAGAGGACATGAGTGCGCAGTGCTGCAAGGGGCAGTGGGTGCAAAGGTGGGAGGGTGAGTCAGAGCAGGGGTGAGGGGGCTCGTCGGGGCCTCGGTGGTGGGGCAGCCCTGCTACAGACAGGCCTGGCAACGCGTTTGCAAGACTGAACTTGCTGACTCGGCTTAGCAGCCCTGTTGTGCCCATGGGGAGCGGGGCTGCAGGTCAGGCCTGAGGGGCGTTGGCAGAGCTGTGTGGGCTCAGGACTGGAATAGCAGGGGGCTGCGGAGCAGGAGCGGGAGGAAGCCAAGGAGGCTGTGACTCAAGACCAAAATTCCAGGCATCTCCTGCAGCCCCGTGCAGCCTTTCCTGCCTCCGAGCTGAGCCAGGCGTCTCTTACAGCGGGCTTTTTGGCACGTGGGCCGATCAGCTCCAGAGCCAGCCGGCCCGGCCCCTAGAGCCTGGGTCAGACTGACTCACACCTGGGCGCTTCAAGCTGCTTTTCCAGCCAGCTTGGACCTGTCACAATGGTCTTCTCCCCCTACCCCCAGTCAGAATTTCACCTGCCACGTCAGGTGTTCAAGCCCCACTCTGGGGTCTGGGGGAAGGTGACGCAACTCATGCTGGGGGGTGACTTTACTGCAAAGTAAAACTAGTTGATCCTAGTTGAGACCCTAGATGATTGATGTGGCCACTAAAGGCAACGGGACTGGCCCAGAACAAGGACCCCCGCAGCTGGTGGGCCAAGGCAAGACCAGGCGGGCTAGGGAAGGGTCCCGGGGGCTGCACCGCGTGCCAAGGAAGACCAGGAGGGAACAGAGCTCTCAGCAGAAACGGCAGCTCCCCCTTATGAGCCTGCAACAAGGCCCTTGTCCTCCCCGCGCGTGCAGGGCCTAGGCTGCCTGCTGTGGGAACGCAGCCGGTGGGAATCTTAGGCACCAGGGAGAACCCATGACTGAGGAATCAGGCAGGACTATCGAGTCTGGCTCTGTGCGGGAGAGGCCAGGGATGGACGCTCCAGAGCCTGGCAGAGGGGAAAGAGCAGAGGCCCAGGGGAACCTGGTGACCTGTGCAGAGCTGGGCAGGACCCAGCCCCACAGGGGGCCAGGGTGGGGAGAGGCATCGCAGCCCCGAGATCAGGGTGATGGGTGTGTCCGTGAAAGGGCCAGAAAGGACGAAAAAGACCTAACGCTGCTTTGTGTTAATAAACCAGGAGGGCGCCTGGCATTGGAATGGCAGCTGTGTGGGGGCTGCGTGACGGTTGTCAACAGGGCAAGGGGCCTGGCTTCACAAATGAGCTTCTCCCTCCCCAAGGCTGGGGGCCGGGACTGAAGGAGGGTCGGCAGGAGTCACTGCAGCTGGAAGTAAAGAGCCAGGCCCACCTCCTCTATGGCTGGGGCACGCACGACATGCACTGGCCCGGGGCTCACACTCCTGTGCCCAGCCGGAGGGGAAACTGAGGCACAGTAGGGACAATGGCCAGTTGCTCTCTTCTGATTGGGTGGGGTAGCAGGGCTGAAAGCAGCTGAGGGAAGCTGATTGGTTGGCAGCTGCAGGGGTGGCCACACCCAATTAGGGTCCAGCTGGTCCTGATAAAAGGGCTGGGAGCTAGGCAGGGGGAGTCTCACTGCAGTGGTGGAGGGGGAAGGACCTGGCTGGGGAAGGGTATCACAAATAGAGCAGTGCTGGGGAAGGACAGGCAGAGCTAGGGAGCTCTGGCCAGGCGAGTCCCCAGGCTGAGGCCGGGGTAAAAGGGCCTGTGGGGGTAATGAGGCTGCAGCGGTGCTGCCAGGCTGGGAAAAGGCAGCAGGTCCAAACCCGTGGGCAATGCTGAGTGGCAGTTTGCCCCTGAGGGAAGGGGCTAGATGAAGACTGGCAGTCGGTCACTGAGGCAAGATGGGCTTTAGGGAATTGGGGTCCCCAGGGAGAGGAGGACCCCTGAGTGTGGGGTATTGCCAGGGGGCAGTGCCCGACTGAAGGGGCACAGAGGTGCCGGGAGGGGCGTGGGGTCTGAACTAAAGGGTGGTACTAGAAAAGGGAGAAGCAGGCCAGGAGGAGGCGCTCCGAAGCTGGAAGAGCTCATTCCCAGACCAACCAGCAGGAGGTGCCGCGGCAGCGAGTGCTCCGCCTTGCTACAGGTGGACACGGCAATTCCTCCAGTGATGTCAGAATGACAGCCAATCGCTGCTGTCTGCCTCTAGGCGTGGGAGTGAGGGCCGCCCCCCTTTGGCAGTGCCGACTGGGTACCATCTCCCCAGCAGCTCGTGGCCATTGAAGGTCGCCATGCCCCTGGGTGAACGTGCCAGCCTTCTGTCTGGGTCTGAGTCGGGACCCCTGCAGCACCCACATCCCCAGATCCACCTGGGAGAGCCATATCCCCCGCTGCCCTATGGAACGGCCGAGTGAGCCCTCGCTGGGCGTGCCAGGCTGGCTGTGAGTGACCCCGCGAAGCCACCACGTGTCACGCCCAATAGGTCCCATGACTCCCTGTTGAACTCCCAAAGACCTTTCAGACCCCACGGCTCTGGTGCCAGAACTCCGCCGGGAGGCGCTTAGTGCAACGGGCTCTTGCCTTTTGTCTCCTCGCTGACACGCTAACCCCGACCCAGACTGCAGCCCGTCAGCACTCTGGTGCAGGGTGATTGTCGCCGCAGCTGAGGCCGAATGAGGAAGCCGGGCCAGCCTCGGCGCTGGGTCTCATGCAAGTGTCTGAGGTGGAACTGCAGCCTCCTCTCCACAATCTTGTGCAGAGCAACCCGTGGTGACGGGGTCACTGATAAGAAGTTGCAACTGGTTAGTTGGGTTCCGGCTCAATGCATGCTTCCCCACCCCCCACCCCAGCCAGGCAGTCTTCCAGGCAGTCCTCCATGGCTCACTGAGTGGTGCGGCTCCCGGACGGGCAGCCAGCCAGGGGCTATTCCCAACACCGAAGAGTCGGAATCTCTCCAGAGCTCAGCCGGAGCCTGGAGAGGCCAGCGGGAAGGGATCTGCTGACTACAGTTGCACCTCTTCATCTCAGACGCTTCCCACGCCCTTCACAAATGGGCTCAGTGCCTGCTGGGGGCGCTGGTCAGTGCTGACGGGGACAGGAGAGTAGCACCTGCTGAATTGCAAACACCGGGTGGGTTGTCCTTGGGGTACTGCCGTGCAAGCCCAGCCTGTCTCAGCTCCGGCGACGCGACAGCTGCAGGTGCGGTACTGGAGTGAAGGCACATGGCTCTTCCCGGGACATGCTGCAGCCACAAAGGGGGACATCTCACAGCCGCGTCCCCTGGCTTGGGTTAAAGCTAATCCGGGCCTGGGCTGATCGAAAACACAGGGCCTCAGAACTGCGCTGGGGAGGGGGTGATGCCACTGGGGACTAAATTAGCGTAGGGATTCGTCTCGGACAAAGGGCTGGGATCAGCTGGACTCTCCAATCCCACCGCCTCCACCAACACAGGACCCCCTTCCTGCAGCCAGCATTGCTCCCTGCCACCCATAAGTGTGGGGCCTGATTCACCGCTGCCCGCACGTTGTGGAGCCTCCGGTGCCTGTGCACAGGGGGAGTAAAGCACCACCCCGGGGGAGAGCGCGTGGTGAGCTCTGCCTTGGGAGCCTTTGGCATTTACTTGGCCTAGGTGGGAAATGCCGGCACAAAGGGCAGGGCGGTGAAGATTCAGGGCCCTGGGCATTCCAGCGCCAGCTGGCGTGCACCCAAATGCTTTCCATGGTGCACACTATGAGGTTCCCAGTCCGGCGAGATCTCCCAGCTCCTGCAGCAGAGCCGCTCCCATAGTGCCCTGGGCTGCCGCCGGGAGGTTTGGGAGGCAGCCACGGTGTGTGGGATGGAGTTAGGAGAACTGGCTGACCCGGTGCACCTGCAAGGCCGGTGGCGTCTCATCCACGCTGGGTGCGGTGGACAGCAGCAGTCTGACCCAGAGCAGAGCGAAATCCTGGCTCCCTGTGTTGCAACCCACTTGTCCGAGGCCTGGAGCAGCTGTGTGAGGAGCCAAGCCACTGCACAGCTGCAGGCTCGAGGCCTAACCTTCTGCAAGACTTGTTCCCCACCTGAATGACCGCCCCCCTCCTCCACCTCCCCATGGCTTCCCTGCCACAGCAGATCGCAGGCTGCCTGCAAGTGGATGTTGCAATGCAGCCCAGCTGTTAACTCAGTTGCAACACAAGCGCCTTCCTGTGTGAATGAAGGTCCAGCCCCTTCCTGTTGTGTGACATGTGGTAGAAGGGATCTCTCCTGCGACCCACTACGGAGCACCAGGCCTGCTCAAACATCGCCAGCCGCTGAACATGGGGGCTACGTTGAGGCCGGTCCTGCCTTGCCATCCATTCCACCGAGGCTCCCGGGTCCGCTGCTGAGCAAAGAGATGCAATGCACCGCCGGGCATCGGTGGCACCTTGGTCTCCTCCAATAGGGGTGTGCGGGTGGAATGAACTGGCCCGTGCTGCTATCCAAGAGCTCGGACCATATGATCTTCTAGCCACGCTCGTGTCCATCTTACGTTTATTCTCAGGCCTTCCAATCCCAACGTGCTTTCTCAATCCGGGCCAAGGTTTTTAACCCCAGAGGCCTAAAGCCAGGCTCCTTGGTCCCTGTTGAGGCCCCTGGGTAAGTGGTCTGATTTGCAAAGGTGTTGAGCACCCTGCAGCTCCTACCGCAGTCAACTGGAGCTTCAGGGCATGCGGCATTTTGAGGCTTGCTAAAGCGCCTAGGGGAATCAGGCACCTCCAAGATTTTCAACCTTGACTAACTTCAGGGGCCTCAGGTTCTGGGCTCCCAACTGGAGCCCCTTTCCAGGGGGCTGATTTTTCAGACGGCGCTTTCTGGAAATCCAGGTCCCTTTACCGTGACTCAGGGTGGGACCCAAAAATTCAGGCACCCCCCCCCAAAATTGCTAGTCACTTCTGAAATTCTTGGCCTCAGGGCCCTTTGCAAATCCCAGCCCCTTGGTATACACAGATGTGCAATGCAGCCACCTCGGGGGTGGAGAGTGGCAGCCATGCACAACAAGGGGCAGGACACAGAGGTAGTGGGCCGGATACACAGGAAGTAGAACAGGGAGGCGAATGCAGAAGCTGATGGTCCATAAGTGGGGACTCAGCCTGAACCTTAAGCTGCCCCCATAGGCAGGAGGGCTACGGGACGGTCTCAGAATCCCGCACTGTGAGCTCATGAGGCATCAGCAACACTCAGCCTCTTTGCCATACAGGTCTTTAAAACTCACCCCTAAAAATAACCACCCGGCGTGCAAAAAATAGCACCTGATTAGTGCCGAAAATACCTCGGCCCCTTGTGCTCCGGTCCCGGAGGCTGGATGTCTCTGCAGGCAGGGAGACAGCGGCCAGAATCGGGCTGGGGGAGGGGACGTAGCTAGCGCTGGTGGCTGGAGTTATTTTGAAGCTGGAAATGTGGTAAGTGCTAGCAGCATCCTCGGGCTGAACGGCAGCAGGTTCCTCTCCCCAGCTCGTCCAAAAACAGAATCAGGGACTTGGTTTGTTCACACTGCAGGAAACATCTGCTTTGCAATGATTTCCCTCCACGCGCTCCCATTCCCTCCCAGCGGCCTTGGGGTGCTGGGCAGGGAGGACTGGACTGGGGTGTGCAGCCCCTGCTTGTTGTCCCCTTCAAGTCACAAGGCCTAAGCCCTCTCCTGCACAGCTAAAGGCTCACAGCCTGGCCCAGCTGCCAATCTTCCTGGGTTTCCATGCCGACGCCATGGTTCCCAGGGCGTTTAGCACATCTGGAAGGGACCAGCTGGACGGAGCAGGGCATGCAGCTTTGCCCATGTTGTCCTGCCAGTGGGTCTCCGCCCTGCCCTGGTGGTGCCGCCTCTAGGGATAAACAGAGAGTTTGGTCTCTGGGCCCCGTTCATTCCTGGCCTCTTGGCTCTGAATGCCAGCTGGGAGGCTGATTTGAGCACACGAAGCTTGTCTAATAGAACTGTTCTGAGATCTCTGACTTGCTCCGGAGGCCTAGTCCCTGCCTTAGCCCCGAGCCTACCCTGCCTCTCCCAACTCGGCATTTTCTAAAGTGCCCTTTTCCGAGGGCAGCTTTGCACATCTCCTCCTCCGAAGTCTCTGTGCTCCCGGTCCACGCGCAGGCTCCTTTTCGAAGCCCAGCTCTGGCCGCACGCCGGACCATGCTCTGCTGGGTAGCAGAGCGCTGGGCCATGCCCTGACCCCCATGCTGCCCCTCTGCTCTGGCCCGAGACACGCGCTGATGCTCTCGGGCTGAGCCCTGTTATTCTCCAGCTTTGGGGGTGTTTCCCCATGGACCGAACCGGAACATGGGCTGACATCGGGAGCGTGCTGCTGGCCAAACAATGCACCTCACTGACCCCATTACCTCACTGCGGCAGAACGAGCATTCGGATTATTCTCCCAGTGCGTCCACAGCCGGTCAGGTCCGTTACCCCTCCACATGTGGGTAAGAGGAGGCCTCAGGGAGTCTAACTCACCCGTCACCCCATAATGTTCCTGGGCTGTGCCAGTCATCCCCTCCCCTTACAGTCTACAGGGGGTTGGACGTCGTTTTGCCTCTGCTACAGTTGGAGTTTAAAAAATCTCTCAGGGGTGAGGTGCTGTGTCGCAGGGTGATGTGGAGTGATTCCTGAGTGCCTGGGTTGCAAAGGGCTTTGGGATCCTTTGTTGTGAACGTTGAGTTAGGAGCTAGTGTCATCAGTCATTATTTGTAGTCATCAAGAGGCTCCACTGGAATTCAGGAGAAAGGATGGCCCAGTGGTTAATGATATTGCCTGGGACTCTGGGGACCTGGGTTCAGTTCCCAGCTTTGCCACTGACCTTAGGCAAGTCACTTAGTTGCTCCATGCCTCAGTTTCCCTAGTTGTGACCTGAGGATAATAGCACACAAGGGTGTAGTGAAGCTGAATATATTTAAGTGGCTGAACCCCCATTACTGCACTATGAAGGAGCAGATAAGGACTTAATATAGATCAGGGTGCTAGGCACTATATGTGCCTATAGTAATCACCCCTGCTCCAAACTGCTGACAATCTAAATAGGCCAGACAGACAAAGAGTGCAGGAGGGGAAACCGAGGCACAGAGAGAAGTGACTTGTCCAAGGTTAGTCAGTAGCAGGGAATAGGACTCAGGTGTCCTGACACCCAGTGCAGTGGGGTCACACTGCCTCTGATTCTCCTGTAACTCAGGGGTGGCTCCCTTAAAGCCAGCAGGGGTCAGACAGGTGTCTCCCCCATTGATTCTATTAGTGAATGAAACACACAGCCCCCATCTGGGACAGGGGAGAAGCGCCAGGGCTCAGGCACCCTCCGCAACTGCACCTGGCCTTCCAGGAGCTCCTGGTGCAGGCAGGTGAGGGCACCTGCTCAGAGTTCACCTTTCCCCCAGGTGAGCAGTGTTCATCTGCGAGATCAAAGCCCCCCCCCCCCCCCCCCCCCCCCCGCAGAGTCCAGAGTTATTTCCAAGAGGGAGCCTGGTGAGTCCGGCTGTGGGGTCACACACCAGCCACCTCTTTCAGTTACCCATCCCAGACAAGCATTTCGAATCTCGCCCTGCTGCAGGGCTGCGAGGGGAAAGCCCCCCTTTCCCTTAACTCCCTCCCCCTAAAAGAACCCCTTCCAGACTTTTCCCTGGACTGTCCTGCAAGGCACTGTGAGTTTGGAGCAACCCTGGGTCTGGGAGGGACAGCTGCCCCTTCCCTGGGTCTGCAGTTCACAACGGAACCGGGCTGCCTTCGAGTTAACATGGCTTCAAGCGGTGTGACCACCTGCCTGGAATTTCACACGGGTCCAGGTCATGGGGCGATGCTGTGGAGAGGGGACCTCACCGGCTCCACCCACGGCCCCCTGCCATGGAGCAAAAACAGGGAAGGGGGGGAAGTGGAGCAAAAGGCAGACGGGAGCTATGTACAGAGCGCCCCGCCATGCACATCCCTGGGGCGTTGTTTCTTACTGCTTAGAGCGTAAGACCCTGGGAGTAGGGCCCTTCTTTCTGAGTTGTGTTTTGTGCAGCACCTGGTGAAATGGGGTCTTGGTTCATGACGGGAATGCCTAGGAGCTACCATAATACATCTAAGAGCAACAAAATTGTACAGCGCCTGGCACAATGGGGGCCTGGTCCATGACTGGCGCTCCTAAGCATTACAGCGATAACGTTCCCAAAGTAAGAGTCCCTGCCCCAAACAGCTGACAATCTCATAGACAAGACAGAGAAAGAGCAAGAAGGGAAACCGAGGCACAGAAGAGGAACATGACTTGCCCAAGGTCACACAGCTAGTCAATGGCAGAGCAGGGAATAGGACCCGGGTGTTCTGACACCCAGTGCATTGGGGGGTCATACCTGCCTCTGATGGTTTTCTAATGGCCTGATTCTCCTCGCAATTCAAGAGTGGCTCCCCTAAAGCCAGCAGGGTCTCCCCTCTGAGTCTGGCATTGGACTTTAAGACCCTTTTGATAGACGAGGGGCTGTCAAGGGAGCCACTGAAGATCTGCATTCCTTATTTTGGAGGCTGGCATTGCTAACGTTGGGGTCCTTGGGGCGTGTCTATGTCAGGGTGTTGGCATGTTTTGGGGCTTCCTGGAAGGGAGCTGTTTGCTGCAGTGAAGCTCTGGGCTCCAGCCTTAGTGTTTTCACTGGTTTTCTCCAGCATCCAGGTGTCGGCCCTGTGGGCTGTGACTGTCCCAGCTCCCAGGTGCTAAGCAGAGCTGGGCCTGGTTAATGCCTGACCGGGAAAGTGCCAGGTTGAACCTTGGTGCTGCGGGGAGCGCTGGTGGTAATTCAGCAGGTGGTGCCCTTCCCTCCGGGCAGGTACTGAACTGTCCAGGGGCAACTGTGCTGCTGGAGGTTTTTGGAGAGAGCTTTGCAAAAAGGCTCCTGGGGCACTTGCACTCATCAAAACCCCAGAGGCACTTCCTGCAGAGGTATGAAGCTGGTTATAGCTGAGTTTGGGTAACCACCTGCCTTCCCACTGCTGACCTGGCTAAGGAAATTCTTTGGACTTCCCCTCCAGAGAGAACCATTGCCTGGCTGAGAACACAGAACAGCTGCATTCCACCCCAGAGGTGGCTGCAGCGCAGAGATGGGCGACGGCTTCCTTCGGAGGCCGCCGACAAAGTGGTTTGAGATTCTTCTGGAGGCAAGATGCGATACTGACTTGTGATGGTTGTATTGTGCAACGAAGGTCGTTTTCCATGCCCCACCCCCACTGTGCCAAGAACCCGCCCAAGGATCTGCATCCTGTAAGGCCTCTTAAGCAGTGAGTAAGCGTTGCACAGCCTCTCTCCGGGGGGGGGGGGGAGGGGAGAATTTCATCCTCCATTCAGTTTTGAATCAGTTTGCTTCCCCCCCCCACCTCCCATATTTCTTTCAGGGAAAGATACCCCATTTCCAGAGGGGGAGGGGAAGAATTGCATTAGTGCTTGGGAGTGGTCCGTACTGGTTGTTATGGACTTTGGGTTGTGTCATAAATATAGGAGGAAGGGTAGCAACCTTTATATATGCAGTAGCATAAAATCCCACTGCTGACACCATATCGGGGTTCCCCCCCCCCCCCGAACCAGTACAGCTGCCGAGGAGGGATTTGATGCTACTGCATACATAAAGGTTGCTACCCTTCCCCCTATATTTATGACAGGTTGGCTTTAATGAGTTCAGCTCCAGATGCTCCAAGGTATTTAGGCTCCTAGCTTCCCCTGAAATCTGGGCCTTAGTGCTCATGACAGACGCTGGACTGAAATCCGCTCCAGAAGTACAGTTCGTTACCTGCAGAATTAGAGCTGAGCAAACTGTTTCTAGGGAAACTTTTTGGGGGGGGCAAAAAATGCAGATTCGGTGACTCCAAAACATTTCGTGAATTTGGGTCGGTTTTGCCAAATTGTTTTGGTTGGGGAAAAAAATAATAATTCAAAAACCAAATTCAGGAAATATCGAAACATTTTGATTCAAGGTGACTTTGTGCTTTGAAATGTCCTTCCATTTTATGGTTGATCGTTGAAAATGCTCAAAATCCAAACAAAACGTTTCATTTCGGGTCCAACAAAACATTTGGTTTGACCCGAGTTGACATTTTTTTTCTACTCCTCCATTTGCCGAAAATCTCCAACACTTTTGATTTTGATTCAACCTGAAACCTTTAAAAAAAATAATCTTTTGGAATGGCAAGTGAGCCGAGAGATCTGTTATTTACCCAGCTCTCTACAGGACGGGCACCACACCTGGGCAAGCTCCCGCCAGGTGCTGCCCCCGCTCTTGTGCCTCAAAACTGCGCCAGCGGCCTGTCCTCTAGCAAGAAGTGGAGGGGGCAGCCCCCTTAGCTCTTTCAGCCCGTACTCTCACAAGGGGTCAAGCCAGGTGGGTTGGGCACGGAATCGGGAATCATGGGGGTCACTGACCTGCTCACAATCTTAGGGGAGTCACTTCACCTCTCAGCCACTAACTAGCTAGCATTAGGAAGGACCCTGTGAGTGGGTTATTTCACAGTTGCTTATTTTGGGGTTTCTTGCAGCTCCTAGTAGCAACAAGCAACAGGGGGAGAGGAATAGCCTACTAAACCTCAGGTTGTGAGTTCAATCCTAGAGGGGGCCATTTAGGGATCTGGGGCAAAGATCTGTCTGGGGATTAGTCCTGCTTTGAGCAGGGGGATTGAACTAGATGATCTGAGGGGGTCCCTTCCAACCCTGCGATTCTATGATTTATTTATTCAGAGTCTGATCCCACCTAGCACCCATTGAAATCAGTGGGATTTTTGAATGCATTTGAAATCAAGGGGAGTTAGGGGTCTGGATCCCTTTGAGGAGCTGGTTGCCCAGAGGTCGCATTAACAGGTGGTACTAGGGATTTCCTCAGCCCCCCTCCCACCGATTCATTTTTGATATAGCCACACCCTGGAATGGTTTGATTGGCAGGCCCTCCCCCCGCCCCCACTAGCTGTGGCCAATGCCCAGAGCTAGGTCGCCTGGATTCCCTTCTCCCTCAGAAGATACCGACCAGGCCAGGTCTGCAGGACCCTAGTGACCCGCTGCAGGTCAGGGGAGATGTGGGGGAGGAAGGGGTTGGTAGCTCTGCAATCTACCCCTGGCCTGGGCAGCCCGCTGTTGTGGGATTGATTGTGTGATTGGGGTGGGGTGTGCCCAGGAAGGGCTTTCAAATCCCCCCTCCCGGAGGAGCTCCTGATTGACAGGACCCCAGGCGGCAGCAATCAATGACTGGGTGGAACCTAGCGGCGGGGTCTCCACCAGCTGATGGGGATTTGCTGGGATGCGTAAGCTCCCAGCCCAGCTCTCTCCGGCTCCCACTCGCACAATGAAACCTTGCTAAGGGGGGGGGGGGGGGGGGAAGAGCAGAAGGGGGCCGGCTGAGGGCTGTACACCAGTAAGAAGAACTGAAGAGACAGGGAAACACGCAGGCACCCACCGGCGCGCTGTGCCCTGCCCGCCTCCCCGCCAGAGGCCAGCTCAGCCCCGTGCCCGCAGGCTGGAGCCGGGCGCAAGACGCGCAAGGTAAGGCAAGTCCTGGGCGGGCAGGTGCGCGCCTGGCGGCGGGGGTCGGGGGCGCTGGGGAGGGATGCAGGGCCGAGGGGGCGCGGAGGGAGGCGGCGGGGGCTGCGTGTGTTAGAATGCAGCCGGCTGGGGAATGGGGTCGCTCTGGTTCCCCGCACAAGGCGAGTATGATCTGTCTGAATCCCCCTCTGCCTCTGGGCATCGCGCTCCGGGAGCTGCGGCGCGACGGGGGGCGGATGGAGGGATGAGGATCGCGGTGTGTGGGGGGGTGGTGTCTCCGCCTTCTCCGGGGGGCTGCCGCCCCTCTGACCGAGGCGCCCCTCTCGCTCGTGGCTGCGGGGAAGGAAGGCGACCCGGGGCTCTCCCCGGGTGAAACAAACGAGGCTCGCTCCATTCCCGTCTCCCCCCGTGTCAATCCGGCGTAACCCCCCCCCCCAGGCGCGGTTGGCCCAGAGGGGAGCGAAGCCCCCGCTCCGCTTTGCTGGGCATTAATCGGCAGCAGCAACAAAAGGATGTTGCACAAGCAAGCGGCTTGTTTTCCTGCCTGATCTGGACCTGGGGGGGGGTGGCAGAAGAAGGTGTCACTTTCCTTCCAGACATTATTCGGGTGGCAGTTCTGTTATTTCTGGCTATGTCCGGGGAGGGGCGGGCAGGGGACACCCCTGTAGTCATCTCAATTCGGATGATTTTGCCCTTTCGGGGGAGGGGACTGTATCTCCAACCCAACACCCCCTGCCCCCCGGAAAATGCTTGCATGGTGACCCATCCCCAGCCACTGAGATGACTGGTCCTTGGAGCCAACCCTACGCACCACTGTCCCCTGGCTGAGTGTGGGGTGGGCATTAGCTCTGGGAGCCTTGTCCCAAGGGCCCCCAGCGGGGATGCTGACAGTGTCTGGGAAAGGGGCCTTCAGCCCAGTCCTGGACCCATTTGTTCTGAGTTGATTTCTCTGCGCTAACTCCTGGCGTGGCTCAGCTGGGAGCAGGAACTTGCAGCTTCCTGTCTAAGTCCCCCCCCCCCTGCCTGTGGGGAAGGGGGCTCGCTTCCCCTCCCTGCTCTGGGCCCGGTTCTGGGTTGTATTTGTGTGTCCCCTGCTCCCCTAGCCTGATTTCCTCCTCCTTCGCAGCCCCTCAGATCCGGGAATTGCTCGTCTTCCAGCGGAAATCCTGCTTTTCCCAGCCAGCAGGCGAGAGCTAGGGATGGGAGGCGGTGGTGGCAAGAGGTTACCATGGCTACCCCTGTAATGTGCTTTTCCTTTAGGCTGTTACTAATAGTGCACTTCCTCTTTCTTGTGGAAAGGGTGTGCGCCTGTGGATTATTCTGTGTCACAGGGCTGCCTTTAATGGGCCCGGATCAGATGCTCAGAGCAAAGGGCCGAAGTTGGCAGGGGCTCCGGTGCTGACCTTGGGCGGCCGAGGCTGGTCTCTTTTGCGGCTGCTCTGCTCATACGCTGATGTACGTCCGATCGGTCCCCTGGGGGAGGGCCGTGGTCCTGGGGATGACGCCACCCTGCACTTGTCCCCTTCGCCCGCAGAAGGGGCGCTCCTTGGAGCCAGTGGGCTTGTGGCGACTCGGGGCTGCGATGCTGGGAACAGTTGCTGGCAGCGTCCAGGATGGAAGGAGACCTCCGGCCCCTCGGATACGCTAGGGTAGCCCCGTTGACTCCGCTGGAGTTGCTCTGTTTACACTGCAGCCGCTCCCTGCCTGTTTAGGGACAGGGTGGGCTTCTGGCTCCCTGACCTGAGTAGGATGCCAAGGGGGACGTCCCTATGACCCGTTTGCTCTGCTCAGGCTGCGAACAAGAGCTGCAGGTGATGCCAGGCCAAGGGTGGAACCTGCCACCTTCTTTCCTACAGAGGTCATGGAACAGCTGTCGGGTGGTGACGGCCGGCTGGGTCGGAGGGGTACAGCCCGAGGCCAGGGCTGGGAGGGGAACTACTGGCCGTGGGGAGCCCCTCTGCCCATTAGTAAAGCTCTAACTTCTTTCCACTCCTCTTCGGGCCAACTCCTCCTTTCCCGGGTTTCACCCACGCCTTTCACTGGACCCCCTTGCTCATTCGATTTGCTGCTGTTTTGAATGAACTCCCGCCTCGCTCAAAAATCCTTATCCCTGTTCCGCCTGGTATCTTCCCCTTCCCCACGCCCACAACAGAGCGTCTGTGGACTAATAGATGGGTGGCTAGTATTTCCCTGCTGACTGGAACAGGCTGGCAGAGTCTGCTTGAAACCTCCCACGCCGGTAGCAGGTGCCCTTCTGGCTGATGAAGGGCAAAGTGGGTAGTGGAGACTCACTGGGGCAGATTCCTCATTCGTGCATTCAGATCTAAGGGGGATAGTAGCACGTGGGGGGGCTCCATTGGAGACTGAGCCCCCTTTGTGTCAGATGCACAGAGACCGACTCCAAAGCGCCCACCATCTAAACAGGCCAAGAGTGGAAGAAAGGTAACATCTTCCCATTTTACAGATCAGGTGCTGAGGCCCAGAGTGATTCCCTCACTTGGTCAGGGTCACGCATGAAGTTCTTGGTGGAGCAGGGAACTGGCCCCAAATCTCCTGCGTCCCAATCCAGTGCCTTAACCACAAAGTCCTACTTCCTGTCCAAGGGGTTCGCTACAGAGATGATCCAGGGTGCGGGCTGAGCACTCTAGAGGGAGGAACTCCAGGAGCAACCAAGTGGAGGGCGAAGGTTTAAGTGGAACTTTGTTACCTTGCTGATAATTTCTTTTGTTGTTGCTTTTGCAGTAAGGGCTTAGGACCCTGTCAGGGATCAGGGTCCTGGTGTGCTAAGCAGTTGCAAACAAATAAGAAAAAAGACAGTCCCCACCCAGAGAGCTCACAATCTAGGGTTTAGTGAATATGCAACAGGTGACTAAATAGAGGGTGGAAGGACAAGCTAACAACAAAGGCGGGTGCATGAATCATGGTGGTCACACGGCTCGATCCCCAGGGAAGGGGTAATTGTGATATTCTGAGCATGGTGCGAGGATCTAGATAGGACAGAATCACACATTGACTTGGACCAGAGTGGGAAAGGCACCTGCTGAGAGCAGGGAGCTCCAAGTGCTTTATGGACATTCAGTGATGGAGCCATGCAGGCCCCTCTGGGAGCGGGGTGTGCAGGGATTATTGAATCCATTTCATGGGGGGTGGGGAACAAGTCTCTGAAGTTGAGTAATTTGCCTAAAGTCACCCAGTGAGCTGCTGTTAGAGGTTGGAGCACAACCCAGGGGTCCTGACTCCCTGTCTCCTGCCCTAACCACTAGGCCTTCCTCCCCCTTAAGGAAGGGATTGCTGCCTTCTACGTAAAGGCCTCTGTCCCGCACCTCGTACTCAGCCACAGCCCCTCTGGACTTCGGGGGGAGTTTAGCCTGGACTGGGTGCTCAGGCCCAGGTGTGGCATGAGACCCTGAGGGCAGTGAGGTGATGGGAAGCCCAGCAGTTCTGCCTTAAAGGAGCAGTGGGCTTTAGCGAGACCATGGCTTCCTCCCCATTTCGGGGAAACCATCGGCTTCCTTAGATGAGTCCCCAACACGGACACCCCAGACTTTGGGGTGGTCTGGATTCAAACTCTGCTGTCTCAGATCTGCCAAAACTAAGAATCCGTTCCCAAGCCGGGATGGTGCGAGAGCGTTGGGTCAGTCGGGGGGCGGGCTGGGGAGTTCTGCAGCAGAAAAAGCATTTGTGGGCTCTGCTGAGCTGCGGTCTGTCGCACGAGTGCGCTGTATTTATATGGGGGAGGGGGGGAGCGGAAGTAGCTGTGTGCACACAACTCGCTGAGCGCAGTGCTGGGTCCTAGGCATCTACCATGCAGTTTAGCTGGGACAGAGGGATAAGAAAGCCAGGGCTGGCCTGTGTAAAACTCCCTGTGTGTCTTAAACTCAGAGAAACACACCATTATTTCTCAAGCTCTGGTTTTCCACCCCCCCTGCTTCCTCCTTGATGTTTTGGGGACAATTTCCCCCTTTTCCTCATCGGTAAATGCTGAGTCCCACCCACCTGTCGATCTGAACTCAGAGCTCGTGCCAGCAGCCCACTCCCAGCCCGGAGACTCGTGCTGAGCGGGGTCTTTAGGAATGAGGCCGTGACCGATTGTCCCTGCCCGCACCAGCAGGGAATGGCCTCCCCCAGTGCGCACCTTGGCATTTCCCGAACAGCCAGCCAGGGCTCGGCAAGACGCAGAGCAAGGCAGGCTCTGAAGGGGCGTTCGTTTCTATGCCCCGACCCTATGGTTCCATTGCTGGCCGGGACTGAACCTGGGACGTCTGGCCCCAAAGCACGGGCCTCTGGTATTTGAGCTAAAGGGCCCATGCCGATAGCTGGGTGCGGTAGCAGGCCCCTGTGCCATGTCTGTGGATCTGTACCGCACTCTGCTACGTTAACGCCCACGCTTAACGGCAGGGCCTGACGCAACGCAGCAGCGCAGTGACCGTAACCTGCAGCCTTCCCTGGTGGGCCACGTTCATAGACCTCGCCAGGCTGTTTAGGAGCAAGGGGAAGCGGGAGGCAGGGAGTGGGTCCAGCTTTTCTTCTCCCTGTTCCCAGTGCACGAAGAGAGGTGATCGCCTCCCCCAGGGGCTGGAGGTTGCATTTCCATCTCCTGGGGAACGAAGAGCAGCCCATGAGAAGGAATCCCTGGTAAAACCACGGCTTGTCCCTAGATGTCTCCTCCACAGCAGGGCGGGGAAATGGGAGGGCAGTGCAGCTTTCGTGGCTAGCCAGCCCTTGGGTCTTTCTGCTGGGGATTTTCAGCAAGAGGCCGAAGGATGCAATAGGGGCCCATGCCCACGAGGGACCAGCTGGAGACCCCGTGACCACCGTGGCTGTCTGATGGCCAAGGATGCTGTCGCTATAGGCTGGGTTCAGACTGGGACGCTTGGCAGCAGGAGACACCCCCCCCTGCCGTCGAGGTGTGCAGGCCCTGCAGGAAAGGACCTGGTCTGGCCTCCAGCCTGCTGCTCCGTTCTCTAACTCCCTTGGTTACGGGATGGACGTATCTGCCCTTCCGACCTGAGCCACTGGCCAGATCTATATGCTGGAATCGTCTAGGGCACCAGGCTCCCATGTACTGAGCGCACAGGGCGCTGCCCGTCCATTTCTCTCGCTAACTATTTCCCATAACACTCACTCTCCATGTGGCTGTGTCCACCCACCCAGACAGCTGTCTAATGTATCCTGAACGTGGCACTGGGGGCTGTGAAGCCTGGAGAAACAGGTCCTTGATGCCAGGAAGGAAACCCTAACAGCTATTCATAAAGCCCCATAATTTTTCCTAGCTGCCCTGGAAAGGGGAGGGTAACCGGGTGATGGGTTCTGTTCCACGGCCAGGGGGGCGGTAGGGAGCCAGGTGGGCTCTGAGTTGAGCAGTGACACGGCTCCCGTATGCATCAGCGTTCTCGGTTCCTCTGGGCCCGGATGTGACTGCGTGAGGCGAGGCAGGCGTGGGGTGTGTGGGGGGTGATAACGCTATCATGGGGCTGTTTGTGGTGTGTGTGTGGGTGCTGTGGACATTAGGTAAGATGTGTCCGGCATGTTGATTTCAGCCTGTGGGTTTTATTGCATGAGCTCTTCCCCGCTCTGCCCTGCAGTAGTGCTGGCATACCTGGGGGCACCAGCTGCCCATCCAGATCCAAACGGTGCGGGCTGTGTGAGGAGTGGGCTGTGGGGGAGGGACAGTCCTGCCAGCATGCCCCCATCCCCCAAGCGTGGCACAATCCCTCCTGCTCTTGTGTTGACTTTTGGTGGGGTTGCGCTGGTGTAACTGAGAGCAGTGTTTGGCCCTATCTGCCCTGGTAGCGCGAGGCCTGGGCTGATGATAGCCAGACTCCAGCCAGGGCCAGCTCCAGGGTTTTTGCTGCCCCAAGCGGCAAAAAGAGAAAGGGGGGAGGGGGAGAAAAGCCGCGATCGGCGGCAGCTCCACTGTGCCGCTTTCTAATTCAGCGGCAATTCGGCGGTAGGTCCTTCCCTCCGAGAGGGACCCGCCGAATTGCCGCCGAAGAGCCCGACATGCTGCCCCTTCCCCTTGGCCGTCCCAAGCACCTGCTTGCTGGGCTGGTGCCTGGAGCCGGCCCTGACTCCAGCCCCTTGGCCGCCAAACTGATACGCTTTGGGTGCGGTGAGTTCTCTGTGTGTGGTTTCCCTTCGTGGCCCCCCCCATGTATCCCCTTCCCTACCCCCGCTCCCCTTTGGGCAGGAAGCCCCATAGCTATTCAGCCAGCTGAACTGCTAGGGGTGCAGGGTGGGGCTCCCCTGCTGTTGGCCCCATCTCCATTGGCGGCTCCTGCCTCCCTGTGGCTGGCGGAGAGGTAGCGGGGGGCTCTGTTCCTAGGGGTCTGGGGCTCTGTTCCCAGGGGTCTGGGGCAGATGGGCGCTGAGCGTGTCGGCTTTTGTGCCTGGAAAACAGATGAACCAGCCAAGTGGGGGGAAGTGTACCCCAGAGCCCTCTTGGTGCCCCGAGAGTCGCTCCCCCAAAGGCTATGAGGAAGGGCTTTCTGGCCCAGGAGGCCCCACGTCCAGCCCTCCAGCCGCAACCCAAGCTGTGATCTCCCCTAAAGCACCTCTCTTCTCCCCACCCCCCTTCAGAGCTTGGCTCTCAAGGCAGCCCTGGGATTCCTCTCTGCGGGCGGCTTTGAAGCCTTCCCTCCCCCACCCCCTTACTGGTTCCCACCCAACTTCCTCCCTGAGCTGAGCATGGACCGGAATGGTGTGGCTTCCTCTGTCCCATGGTGCTGCAGCGATAGCACTTGCCCCCCCCCCCCCACTTTCACTTCGTGTGCCTCTTTGCACTGGGAGGTAACTGGCCCCTCGCCTACAAACCCCCCCTCCTCCCCCCCGCAAGCATCTCCTCTCGAGCCAGCCGTGGAATCGGCTTGGTCCTGTCTACACGGGCCCTTGCGCCGTTTCCGGTCGCCCTGGGTCACCCATCCTCATGGCTGAGTGGAGGGGAATGCCCTAATATCTCTGTGCAACCCTGCCCCAGGGAGGGGGGCTGTCTCTGTACCCAGAGGCCCAGCTCAGGAGCCAAAACCTTCCCACCCCACGTCTGCTCCGGCTCCTGGGCAGCTCTCCTCTTGCGAAGCAAAGAGCGCTGTTCGCACAGACTCACTGGGCTCCCCCACTCTCCACTGCGTCCCTCCGCCCCCCGACCTCACCCCTTTCTGGGTAAGCCAGCAGGATCGCCAGTGAGTCACTGAGGGCTAGCACTGCGCTGCTGCGGCCTCGGGCAGCACAGGGCATTCTGGGGTCGTGGCCGCGGCGTGACGTGCTGGGGCAGTGCGCTGTGGCTGAGGGGCCGATGGGCTGCCCCATAAGGGGCAAGAATGGTGCATTCTGGATGGAGGGGGAAGCCTGGTGCTTTTCAGTGCCCCCTGTTCTAACCCTGTACTTGTACTCTTCCTGCACCCTGAGTAGCCCCGGAATGGTCCCTGCCCTGAAGTCACGGGGCACTGCGGGAAGCATCTCCTTGAATTATTGTCCGGACGCTTCCCCCAAAGAGAATGGAGCTTGGTGAGCCTCTTGCACGGAGGAGACAAAACTCAGTCGGCAGCTTCTGGGAAGGCTCAGCACCCTCCTCCCCCAGCCAGCACCCTCCCTTTCTCACAGCGCTACGCTCTCGACTTCACACTCGGCTCACAGAGCCAGGGTGCAACTGTGGGAGGTGAGACCTGCTGGAGTTGTGACAGGCCGCCTGCATGCACAGATTGCAGCCCGAGCTGCCATCTCCGCTCAGGATGCTGGAGCAGTTCCCGAGAGCTGCCTCGCTGGCTGGCCGCGCACCTGTCTGAGAGCTCAGCCAGCTCCTTCCCCCTGCCCTGGAATCGGAGCTGCCAGCCAGCCCCCTTCGTCCCCCAGCAGGAAACGGACTGCTTCGCTCACCACGGCGGCGTGTGAGTAAGTGTCACTGGTCAGCATTCGAGCGCTGGAAGGCAAGCCTTGCAGGGAGCCCACAGCTTCCTGTCTGAGGAGGAGAAGTCCCATTTTAAAAAGTCACGTGCCTGGGGCTGTGCACAGAAATGCCCAGGGGTCTGCCTGCAAACACGCAGTCAGCTTCCGCATTGGAGTAAGCGCTTTGGAGCAGGGACCATCTCTTTGCTCTGTGTTTGTGCAGCACCTAGCACAACCGGACCCTGGTCCATGCCTGGGATCCTAGGCATTACCGTAAGCGTGGATAAATAACAATTTGCATGTGCAAATGCCAGATTTGCTTGCACGGTTGCACACGGCCTCTGACCTTCTGCAAATCATGACCCCAGAACACTTAGTACTCTCAAGCATTAACTCCTGCTCACAGCACTCCAGAGCATCATTAACCTGGCAGATGGGGAAACTGAGGCAAGGATTTGCAGTAACCTGTCCAGTGTCACCTAGCAAGTCCGCGTCCGAGCTGGGATTAGAACCCAGAAATACCCAGTCCACTGGTGTCAATTTGAAGCCACTCCACTGACTTTTGGTGACGTCACGCTGTGCCTAGACCAACATCACAGATGAGACAAGTATTTGTTCTAGTGCTTCCAGGAATTTGACAGGGGGGCTGGGAATCCGGACTCCTGAGTTCTTGTCCTAATTCTGCAACTGATTTGAGGAAGTCACTTGTGCCAAGTTGTTCTGACAGTATCTGCGGGTGCCCTGATTGCGGGTTCCCAACTTCTGGTTGTAAGTTTGGTTGTGTGTGTTTTTGGAATCGGCACCATGTCAAGGTCTAAAAATCACGGCTAGATCCTCTCTTAAAGAGACACTGTGTCAGGCAGTTTAGGTTCACGCATCTTTTAAGGCTTTTGTTTTTTGTTGCTTGTATGTTACCTTTGATACCTTAGGAATGTTGTGTGACCAGGCCTGCTTTAATGGCGGGACACCCTGGAGGTTTCAGAGGCGAGTTCTCCTACCTTAATTGAAGGAAGGGGGAGGCTGGGGGGATGATTCTTTAACAAAGCTGTGCTTTTTGCCAAGTGTTTGTTGGGCATCGGCGTTGGAGTTAAATGGATACTTTAGCCTTATCTTGTAGTAATGCAAACCCAAGTCCAATGCATGAGAACCGGAAAAGGAAACTGACCAGAAATTGACTATAAAGAAAACTGAAAGTGACTAGGCTACTTTCACTGTGGGAGGTGTCATTACTGGTAATGTAGCCGCTGAAATGTGAGGTTTTTAAAAGCCATATTACACTGTTAGCCTACCAGTGCCCCCTTTTTTTAAATTACAGAGAGAAAATGTCCTTATTTCCCCTCCACACCGTGTGGCTATGCTGAAATGTATAAAGATAGTGCTGTTCATCTCTGAACATGCCGTGAACTACGCAAACTATTCAGCATCCATACCATGCAGCCATCTCTGGGGTGGAGGACAGCCGCTAAATGTTGCGTGGTAATAAGTGGAGGAGAGATCCAATTCAGGACACCAGAATTTTAAAATCCAGGCAGGGCAGACAAGACCTATATATACATTTTTAAAGATCTCATTCAAAAGACAGCCCCATACAATGTGGGGAACTCAAGTTATCGACCACATAAGGCGGAAGGGTCGAGTTTAGTTTGAAGCTGTATTCCAAGAAGTGGCTCGAGGACAGAACATCGCCGGGTGTGTTGTGGGCAGCGCACTGCGTAGTACGTAAAGTGTGTGTGGGGGCGGGGTCTCTTCCCCAGAGATCAACGCTCCTCTCTGATTGAACTGTAGCTGCTTAGTTCCCCTGCGCTCTGCCTTTTCGCTGCGGGGCTCAGGACCGCTTCTCCCAATGAATAAGACAATCCAAGCCAAGAGACCAGTGGGCTTGGGCTGGCGATGGACTCCGTAGGGCTTTTCATGGCTGCCTGACTGGTTCAAGGCCAGCGGTGGTGCTGTGGCAGGTGCGTCTCCGCACAGGTCCCTGGACGAATGGCCAATGTGAGTGCTACAAACGATGCAGGTGGCAGGCGTGGCCCCGAGGCCAAGAGCGAGATGGGCTGGAGGGTGAACGCTCTGCGCTCACCCCTACAGGCTGTCCCTCTAGGTCACGTTGGCAATGGCTTGTGCCGATTGAGCTGCCTTCTGCTTGGTGGCTTGATAGGATGGTACACCTCCCCGTGGGACTCTGGCTTCCACTGGAGTGAGACTCCTCTCTCACATGCCACTGAGCAGGTACCCAGTGGCGCCAGCTTATAGCGACGGCTGAATTGGATTTCAATCAGCGGCCCTGAGCTGAAAGGCTCTGCCTCCCGTCCCTTGAGCTGTCGCCCTTGGGACGCGGAGGAAGGCAAAGCGCCAGCCTTGTCCTCGTTGGCCTGGAAGCCCCTTGGGGGGAGCTGGGTGCATGAGGGTTAGCCGGAGCCCCGGGCTGCCTCTTAGTGGCTACTGCACCCAGTTCACCCCCTAGGCTGAGCAGTCCTTCCCCAGCCATTGTGCAAGGCAGTGCCCATGACATACCGTGGCTATGCAGCCCACGCCGGCACAGCGGGCCTGGTGGGATCTCTCCAAAGGGGAGCGCAATAGGCGGGGGGGAAGGGGAACATGGAAGTCAGGCCCTCCTCCCATCATGGCTGCAGTGCAAACCATAGGCTAGTTTAAGCCTTCTGGTGCTTTCGATAGGATTCCAATTACTGTTACCTTAATGACTGGGCAAGCCCAGCCGCTGGCAGGGGGATTAGCAGCGTGTGGAGGGGCCGTGATGGCAGGATGCGCTGTCAGCCACGGCGCTCGGCAGAGCCGGAGTCCGAGGAACGATTTCTGCCTCCCCGCAAGATGTGCCTCTGCGGGGTGTTCTCTCCTCTGGCACGGCGGGACTGGAGCGCGGCATCCTCTGTGCATAGCAATCCCCGTCCGTCAGCACGATGCCACAGGCCGGCAGGGCCCTCCCTTCTCCTCTTCTCGCAGCGGGGGCTGGGGGAAGAGGATCTCATTTACTTGCCAGCCGGCGTGTCTCCTTCAAACCGAGAGGCGAGTTTTCCCTGCCCGGCCCACTAATAGGTCCAAAAGCTTTGTGCCCTAGAGCAGAGAGGGCCGGACCGTGAGCCAGGGGGCTGCTTAGCAAGAACCGGGCCCAGCCTGGCCTATCGGGCTCAGCAGGAGTTTCTGAGCCTGGCGATTTGGCAGGTATCAGAACCTGAAATCCCCCTGAACACAGGCAGGAAAAGAAACCTTGATGAGCTATTCACCAGCCACGCTGAGATGCTTTCACCAGCGTCTCCCCTGCTCCACATCCTCTGGCAAGCAAGATGCTTCTGGCCCAGAAAGGTGAGAGCGACTAGGCAGAGCTTGCTCCAGGCCAATGTCCAGGAAACTCCCCAGTCAGTTCCCAGTCCTGGCACCGTGAGGCTAATGGCGTGATCCTTGCAATGCGTGTGGCATGGGGGGGGGGTACCACTCTCCATGTAAGGAGCTGTGTGGGTGGGGTGATTGACCTGAGGCCCTGAGTATTGGGGTAGGGTGCGCGAGCACAGCTGGTAAGGGGGCAGTCGTGGTTTAAAGGGAAAGATGTGAGCAAGCGGGATCGGCCGCAGAGAAAGCCGCCAAAGGAGCGGAGGTGGTTTCAAAGGGGGCGCCATCTGCATCGGCGCTCAGATGAACTGCAGCTAACCCGCTGGTTGCGGTCGCTCTTGGCAGCTCGCGAGCTAAATGGGGTTGGGCTGGTTCTCCCTGGGCTGGGAGGTCTCGGAGTGGAACCCAAAGTCATTTCGGAAGGTTGGTGACCCAGCCCACAGCACGCCCCTCTCCTCCCCCGGGTCTTTCCTGGACCAGTGCCAGAGTAGGATGCTCTTCTGCTCTACAAGTCAGGGTCGTACCAATCCGATCTAAACAAAGGTCCTATATGTTGAAAAAGCTCCTGGCCCCTTCCCCACAGAGGGGCACTAGTCCTGGCCCCGTCTGGGCGGCGCTAACTACCGGAGTGCCCAAGTAGGGGAATAATTCTACCCTTTCCCACCATTGGGTGAGGTCACTAGAACAGGATGGTGGAGGTGGCTCACCTAGGAAGGGCTGTAGCTCACCTGCGGGGGAGCAAAGCCCTGTAGGAACCGGGGCCTACCGGGGACACAGAGCAGAGTCTGCCCCGCTGCCTGCAAAGCACTCTTGGATCCATCCGGCTGTATAAACGACCAGTCCCTGTTGTATATGTTTCATCCCATAATTCTGCCCTGGAATAGGGCTGTCACTTGGATCCTTTGGGAGTGGGCACCTTAGAAACACCAGAGTAGGGACTGTGGGCTCTACAGTGCTGAAGATGGTGCAGGCCAGGGGGAGGTGTGATCTGTCTGACAGTAACCCCTCACGCCCCAGCTGAGATCAGGGCCCGCTGTGCTACGCGCTGGACAGACGCTGGATACGTCTGCAGTGGAGGTGGAATTTCCAGCTCGTGAACCCGTACTAGCCCACGGCAACACGAGTGACGGGCCGGGCTAGCAGCCCAAGTAGGTCCCCAGGGTTTCAGACGGGGCTGTATTAGCCTGCTGTGGCTACGCCGCTATTTTTAGCGCACTGGCTCGTTCAGAGCTAGCGTGGGTATGTCTGGTGGAGCTGGCACGGCTGCCTCTGGCTCCCGTGTGGACACCGCTGTAGCAAGAGGGAGACGGAGGAGTTCGATGTCTGCACGGCAATAAAAGGCCCACGGCATTCAGGCGATCCCCGCTGGCTAGGTGTGGGGGAGCAGACGGGTCCAGGGCTGGCATGACAGGCAGCCGTCGGCAGCGGGCACAGAACCACAGGTGCAGGTCTCGTTCCTGCCCAGTGACCGGAGCCGGCTGCCTGAAGCCCCCGAGGAGAGGATGCTGATGGGGAGGGAAGGGGCGCAGTGGGAAGGTCTAGCTCTGGCTGCGCTCGTGTGGTGGGGGAGGGCTGGGGGGGGCGGGCGAGGGGGAGGGCTTGGGGCTGGGGGGGCAGGCGAGGGGAAGGCCTGGGGCACTGGAGCTGCTGCTCGCAATGCCCTGTCCTAGCTCAGGTAGCTCGGAGGGATGCTCCATGCAAGGATCTCTTACCCCCGTGTTTCCCCAGCCCAACCACAGCCGGTTTCTTGTTCCTCTTCTCAGCCGTTCTCTCGCTGTGCCCCTGGCAGGTGGGGAGACCAGCTTCCCCTCCCCGGCTCAGCTGCCGGAACTGAACGCTGAGGGGGGGGATCCAGCCGGCTTGCCCCAGAGGGGCCCTCCCCGACAATGGGTGCTCCTGTGCAGTGGGTCTGGCACCGGGCCAGCCCTGCACTGGCACAGCTGGGGGCGGGCGCATGAGGGCAGACGGCATCTTCACAGCTCAATAGCGGCCCTTGTGCGGCTCCTGGGACCAGCTCCCGCTTACATATTCATGGCGGGCTGGGCGGGGGCGCCACCTTGGCAGCGGGACTTTCACTGCCTGTGGGAAGGGGGCCCAAGGCGGCAGGGTGGGCAGGGGTGGGGCACAGGGCAGGGGTGGGGCACAGGGTGGGCAGGGGTGGGGCACAGGCCTTTTCCCCCAGCGCAGGATGGGCCTTTACTATAACAATTTCCTGCATCTTAGACAAGACGCTAGGGACCGAGGTGGGGGCTGATGGGGGCGGGGGGGAGAAGACAGGAGGGGGAAGAAAGGGGCCCCCCCCCCCTTCTTCCCTCTCCTGTCTTCTCCCCCCCGCCCCCCGCTTTCTGCCTCTGTAATTGCTGCATCTGAGAATAGCTTGCTGGGGAGCTGCCTGGTCTCTTTTTGCCTCCCCCACAAAAAAGTAACCCCCCCCAAGCTGCTGCCATGGAGAAGTGGGGTAATATACAGAGGAGGGACTGAGCCTCCCCCCCCCCATCTTATTGGGGAGCCGGCTGGAGAGCATGAGGCTAAAGGAGCAAAGATGCTGAGGCTCGCGTCCCCTGTACCGAGACACCCTCTCTGCATGGGGTGCAGCAGCTAGGGGCAGGGTAGCATCGAGCCTGGGATTACTTGGGCGGCAGGTTCAGAGGTAACTCGGCCTTCCTCCTTGCAGGGGGGGTGAACGGTGCTTGGCATGAGCCCTTGGGAACCCAGGCCCCCTCTGCTAAAGACCCCTGGCCCTTCTCAGTAGGGGCTTTGCATGGTGCCCTTGACCTGACCCCTCCCTCCTGGCAGTGCTGGACTGTGGGCAGGTGGCTGCCATCCCCCACCACAGAAGGGGCTGCATTTCAGTGGGCCTGTCAGTGTATTCTCCGCAAAGCCGTTCTGGGTTCCTGGGGCAATACAGACATGTCGTGTCTCACAACTACTATTCACAGCGTTGTGGATCAGGCATCGGCCTGGGACCCAGGAGGCTTGGGTTCTCTTCCCAGTTCTGCCATGGCCCTGCTGCGTCACCTTGGCCAAGTCACAACCCTGCTGTGTGCCTCCGTTTTCCCCCCTCACCTCTTGTCTGTCTAGACCATAAGCTCTTGAGGGCAGGGACCGTCTCTTAATATGTGTGCAGTGCAGCCCTAGCACGGTGGGGCCCTGATCTCAGTTGGCATCTCTAGGCACTCCTGTAATACAGCTAATAGTAACGCTCTGGAGGGCAAGGTGCCGGGATATTGGAGAGTCGTGCCCCACGTGTTGCTGTTCGCCCCCTTCTCGCTTTGCCTCTGGGCTTGCTTCCAGCACCCTCTTGGTGAGGTAGCGGCTCCTCCCAGCCAGTAACCAGCCCAGGTGGTTTTGCACCGGATGAGACGTGGTGGAAGGGAGGCCTTTGATCACGATGATAATGGAGAGGGGGAGTGTCCACACTGCAGAGTGCTGTAGGGCTATCGGTGGGGGAGGGAAGTCTCATGTAGACCGGGCCAGAAAAGTTCAACCCAACCTGCGAGAGGGCCCTTTCTCCCAAGAAGCAGCCCCAGCCCCTCTGTAGACAGCAATGCAGCGAGCGTTCTGATGGGGAAGAAAGGGGAAAGAAATTTCAGCACCTCCCTTCCTGCTTCACCTGCCTGGGAACATCCCTGGGCGAGGAGCAGGTTCCCCATAACCCCCGCTGCAGGTTCAGTATCTCGCAGCATCAGGCCAATTAGCCGCGCCTCCCCTTCCTCTTCCATTCTGAGAACAGCCGCTGGGCAGCCTGCCGCACCGGGCGTGCAGAAGTGGGAGCCGGAATAAACCGGCGGTTAGTTCTGGGGGCTTCCCGACGCCGCTGCACTATGGGGACATGGAAAGCTCCTGCCTCAGATGAGTGAGCGGAGGTGCAGAGAGGTGCTAGCCCCGAGCCCAGCCACAAGGTGAGTCCTGTCGGGTCAGCTGTGTGTGTTTAGCTGCTTCCTCCACCACAAGGGATGTGCTCTGTGCTTGGGGGATGGGCCCCTTCATTTTCACCAGTGCGGGGTGTCCGGATTCCCCCAGATCTCAAAGGCCGGAACGGAGCCCTGGGCTCATGGACTCTGACCACCTCCGTAACACGAGCCGGAGGACTGCCCTGAATGGACTCCGGCTCGAATGAGAGCCGATCTTTTAGACAGACGTCCCATCCTGGTTTAAAAATGGCTAGCGATGGCAAATCCACCCTTGGAAAGCCAAGCCAGCGGATAGATACCCACACTGTTAAAACATGTACGCCTTATTTCCCATCTGAATCCGGCTCGCTTCAACTTCCAGCCGCTCTATCTTGTCAGAGGTTTGGCTGCACACAGGAGAGCCCCTTATCAAAACTTTTTCCCTACTCCTTAACCGTCTCTTTAAGGGACGTAGCTTGAACTCCTTAAGGCTATCGCTGTAATGGTTCCCCAGGGCTCTCCTCTGAACCCGCTCCAATGGCTTGTTTTTTGGATCCAGGTCATTTGATTCAGGCCAGAGTCCAGCCGTACCAGGTTCCCCCTCAACGCTGCCTGTCCTAGCCGAGGAGGGCCGGACTGGACTCCGTTAAGAGGTGGCCGTTGTCTCATACGACGGGGGCTGCTGTTGAAATGTTCTAGGTGTGGGGAATGGGTGATATGTCCACATGTGGAGCTGGCTCTGGCTGGGCCCCTACGTGGGGGATGGTGCTTTACGTCCCCTGAATGCGGGAATGAGTGACGGCAGAGGCCGAAGGCCACCCTCCTCTTGCCTTGCCATGTCACGTCAGCTGAGGGCTGGCTGCGCTGGGTTGGGGGCAGGCTCTCTGTTGGGAGCAGGAGCTTGAGATTCCGAAGTCGGCTGCAGTTAGGGAGAAGTCTGCTTCCCAGACCGTGGGCGGGAAGATGGCCTAGTGGTTAGAGGTGCAGCCTGGGGCTTGGGAGGATCTAGGTTCAAATCCCTGATCCACCATGATCTTGTACAAGTCACTCAGTCTCTGTGCCATCAGTACAACCCCTCCCTCACAGGGGTGTCCTGAGGATAGAGGCGCCCAGAGCAGCGTGGCAGGGCCTGGCCTAGGTACCTCTCCTCTGTTCCCAGCCTTTAGAGTTTGTGGCCTAGAGTCTGGGGGCGGGGGCTGAGCTGTGCCCCCACTTCTGCTCTTGAGGGCAAGGCCTTTCCGCTTGGTCGAGGCTTCCCCCTCCTGGCCGGCACTGGTGACAGATTCCAGTGCTTGTCCCACAGCCTCCCCGGCTGCTGGTTGCCGCGGTGGGGAGGCTGGATAGGCAGGGAGCAGCTTCAAGGGTGGGGATGAGTAACCAAGCGGGGAGCCAGACAAGCATCCCGCAGGGGCTTTGATGGCTGGCACCCCTGCTCCCCCTCTTCCCCGCAATGTTTTCCTTGCCTCCCGGCTCTGAAGTGTCCCTGCTTTGCAGCTGGCCCTGCATGGTCCTCTGTTGTCTGGCATGGGAGGGGGGCGAGAAAATAGCCTGGGGAGAAAGAAGACAGCGATGACTACAGGGCCATAGCTGGGAAATAAATACCCACCCCCAGTGCAGCATGTCAACATGGGCCGGTCCCTCAGAGGCCATGTCCAAGGCCTGCATCCCCTTTCTCAGCCCTCTGCTCACACCTGGCTGCTCCTCCCTGCCCCAAAGACCGTGCCTTGGGCCTACCCCCTGCCCCACTATCTCCAAAACGCATGCCTAGGACACCCCAGCCTGCCCCCTGCCACCCTCTCCTGCTCCTCTTCCCATACGTGTCCAGTCTCCTTCCCTTTGCCAGAGCTCATGCCCTGGGCCTGCTCTCCCTTGGCAGTCCCTCCCCATGGCCAGATCTGCTCCCCCCTCCCTCGCTGACCCTTCCCTTCCTCTCATGGGGCCTCTTGTGCTCCCTGATCCTAGAATATCAGGGTTGGAAGGGACCTCGGGAGGTATCTAGTCCATCCCCCTGCTCAAAGCAGGACCAATCCCCAACTAAATCATCTGATGCTTGTGCTTCTCTTTCCTCTCCCTCCTGCTCCCCACTTCTGGCCTGGTCCCCCTCACTCTCCACTGTAGGGCCAGAGGCAGATTACCGAGGGGGTGGCTTCCCTGCCTTCTAGTTGGGTTAGGATGCCATAGGTCTGGGCCATAGGTCTGGGCCATAGGTAAGCTGAGGGCAGTGCCAGGGAAGAGCGGGTGGGTTCAGAAAGCCCCTTGCTGTTATCTGCCTCCCTTTCCCCAGGAGATGGTTAGGCTGTGGTCTTCAGAAGCGAGATGGTCCATGAGAGGGTCGGCAGGAACCAGCCCAAGATCTGCTGGGCCTTGGGGGATCGCTGGCGGGGGTCAGCGGTGAGTCCCAGGATGAGGGTGGTTGGCATGGTGCTGCTGGGAAGCTGCTCCCTTTGGCACCCCCGGGGCTCCCCTGGCAGGATGCCTTTCCCCCCCCTCCCAGCAGGAAGAAAGGGCTCCACGCCGCTCCCCTGGAGGCCTGACTCCACATGCACCCACCCCATGCTGCCTTTGAGAGCAGAAGACCCGGCCAGCTCAGGGCTGTGGTAACCTCGGGCTGATCCCCCATCACTGGCGAGAGGACCGCTCTGAAACTGTCCTGGAGCCTGCCCTGTGCCCCCCACGCACAGGGTGGGATCTCCAGGCTGGCTGGTAACCCAGGCAGCCTGGATTTGTAGTGGGGTGTTATGGCGGGGGGAGCATGTTATGGCACCCGTCAGCCCAAAGCTCAGAGCCCGGAGAGTCCCCACCAAGCGAGCCAAAGGGCTGGTCTGCGCTGCAGAGTGGGCTGACGCTGACCTAACTCTGCAGGTGTCTACACTTAAATTTCGCTTCCGCGGACGTAACTGCCCCTCTCCGCTGTCTTAACTCCACCTCCGCCAGCGGCGTAGTTGGTGTTGATGCTGCTAGGGCGACGCGGTGTCCGTGTAGGCTGAGCGGGTATTTCTATTGCCGGTAGGGTGACCAGATGTCCCGATTTTATAGGGACAGTCCCGATTTTGGGGTCTTTCTTATATAGGCTCCTATTATCCCCCCAACCCCTGTCCCGATTTTTCACATTTGCTGTCTGGTCACCCTAATTGCCGGCCGTCCCTAGGGACGAACCGTGCAGAGCCAGCGTGTTGGCGTGAGCCGGGGAGGGGTCAGGCTCAGAGGGAGATGCCTTGTGTTCAGGGACAGTGGAGAAGCTTGAATAAGAGTCTGGGTAGTGTCAGCTGCTCTTGCTTCACCCTCAGCTGCCGGCTTCTGTAAGCACCGGACGGGTTCTCAGCGGGGGAGGCCATGGTCCCATTGCTTTTGAAAGTTCTGCCCACCCCTTTTTTCCTGCCTTAGGGCAAGTGCCTGGGGTGTGGAGAGGAGTGAGTGGTGGGTGGGGCCTCAGGGGAAGAGGGCGGGGCCTTAGGCAGAACAGGGGTGGGGCCTTGGTCTGGGCACCAGTGGCCCCCTCCTACCCCACTTCTAGGGAGCTTCCGGTGTTCCTGTTTCCCAGGGGTGGCACTTGTGAGTGGACCATGCTAAGGGCTGGGAGAGCAGTAGTGTGAGGAAGGACTGGGGAGGGTTCCTGGCAGAGTGGGGAAGCAGAGGTCGGAGAGGCTTTCTGGCTGCAGAGGAGTGGGTGGCGTGGGAGGGCGTGCCCGGGAATCGGGGCGGGATCATCCTGGAATATGTTGCTGGCGTTGGGTGGAGTGCAAGGGGCTGGAATTGGGGATGGGGCAGCAGGAAGAGATTGCTTCACCCATTGTGGAAATGCAGCCAGCTCTAGGGTGGAGCATGGCAGTTGTTTAACATGCAGCAATGCTGTGCAACAACTCAGGCCCGGAAACGAAAGTGAGGGTCAGACCCGGCAGCGTGGAACGGCTCTGCGGGGGTTCCGCCAGGGCTGCCCCTGTCTTGTGAAAGGGGCCGTGGGATCATTACACAACATAGGCAGCAAGTGGGACCAGAGTGGTGACTCTCCTTTCATGTTGCAATCCCTGATTTTCCCCAGGGCACAGTCTGGGTTGCTCCTGGTTCCTTCCTGTAAGGCTGATTGGTGGTGACTTCTCTGTAGAGTTTGGGAACACGCAAAGCGTGCAGTGAGGGCTGGGGAATGGAGAAGTGTACTTTCCATGTGAGTAGGGGAGAGCCACCCCCATGGTCACTGCCCCTTCCTGTGTTGTTTCACCAGCCTTGGTGCAGTGACACTAGGGATCCATCCGGCCCCTCGGAACGGATCCTCACCAGACGGCTGATGCGTGGACCCAGGTGAGGAGATGGCTGGTTAATGCCCAAGATTCCGAGATCTCAGCCTGGGGATGCCTCTGCCCTTCTTAGTTGGCTGTTGCTCCCGGTGAGGGATTTAGAGACGCCGATTTCAGTGAAGAGGGCGGCTTGGTGGCTTGGAATGGGCTATGGGGGACCCTCAGCCCTGGCATCGCCCAGCTGGGCTAGTTAGATCACCAAAGCCAAGGCTGTTTGGTGGCCGGGGTCCAGTGAGTTTGGTGGAACCCAGCGTGGTTCTTCCTGTCGCCACCTGACGCTCTCCCTTGTGGGCAGCTCCAGCGCTGGGCCGAGGGTTGTTTGGGCCGCCGCTCTTGGGTGAGACCTGGCCAAGGCTGGAGCACGTTGGCAGGGCGGCCGGGGGAGAAGCTTGACCTGCTCGTGTAGCTGGTGACTACTCCGCTGGCCCTCATCCTGGGGAGTGAACTCGGGACCTGCGGTGTTAAGGCACGATGCCCATTTCAAGCGTATTTAATGTTCGTAGCCCACAAGTACCTGGCGGCCCCAAGCAAATCCCGGCCACGTTGTGCTAGGCGCTGGACCGACAGTCAGGGCGAGAGAGGCTCTCCATGGACAAGATGGGGGCAGGAGAAACAGAGGCACGGAGAGAGGAAGTGATGTGCCAAGGGCAGAGCCAGGAAGAGGACCAGGTCACCTGACCCCCACTCCCATGCCCAGGCCACGAAACCCCACTGCTTGGCGTACACAAAGCCTGCACCCTGTGCTTAACACCCCATCGTCCTCACACTTGGCTCCCGTGCGGTACGATCAGCATCTATAATAACTGTAGACAAATAATGCCTCAGACTTTGGGGTAGCTCGGTGGGGGAAGACTGTTTTGCGCCCTCTGAATTTGCACACACTGTGTGTGTGTGTGTTGGAGTTTTTGTGGAGCAGGAGACAGGGTGTGGATCCTGTGTATTTCAGCCCCTAAAGGGACCCTGCTCCCATAGACTGCACCTGGGGAAACTCCACCTCTCTCCGCTTCGCTTCTCTTGCGGCTCTTTTGATCCACCCAGCCCCCTGTGTTGTGGCTCTTGAGGTGTCCCTGTGCCACCTGCTGGTTGCTGCAGACACACAGGCCATCTGCTAAAGAATCTGGTTGGCTGGCAGCCTGGGCAAGGTCAGCTTGTAAAGGGTTAAAGAGTCCTGGGGGCTGGGGGGGGGGCTCGGCTGGTCCTGACCCAAATAAAGGCTTCCCATCCCTCTTGGAGTTGCCGTGAAAGGCATGGCACATCCTTGAGCTGGGGCATGTCCGGGGCCATTGTCTCTCGCTCCTATTGTACTCAGCCACCCTCATTTCACAGCCCAGTCGGCAGGAGATGAGGATGTGGGGAGACGGCCATTTGGCTGGAATTCAGTCAGGACACCGAGGCAGATGGCTACTAACATGCTGGATTGGGAGGAGTGTTCTGTCCCGGCTGCTGAGTCTGGGGGGGACGGGACAGTAGTCATGTCCCTGCTGCTGGGATGGGGGACAATGGGCTTGGATCACAAGGTCTCCTGTAAGGTATTATATACAAAGTGATAACACGCTGGTCCTGAAAGCACTGCGTGGTGTGTGTGTGTATGGGTGTGTATGAAGAGTTACAAATATGATCTAGAAAATTTTGTGTTTGACAAGCAATGCATAACCTAGCCTGCCCTAGACTGAGGAATGTGTATTTGCTTGTCCAGCCAGCCTGGTCGTCAGGCAGATATCATGAAGTTACATTTACATGCAAGGTAAACAGTCCTCAGGAGAGCAAGTGGGCGAAAAGGGACCACATAACAATCTCGGGGGGGGATGCTGCACCCCCAGGAAGTCTTCCTGCCTTTTGATGGAGGGTCAGTGGCCTTAGGGAAGAGAAGGTGAGAGGAAAAGCCATCCATCTCTTGGGTGATCAAAGAAACCAGCCTTTGGATGCTGCAAGGGTGGCTTCTGGCTGGAAGAACCAGTCACACTGGAGAAGCTGCTGTAAGTGAGGAAACCATCTGGAACAAGAACTAGAGCTGGTTAAGTTTTAGTCTTTAGAAGTGTACTTTTTACTTTTGGTTGCTTGTAGCCCTTTCTGTCTTTATTCCTTATACTTGGTATCACTTGTTCCTGTGCCCTGCTGTTAAAAAATTCTGTTTTACTTTTACTATTCAGTGCTGCGATGGAAAAGCAGGGCATGTGAACCCCAGTTAACAGGCCACAGGGTATTGTCTCTTTAAAGGAGCAACATACTTAGTAACTTCTGGGAGTGTTCAGGAGGAGGGGCTGGGTGTCTCTGGGGAACTCGGGAGTTGGGGCTCGCCGTTTGTTACCAGCAAGGCCAGGTTTGGATTGGCTGGGTCCTGGTGAGTTTGCTGGAAAGGCAGACGAGCCAGCGCAGGGAAGGGGGTTGTCACACAGCTTAGCAGTAGCAAAACTCTACTGAGGGAGTGACAGTAAGTCACAATTCTGGGAACCCCAGTAGATCACCACAAAGGGGTGGTGTGTGTGTCCCTGTGTGCACGTACATGTGTGTGTATTTCTTTTGGCCTTTCCCCACTTCCTGCGAAGGTTTTAACCCGTTGGATATGCTTTATTCCACTTTGTACCTTTTATTAAACACAAATTACCCCAGTGCCACCAAGAGACACCCCCACCTCCATCCCCTCCCCAAACACTGCTCTAAAGTGAGCATTTCAATAGGGCTGAGGCTCCCAACTCTCACAGCCTAGGGGAGTTGGGTGCATCACACCCGTTAGGTGACTTCTGAAAATTCCGCCCTCGGTCTCTACCCAGCGCCTAGCCCATGACAGCAGGACCAGCCTTTGATAGGGTGTCCTGGGGAGGCGCTCCTGCCCAGGACTGGCTTGCGAGACGGTGTCAGTCAGAGTGCAGGGCTGGCTCGGCTGTCTGCAGCACCACTCCGCTGAGGAGCGGCGTGTGCTTTATGGACATGGCAAGGGAACGACCCACATGAGCAAGGCTGGGCTGGGGAAGGGCACGGAGTTAGGCCTTGCTCTGAGGTGGCCTGCTGGGATGGCCTGTCGTCCGCTGGATCGCGCAGGTGGCTGCGAGGAGGGGGGGGTTGTCCTAAGGGATCTCACCACCTCTCTCTATCTCTCTTGTGTCCTCCAGGTGTTGGTTCTCCTCGGGCAGGTAACATGGAGCAGCTGAACTGACCTGAGGAGCCGTCCCAGTGAGTGTCAATCTGTGTGGTGGGGGGAGGGACAGGCGGTCACACTGGTGAGTCAATGGAAAGGTTTTGCACCTTGGGAGTTGTTTGCCCCTCATGCAGAACCTATGTGACTAAGGGGCAGAGCAAATGCAGAGCCCCTTCGAGAGGGAGAGCGCAGTGTGTTGCTCCCTGCGACGTTCTGCGTCTGCATGGAACCACCAAAGTCCAGACAGGCTCTGAAGGTACAGCCCCCCCGCTCCCCTACAGCACAGCGCACCGGCCACCCCACGGCCTCCTCCGGCCCCTGCAGGAGGTAGTTCTCACCCCCCTCGCTGGCTGCCTGCTGCAGCGTGTCCCGGCCAGTGGGTCAATGGCTGAGTGGGCAGAAGATGGCCAGCAAGGGCTGCTGCTGCGGCCCTGAGTCTGTGCGTGGGCAGGATTTCACAGAGGGTCTCTTCTCTCTCGCTGGCTTCAACGGGGTTTGGTATTTCCTCCTCCCCCTCCCCCGCCCCCACTCTCTCTGCCGTCCATCTAACCCAGGGCTGCCAGTGGCAGGTGTCTGGGATGGCTCTGTCGCTCCGCATTAAGAGATGCCAGCCTGCGTGCCCCCTGCATCCACCAATCTCCTGCCGCCGCCACCGCTCCGGGCACCAGCCTCTGCTGCTCAGCTCTGCCTCCGGAGCTCCCCGCGTGCACACAGTGCAGTTGTGCTCTCGGACTGACGGGGGGCCGGGGGGAGACGCAGCCATGTTCCCTCTTACTTTCCTCCCCTCCCCCCGAAAGCAGGGAAAATAACAAGCATGCCCAGAGCCCACCCTCCAGCCAGCACTCCCTACCCCCCTGCCAAGAGATCCCTCCTGCCAGGTCCCCGTCAGCCATGCCATCAAGGCCCTAAGACTGGCCGCTTGGGCAGGAGCACTGGGCCTTTCTCCAGCGTGCCCGGGGCTCGAGCTAGGGCAGGCCGCAGTGGGGCCCGGCGGCTGGGAGGTGTCTCCTTCCCCGGGAGCCCACTCGAGTGCAGCTGAGTCGCACGTTGAATGAAACACGGACTGAGCAGGGTCCCTCCTGGGCCTGTGGGTCTAAGGTGCTGGGCCCGGAGGACGATGCTACTTCAGCCGATCTCGTTGCTGGGCCGCACGTGGGCTGGATGTGATGTGACGCTCTTGCACGGGGATGTGGAGAGGCTGGGGAGGGAATGGGCCGTGCCGGCTACAGCGGGGACCAGGATGCCTGCTGCACGCTATCGGGTACAGCCAGCCTGAGCGTCTGCTTCCCCTTCAGCGCCACCACAGCCGAAGACCTCAGCCAGGACGCAGGAGAAGGGCGGGGTCCTGCTTTCTTTGAAGTTGAATGGCCCGGCCCTTCCTGAGTTCCGCAAGGCAGGGCGTCCCCAGGCAGGCAGCGTCTCTAGATCTGACCCTGTGTCATGCCCCGGCCCGAGGCATCCATTGCTACCCGCGTGGCACAGGGTGTCGACTAGCGCAGGGAGCTCTCTGCCTCTGAAGCCGCTCTCCAGCTGATCTGGCCAGCAGAGAATCCCACTGCAGAGTCCAGACCTGGGCCCATCTGTGCTAGGAGCCGGGCCTGCACTAGCCACTCTGGGGAGACTTTCCAGAAACCTCCCCCATGTAGACGAGGCCTCGGTGCTGAGCTCAGCCCAGCACGTGTGGTTACAACCGAGCAGGCCCTTGGCAGCCACCCAGCAGCAGAGACGCCCCCGACTAGACGCAGGCTGGGAGCCGCAGCCTGACCACGGCTGCGCCGGGTTCTTCCTGTTTCCGTGGCTGCAGGGGAGGGCGCTCAGCTGAGCCTGCAGATGCTGTAGAAACCAAGTCAGTATCTGCGTCGTTCTAGCAATGCACCTCGCTCCTGGCCTGCATCCCCTTGACGCCCTTCTCTGCCCGTCCCAGGCTCCCCATGCCTGCCTCTGCCCATGGGTCTCAGTCCTGGCCTGGCACAGTTCTCCTAATGCACCCACCGCCTCTCCTTCCCCCAGGCATGAGTCCACCCACGCCTGACCTGCTGCTCCTGCCCTATGCGGGAGGGAGCTGAGCCTCTCGAACGCCTCCGGCTGGGGACCTGGGCCGGATCCGCAGCTGGTGCAAACTGCCGTCAGTGCTGATCTACACCAGCCCATCTCTGCCCTTTGCCTGCTCCAGGGCAAAGTCCCGCGCTATGTGGGAGAAACGCTGCAGCTGGCACGGGCTGCAGTCCCTGCGGAAGGGAGAGTGAATAATAGGGGCCGGCGACAATCCGGGACCCTGGATGCAGCAGGGATCTCACCAGCCTTCCTGGGAATCCACCAGGATCCCCCGCCTTGCTTTGCCACAGCTCCATCAGGGCTGGCCTGGGGGCTGGGGGAGTGAATTTCTACCCGCTCTGCCAGACCCGTCACTAGAGTACCTGGGCACCAGCCATGCTGTGTGTTTAGCTCCAGCTTCATGGATTAAAGGCATCCAGCCTGGCCTCCCACAGCCCAGCTCCCTGCCCCTGCTGGCCGGACTCCTGTGCCCTCCCTAACCCCCTGGCAGCTGGGCACACCTCTGTCCCCCTCCTCCTACAACTTGACCCACTGACCTTATTGCCAGGCAACCAGCATGTGGCAGATGGCGAGAGAAGGAAGCGGAGTTTGACAGCTGGGGAGGAGGGCGAAGTCAGTGAGCGCCCCATATCCCCCCCCCCCCCCCCCCCCCACACACACACACCCATGGAGCTGTGTGGTCACACATGTGCCGTCACACGCAGCCAGACACACTCACTCCCAGGCGGGAGAGGCACCAAGTTGCCCGCATGGGCAGCCATGTGCAAGGAAGAGGCGGGTGGGGACCGGCTGCATGGACCGTTGCTCTGCGGCAGCGCAGCAGGAAGGTGGGGCTCTCTGGCTGGGTGCATCTGGTGGGGCAGGAAGGGGGCATTGGTTTGCTTTGGCGAGGAGCAGTGGGGTGGGCTGCTGGGGGGATGGACTCACCGGGCTGCTGGCCAGTGCAGGGGGAGGGAGCAGTCCAGTTCCATCTGGGAGGATCGTGGTTCCGCTCCGGGTGATGGGTCCGTTCTAGTCCAGCAGCGCACCGGAGTCGCTGATGGGCAGCAGTGCACGGTCCATGGCGTGTGCTAGCAGAGTTCCTGGAGGAAGGGCATGGTCTCTTTGCCCGGTGGCTGACCCCGCGCGCTCTCCTCCCCCTGCAGGCTTTGCCCAGAATGGGCTGTGTGTATTGCAAGGAGAAGGAGTCGAATAAAGGCCAGACGGAGAACACCGATGGCTCGGCATCGAAATCCTGCTACGGCCCCGACCCGACGCAGCAGAATCCCTCCAGCAGCTTCACCCGCATCCCCGACTTTAACAACTTCCACAGCACGCCCGCCGGCGCCCCCGCCTTCATGGGCCCCGGCCTCTATCCCAACAGCACCTTGTGTGGAGTGGGGATCACAGGTCAGTCTCCGTGGTGCCCCTGCCATGGGGCTCTAGTGGATGGAGCACCGGGCTGGGTTTCTATTCCCTGGCCTGCTGGGTGACCTGGCCCAATCACGTCCCTGCCCCGTGCCTCAGTTTCCCCTCTCACCCTGCATCTATCAGACTGTGAGCTCTTCGGGGCAGGGGCAGTGCCTGGTGTGACGTGACCTCAAGCCACGACTGTAATACATAAAGTGACAGTGGCAGCTCACAGCAGCCTGCCCAAGCTCTCCTGCCCATGGCAGATTCCTCACTGCCCTGTCCCTGTGTCTCGCAGGCGGGGGCGTGACCCTCTTCATTGCCTTGTACGATTACGAAGCCCGGACGGAAGATGACCTGACGTTCCTGAAGGGGGAGAAATTCCACATTATCAACAATACGTGAGTGTCCCATTCGGGGCTGGGCTCCTCTCCTCCGGGAACCCTGTCCCCGCCCCCCACGACGAAGTGCAAACACACCCGGGTCTGATGCTGGCCGGGGCTCCCCGCCTCACGCGGCCCTGCTCCGAGAGCAGCTTGGCTGGGGGATTTCACAGCCCATTGGCGTTTGCACCACAAGCCCAGCTAACCAGCTAGGCCGAGTTAAACCCATTGGGGACCGGGCTGGGGGCAGAGGTGACAAACCCAGGCCTGAGCCTGTTGCTTTCTGCGGAAGACCTTGCTCCCAGGTCTAAGCTGGCTGGCCCTGGTGGGGCAGGCTGGGAGCAGCTGAGGAGTGGCTCGTCCTCTGGCATGAATACTGGATGCCACATGACGTGGGAGCGGGACAGAGGGGCTCAGCGGGGTCTCCAAGATGGGCTGCATGCCTACCTTCGAGGGGTGGGGCTTCCTCGCAGACTCTCACCCTGTCTCTTTGGTTCCACAGCGAGGGCGACTGGTGGGAGGCGAGGTCCCTGAACACAGGGGCCACGGGCTACGTCCCCAGCAACTACGTGGCTCCGGTGGACTCCATCCAGGCGGAAGAGTGAGTAGGGCAGCCCTGGGCTGACTGGGAAACGGAGCCCATTTGACCACCAGAGCCCAGTGTACTGGCTGGGGGCAGAGGAGGGAGCCAGTGACCCAGGGACGTCCAAGAGATGCTCCATTTCCCCCCCCCTCCACAGCACCCTTGGGGCAATACAGACGCCTAACCAATCCCTCCCCGGCCCCCAACACACACACTGGATCTGTACCAAGGCACCCCAGCTCTAGGAGTTGCCTCTCGGTATCAAACCAGCTGGGTCACACAGTGGTAACCTGCTTCCAGCAGTGCCTGATGCTTCAGGTGGTGAAATCTCCCATGATGCACCTTGCCAGCAAGTGGGAGGAGTTTCCTTCCTGACCCCTGTAACGTCAGCTGATGACCTGAAGCATGAGAGTGGATTACCCCTAGCTTAACCTAGATAAATATTGCTGTAGTACCTTCTGCTCCCAGATCCCCAAGCGCATTGCACCCATTAGTAAATTCATCCCCACAGCCCTGCTGGGAGGTAGGTAAGGTTTATTATCCCCAGTTTGTAGAAGGGAAAATTGAGGCAGAGAGAGGCTAAAAGGCTTCCATCCTGTGATCGGGCACCTGAACTCATATTTAATGGCAGGGACCAACGTTGAAAAATGTGGCCTCAGCAACTTGCCTAAGGTCACTCTGAGGGGCGGAGCCAGGAATAGAACCCAGGAGTCCTGACTCCCTGATTTTTGTTCTAAGTCTCAAACATACTGCCCCACCCAGTACCTCCTGTGCATGTGTGTACATCAGCTGCCCAGCTACCATATTCTGACTATTTCAATTGCACCTAGAGGCCCCAGCCGAGATTAAGGCCCCACTATGCAGGGTGCTGTATGTACTGAAGTAAGAGAGCGTCCCGCCCCAGAGAAGCTGCAGAGAGACACAGGCTGGGAGAACAGACGCTGCATTCTCCCCATTTTACAGATGGGAGACTGAGGCTCCGGGAGAGTCGGTGATCTTCCCAAGGGCTCTCAGGAAGCCAGGAGCCGACGCAGCTCTCTGAGTCTCTCACGGCTGGGCTGTAACATCCTTCCCCTGGCCCTCTGTCTTCGTTTGAGAGTCCCAAATCCTTCCCTCCCCTTTCTGGATCCCCGCGGCAGGTGGGGCGTAGGTGAGCCGTGGCTGCCAGGTGCCCCCGGGCACGTTACTAACCCTCCCTCTCCTTGCCCTCCGTGCCAGGTGGTACTTTGGGAAGATGGGGCGAAAGGACGCTGAGAGGCAGCTGCTGTGTCAGGGCAACCCCCGAGGGACCTTCCTCATCCGTGAGAGCGAGACCACCAAAGGTAGCGGCCGCGCCCTTCAGCAACCCGGGGGGTGTGTGTGTGTGTGTGTATGGAGCGGGGGTGCTCTGGGAGAGGCAGCAGGGGCCAGGATGCTTCCCCCCCCCTCCCCCCCATCTGCCTCCACACCGGCAGCCAGCTGGGGGGATGCGCTTCCCAGCACGCAGCAGCAGAGATTTCTTTTGCCCCCAGCCCCGCGTGCCTGGGGAATAGCCCCCATCTGAATCCCCCGTGGCTCTCCCATACAGCAGCACCGTGCCCCCTGCTGGTGTCCACTAGCTGCTCCCACCACTCCCTGCCTGTGTCTGTCTCCGGCCCGACCCCTTTGCTGTCCCTCCCCAGGTGCCTACTCCCTGTCCATCCGGGACTGGGACGAGATGAAGGGCGACCACGTGAAGCACTATAAGATCCGGAAGCTGGATAACGGTGGCTATTACATCACCACGCGGGCCCAGTTCGAGACCATCCAGGAACTGGTCCACCATTACATAGGTAAGGGGAGGGCAAGCCAGGGCCGGGCAGGGATGGCACCGGAGGGAGCGTGGCGTGCCGAGATGGGTTCAGCCAGAGGGGCCCATAGGGTCTTGGAGCCCCCAGGCCCTATGGGGGTTGAGGGGGGCAGTTGTGGGGCTGGCCTGTGCAGACCGAAGTAGGGACGTGGGTGAGCTGGAGGGGGCCTGCTGCGTGTCTTGGAGCTGCCGTTGGCCTTTCTGCACCCTGCCCAGCAGCTGCAATGAAATCCACCAGCCTGGCCTTCCCAAGACGCCTTTGGCCCATCCCCAGCCCTTGAGAGAAGCTCCCAAATCTGAGCTGGGGGGATCCCAGCCTGTGGCAGCCAGAGAAGCAGGGGCTTTGGCTCGGTGCGGAGTGGGGATGCCCCAGAGCGGGGGCTCTGGGAGACTTCTCCTTCCTGCGCGGGAGGAGCCCTTGGGGAACCTGTGCCCGGGTTGATGGGCCTCTGCGAATTCCTTGTGCTGCAATGAAACTCTCCCCGGCTGGAGCTGCCGAGCTCAGGCTCACCGCAGCCCCTCTCCTCCCACCGTGCCTCCCTCCTCATCTAGCAGCACCCCCCACCCCCTGGCATCCTATACCAGCCAAAGCAGCGGGGGGTGGGGTGGCTCCTTTGGTCACTGCCCACCCCACCCCAGCACCGATCACAGAAGCCAGCCCGTGGGAGCAATGCACGGACCAAGGGGGTCAGACCAGTGAGGGCCCCCCAGCAACCGCGCGCCAGCTGGGAGACGGCCGAGCTCCGCAGTCGCCGTTCAGTGCTGACCAACGTGCCAGGTCCAGGACGGCTGGGAAACCTGCTGCTCGGGGCCGGACTGCCCAGGGAGTCAGGCCGGGCTCAGACTGGGGCAGCGCGAGCTTAGCAGGCCCCACTGGCGGGTAGAAGGGGCCCATCGGGTACAGAGCTCCGGCGGGCTCCTCCCCACGACGCGCACCCAAGGAGCTCCGCTGAACCCCCACGCGATCCTCCCGATTGCAAAGCCCAAGCGTGACTCCTTAGGGGATCCCCTGCAACGAGCCCCCCAGCTCCTGCCCTCCGCTTTGGCTAGCATTGCCACCTGCCGCTGCTTCTCCTGCAGGACAGGCCTGCTGCCCTGTGAGCAGGGCCCCGGCGTGGCCCCCTGTGTGGGGCAGGTGAGAGGCGTGGCTGTGCTGCCCCCTGGGGCTGGCAGGGATGTGTTTTCTCTCTCCCTGCCCTCGAGTGCCTCGTCTCTCCGTCTGTGCTCTCATCTCTCTCTCTTTCTTCTCGCTCCTTCCTTCCCTCGGCTCTGTCCGCAAGAGCGAGCTGCGGGCCTGTGCTGCCGCCTGGCCGTGCCGTGCCACAAGGGGATGCCCAAGCTGGCAGACCTGTCTGTCAAAACCAAAGACGTGTGGGAGATCCCGCGAGAGTCGCTGCAGCTGATCAAGAAACTGGGCAATGGGCAGTTTGGGGAAGTGTGGATGGGTAGGACTCTCCAGGCGAGCGGGGGGGCTGAGCCAGGAGGGGAGGGGAGAATCCCAGGCCCGGCGACCAGCCAGGGCGAGGGGAGGCACACCACTGACTGGATCCATCCAGGGCATCCCAGGGATGCGGCAGGGAACAGACCGGGCTTGTTATTGGCGGGAGACTTCATGAGCCATCCGCAGGGTCTCCTGGTTAGCAATCTCAGCAGGACTGACTGAGCCCTGGGGACTGAAGTCACTTCTTACCCCTTGGGCTGGCCAGGCCGGGGGTGCGGGGGGGCCACTTCCTTGCTGTGGATGCGTGGGGGGGAGGGGAGCTTCCCTCCCCAGACTCTCTCTAGCACGAGCGCCTCGCTCGCGCACATGGGAATTGGCTCAAGGAAACGTGCTGCTGAAAGCCATCAGGCCTGTTCCTTCTACACAGCAGGGGAGTTGCCATTGGATCCAGCCTAGTGCCACCCCTCCCCTGGTGGTGGGGAGCCCCTGATCGCCTGCTCTGGGTTGCTCTGTCGGAGTCTAACCGCTCTCTGCTGGCTCTAGGGCCCGGGACAGTGAATCTGTGGAGGGAGGGAACAAATCAATCAATTAATCCAGACTCAGCCTGGCCTCCAAGCTGGCTGCATAGCACTGCCATTTGCGCCTGGTTCTGCCCCACTAAGCAGCCAGACCTGGCAGCCAGTAACTCCTCTCTGCGCACCTGTCTGGAGGGCGGGTTTGGGCAGCCATAACTGACCCGTCCTCTTGTCGGGGAGGTGGGAGCTGCAGGGCAGATCCAGGCCGGACCCGTGTACCCACGGGGAGACCCTGCCCTGGCAGGACAAACCCACCTCTGCTATGATCCTACCCGTTGCATCCCGGGAACGCAGGTGAACAGCGCCAGCTGGTGGACAAGTCAGCCGGCGCCAAGGCAGGCGATCAATCCAAGCCTGGGCTCCCCTCCTCCGCCTCTCAGCCCTTGTGCATGTGCATGCCGAATTCATCCCATTCTCCACTCCCCCCTTCCTCTCTTCCACCTCCTCCCCATCATCCCATCCCCTGCAGAGTTCAATGACGGTCTGTGCCATCTACTAACCCGGGTATGCCCCAATATGAAGCCCCAGACTATGAGCCTGTCTAAAGACGCCTGGGAAATAACGCGGGAGTCCGTCAGCTTGGACAAGAAGCTTGGCATGGGCTGTTTCGGAGACGTGTGGATGGGTAAGGCGGGCACCGTGCAGCGGGAGGATGGGGCCAGGGCCAGAGGCTGATTAATGCAGGGCTGGGAGAGGCCGGGGGGTGGGAGGGAGGGTGGATCCATCTGGTCCCCACCAGACCCACAGGTTCTGATTATTTACATAGGGGCAGGACTGAGGGTCTCTGCCCGTCAGATGTGGGGAGGGGGTCTCAGGGAAGCCTCTCTGAAGTTTTCCAGCCCATATGGGAGTGGGGGAAGGGAATTCGCCCCATTCCAAGTGGGGCTCCTACACTGGGGGGAGGCTCGAGGGGTGGGGGGGACTTTCAGACCCCTGTCCCTGAAATGGGGTGAGACATGGGCACCCACTGCTTGTCCTGTGGGGGGCGGGGGCGTGAGACACAGGCATCCCTTGCCCATCCCATGGGGGAGCGGGGGCTGACCTGGGGATCTCTGCAGGGAAGGGGTGCGAGTGACTCAGGGTCTGCTACCTGCCCTGGGAGTGACAAGGGCTTCTCTACTGGGCTCTTCATCCTGGAGGCATTTCACCCTTCCCCCCCCCCCCCCGCCCTCCCTGGAGCTGGCACTGACTGCCCCCCCACCTGCATTGCCGGTCGGGGCGGGCGCGCCGTGACACTGTCCCCCTTCCTGCTGGCTCCAGGCACGTGGAACGGCACCACCAAGGTGGCGGTGAAGACGCTGAAGCCGGGCACCATGTCCCCGGAGGCCTTCCTGGAGGAGGCCCAGATCATGAAGCGGCTCCGGCACGACAAGCTGGTGCAGCTCTACGCCGTGGTGTCGGAGGAGCCCATCTACATCGTCACAGAGTTCATGAGCCAAGGTGAGAACCGGGCGCAGCCCTGGGGCGGGCGGGGGGGGTCGTTGGCTGATTGGCTTCCTGACCCAGCTGTGTCTGCACCAGGGCAAGGGACTTGGAGAACACAGCGACTTCTAGCCGGGGGTGGGGGGCAGGGCTGGAGGCTCACGTCCTGATGCTCCCTCTCCCCTCTCCAGGAAGCTTGCTGGATTTCCTGAAGGACGGGGATGGCCGGTTCTTGAAGCTGCCCCAGCTGGTGGACATGGCGGCCCAGGTACCGGCTGATGGGTCCCGGAGGGGGCGGGAAGCGGGAATCGCCAGGGCCGGAGAGCCAACAACTGGCCGGGGGAGGGGGCTCCTTGCAACCTGCCCAGCACAGCCATGTCCTGGGTGGGGAGGGGCTGGAACTAACCCCCAGGAGGTGAGGGAGGGTCTGCACCCCAGCCAGCCATGGGGAGGGGGTGGAGAGGGGATGGGGGCTTGCCCAGGGCACCGGCGTTCTCACCACGCACTCCCCGCCCACAGATCTCGGCCGGCATGGCCTACATCGAGCGGATGAACTATATCCACCGGGACTTGCGTGCCGCCAACATCCTGGTGGGTGACAACCTGGTGTGTAAGATTGCGGACTTCGGCCTGGCCCGCCTCATCGAGGACAACGAGTACACGGCACGCCAAGGTGGGCCTGGGCTCTCGGGCTGTGCCCAGGGCTGGGAGTGGCTGCGCTCTCCTTTGCCCCAGATGGACCATGGGGCAGAGTGACCTCCCCAACCCCAACCCCATCCTCCCGCAGCACCCACGTGTCAACACTGGGGGAGGCAAAGGGGCCACGGATCCCCCGCTGACATCAGTCCTGAGGAGCCCTGTGCCCTCGCTGGCGGTGGGCATGCTGCCCCAGGGGAACTTGCCCCCTGCGGTGGTCTCATCCCCTGCCCCATCTCATCTACCTCGTCTCCCCGCAGGTGCCAAGTTCCCCATCAAGTGGACAGCCCCGGAGGCTGCTCTCTATGGGAAGTTTACTATCAAGTCAGACGTGTGGTCCTTCGGCATTCTCCTGACGGAGCTCGTCACCAAGGGCCGCGTGCCCTACCCAGGTACGGCTGTCTGGCACCAAGAGGCAGCCGCTGGCTCTGCCCGCTCCTGTTGGGGTTGTGTTCATTAGTGGGGGCTGTTGGGGCTTGTGCTGGTCCAGGGGAGGGAGCAGGGTCTAGTGGTTAGAGCAGCAGTCTAGGCGTTGGGTCTATTCCCAGCTCTGGGAGGGGAGTGGTGTTTAGCAGGTAGCGCACTGGGGTCTATGACTGGCTCTGCCACTGGCCTGTGGGGTGACCCTGGGCAACTCACAGCCCCACTCTGTGCCTCAGTTTCCCCATCCGTAAAACGGGGATAATGTTGCTGACTCTGTTGGGAAGTGCCCGGAGAGCTACTGATGAGAAGCTCTATAGAGGAACGAGGCAGCATTAGTAGCGGTTAGAGCAGTGGGGCCTGCCGGTCAGGACTCCTGGGTTCTCTTCCCATCACTGACACTACTGATGTGACCACTTCCCTCGTGCCTCAGCAGGGTGGGGCCATAGCAAGTCCCTCCCTCCCCATGGAAATACCCATCATTAATGCCCGCAAAGCACCTCCTAGCCGCAGCCCCGCCTCAGCCGCTGTCCTTGTTGCGCAGGCATGAATAACCGGGAGGTGCTGGAGCAGGTGGAGCGGGGGTACCGTATGCAGTGCCCCAGCAGCTGTCCCTCATCCCTGCATGAGTTGATGGTGCAGTGCTGGAAGAAGGAACCGGAGGAGCGCCCCACTTTCGAATATCTCCAGTCCTTCCTGGAAGACTATTTCACTGCCACAGAGCCTCAGTACCAGCCGGGGGACAACCAGTGAGCCCCGCTCTCTGAGCCGGCCGGCCGTGCCCAGGGCCCCTTCCCTGCAGCGGCTGCACCAGGCCAGGACTTCCCAGGCGGCACTGGGCCAGGACTTGCCATGCCAGCCGGCCCCAGGCCAGGACTTCCCTCTTTGTATAATCTGGGCCAGATCCCTTTTTTACAGTCGCCTTCTGGGGGTTTTGTTACTTTCCTGCCATCTGCGCTCCCCTCACTCTGCCCTGGAGGGGGGTGCTTTGCACAAATGCCTCCTATTCTAATGAGGATCCTAGCCCAGGGCCATTCTCGGGGGGCGGGGGGGGCTGAGTGAGGCTGCCCTGCAGCCCCCCTGTTGGTCCCACATGGAGAAATCCCCTCCCCGCCCCTTTCCAACTGCCTTCAACACCTAGCTCTTAACCTGAGAGAGAGGTGTGTGGTTTTTTTTTTTTTTTTTTTTTTTTTTTTTTTTTCCTTCCCTGGGGAGCAATGAGGCCATGCTGCCCGCAGGGGCCAGCCCAGCCTGCAGGGAGCATCTCTCCAAACTCAGGGGGCCAATGTGGGTGCCCTGGGCTTCGGAGGTGGCAGGGGCCAGGCCCGCTGCACCTCAGTGGCCTTGGACGGGGCGGGACCAGGCCCATCGTCCCCCCAACTGGATTGCAGCAGCTTTGGAGCGTGTCCATCAGGCTGTTCTCTCCTGGGGCTGACGGCTGCGCCCCGTCTCCGGCCCCCCTGCTCTTGAGCGGCGTCCCGCTCCCCCCCTGCCCGGCTGCTGGTGCCCCCCTCCTGGAGTTGGTGCCGTCATCTGCCACAAGTGCCTGGGGCGGAGGAGAGAGTCTTTGACTCAGGATTGGGGGGCTGTAGGATGCCCAAGCCACGGGACGCTTTCCACCGGCCATGCAAGGCCTGGATGGAGGCTGGGAGAGGGGATGGGTGGAAGGTAACTAGTCCCCCCCCTCCCTCTCGCAGCCCAGCCATGTGCCCTGACCCCTGGGAGGGGGGGACAGGTTTTGGGGGGGCTTTCCAGCTCTAGGAGCCCACGTCTCAGGTGGGGCCTTGGGGAGGCTGTTGCCCAGCCTAGGCCACCACTGTGCGCCCCTCACTGCTAGTCCTAACGTGCTGTGGGGGCAGAAGCCCATTGCCGACCACTCCCCCAGCCAGTCCTCAAGCCTCCTCAGTAGCATTACAAAGCTGGGGGGTCAGGAAGTGTCTCCGGGGTGGAGGCAGCACCCCCCCCCCCCCTTCCCCCC
>NC_048317.1:11110646-11114655 GCF_013100865.1 Trachemys scripta elegans | reverse complement strand
CCCCCCCCCCCCGCCATTGGAGTACGGGAGGCCAGGGGAGTACTCTGGGCTCTTGGGGCGGCTGGATGTAGGGCCACCTGGGCGTGGTCCCCGTCCTGTGCGTCTGTCCAGGGCGCCTGTGGGGCAGCTGGCTAGCACAGGTGAAGGACGGGGCAGAGGGGTGGCCGAGTTGCCGATTTCTTTGCCGAGAAGCTTGGCCCTTTGCATGTTCCCCAGCCCCCCCCCCCGGCCGTCCCCTGCTGACAGATGGAAGCCAAGCCCCATGTCTTCTCTGCCCTAGCACGGTGGTGGGGTGGGGGAAGCTAGATGCTCCCATCTCCATTCCCCACGCGTGGCCCCCAGTTTAGCAGAGCGGCCCTGGGGCCTACGCTGTGGCTCTGCCCTGGCAAGTGCACCAGCAGGGGGCGCTCCTCTCCCGCCCGCGTGCCCCCGGGGCCTTGCACCCTTTTGTATGTGACTTTCCCCCAAGCTGTTTGTTTATTTATAAGACTAACAAATCCCTTTGCCCTCCTCCTGGGGTCCCAGTGCTCCCTGGGGCTCAGGGAGCCAGCTGGGGGCTGGGGGGAGGATATTCTGTGTTTTTCCTCTCTGTCCCCGCTTGTAATTCTTGCTTTTGATTCTTTTCCTTAGCCAGAGCCAAATTGTTAAAGCCATAAACTGCTGCCCAGGGGAGGGGAGCAGGCACTGCCAAATGCTTCTTAAACTGGGGGGAACAACCCCAAGGCTGGGCTGGGGGGTCCCCGATTTAGCCCTGTGGGGGGCAGGTGTGTATTCTCTCTCTCCCCCCGGGAATCCCATGCCCTGTTCCCAGAAGAAGGCACTCCAGGGCAGGGAGGTCATTTCCCCTCCAGCCCCTGCAATCTCATGCTAAGGGTGGAACGAGGCTCCACTCCGGACCAGCCTCGATGGAGGGCTGGGGGGACAGGAGCAGAATGTGAACGCGATTGGCGCGGGGGAAAGTGCCACCCACTCGGCCTGAGAGAGGCCAGAGGGTGTGGAGCCCCTCTGAGCCAGGCGCCGTGGTACCGGAGCCCTCTTTATTCTAGGGCGTAATTTATAACCATTCACTTTAATTCTCCTTTGACGACATCCAGCCGAGGGGGGCTCGCTCCCTGCCGCGGGGGGCTCTGGCCCTTGAGCGGGAGATGGTCACGGGGCCACGAGCCAGCCCTTGGCCCAGCTCTCCGGCCGCCCAGCTCCAGCACAGAGCGTTCGAGGCTCCCTGCCCCCGCTGCGATGTTTTTTTAAAATCGATCCTGTAAATAAAGAGAAATAAACCTTTCTAACAAGCGGGGCATGGCGTGGGTCCCTGGGGTCCCTGCGGGCATACGGCGCGGCTGGGGATTGGAGCGGGGAGCTCCGAGCCCGCAGGGGTTAAAGGGCCGGGCTGTCGGCTCTAGGGGCTCACGGTTAAGTCAGAGATTAAAATAGGTTGTGTTGCAGGAAAGGGATTCTGGCCTAAACCAGCCCCCCCGCCCCAGGGAGGCTCCAGGCTGGAAGAGTGAGGAGAACTGGGGGGGCCTGGTTGAGAGGTAGTGGCTGAGCTGGGGAGGGATGCCCAGGGTTGCTGGCTGGCAGGCCCCATGGACATTGACAGAAGAGCCAAGCAGGTGCAGACCCAGCTGGACGTGCAGAGGCTGGGGATGTGGCAATGCGGGTCTGAACTCCCCCTCTGCCCCGGGATCCCCATCCCCTCGCCCAAGGCCTGGAGCAGCCAGCCCGTTCCCCTCGGCTAAGGGAGCAGCTTGCAGGAGGTTCTGCGCCCAGAACGGCACAATTCGCTGCACCGGTAAGAGGGAAGCTGGGAGCGAGGTGGTCCCAGCTCCCGGCCTTTTCCCCTCCTAGCTGTGGCTCCCACCACCATCTCCTCCTCTGCGCTAAAAAAAAAAAAAAAAAAAAAAAAAAAAAAAAAAAAACCCAAAAGAACAAGGCCCTAAAACTTCTCTCGCTTCCCCCCAACTGCCAGGGTGTTAAAATCCTCCCTAAAACCCATCTGCGGCGAGGCCATTTGGTGCAGAGCCGCTTCCCAGGGAGCCGCGGCTAACACCAGCCCCTCGCGCCCCAGACAGCTGGGCTTTGCTGCTGGGGCGAGAGGGGGGCCGCTTCTCAGGCTCGAATACAAATGGCTAGCGCCCCAGCTGAGAGCGGTGGGGGCTGGCGAAGGGAACAGCCGGCCCCGGGCACTGCAAACAGCTGGACCACCTGGCTCCTAGCAGGCCCAGATGTGGTAGAGCATGTTCCATGCAGTTGCCTAACACGGCGGGAGCCACACGCGTGCACAATGACGCATGCACTGTCAGGCAGGTTGGCGGGGCTGGTTAGCTGCTCTACCAGGGCTCCCGTGCTCCCAGCCAGAAACCTCTGCCTGCCCCGCTGCCCCTCTGAGCCGAGGGCTTTGCATTCGCCGCAGGGGGAGATTTGGGGGGAAATCGATCTTGCACCAGTGGCGTTGCCAGCTCCTGCCGTCAGGGGAAGAGGCGAGACACTCAGCCGCTTGCTTTATTATTATTATTTTTTTAAATAAGTTTCTAGCCCTCCAGCCTTTGGCAAAAATCTTTAACTCTCTCCCCTGGAACGCTCAAACACCAGCGAGGAAATAAAAAGACCCCCCATTTACTGTTCGTTAATGCCACACTGGTTAACCCTAGGCCCTGCTTGGCTGGGCCATCGCCCTCTGCGCAGTGAACACCGATTTATGCCCGCTGGGCCAACGGAGGCCAAGACCCAGCAACCTCCCTTCTGGCAGGAGTCAAGCCTGCGGCAGAGAGCGGCCCCTGTGCAACGCACGCTCGCGTGCATTTGTGCCGGTGGGGGGAGAGTTGTGGAAGGCTACAGCCCCCCACCTGCTTGGCAGGAGGCTCCCCCTAGTGGCCCTACTCAGATTTGCACCATAAAAGTTATTTTTCTAGCTGCCTCCTGGCACAGAGCAGCTGTTCGGTATTTTTGCTGTGGAAGTAAGGGAGGAAGTTCTAATCCTTGGAATTACACGGCCATCTTGTCGGGGGAGCTGTGCAGGCCCAGGGCTGAGCAAACAAGGCACCCTATAAATAACTCTCCTTGCGACCGCGGGGCCTCAGGCAGGGTCTGGCATTCAAAAGCACCCCTGGAAACGCTGGGTTTATCAGAGACAGGGCTAAGGGGCAGCGAATTCAGCAGCCATGGGGTCATCCCCAGCACAGGCAGCCTCCTGCTGACCTGAGCTGTCAGGCTGGGATGTCTAAAAGACAGGAGGTAACTGATCTCAGCTACCCACAACACAGATTGATCCCTCCCTTGCCTTCCTCTCTCTGGCAGCCTTCCCAGCAGTTCTCTGCCACAGTCCTTTCCCTGTTACGCCTCCACCTACCCACTGTTTCCCTGTCACTCGCATCCCCTGCGGCTCCCCCAGGAGAAGGGTCATAATATATGGAGATATACCTATCTTATAGAACTAAAAGGGACCCCCCCCAAGGTCATCAAGTCCAGCCCCCTGCCTTCACTAGCAGGACCAAGTACTGATTTTGGCCCAGATCCCTAAGTGGCCCCCTCGAGGATTGAACTCACCACCCTGGGTTTAGTAGGCCAATGCTCAAACCACTGAGCTATCCCTCCCTCATGGAGGAGGCTGTAGTGGAGGCAAAACGCAGCAGTAAGCTGCTGCCTCTCCTCGCCGCGCAGGGCGGGGAGTGTCATGACTGCGCCGTGAGGGAGCTGGCTGCAGTTTGCTGACGCAGAGCAGGACCGAAGGGTGCTGCTCCCCGGTAGGAAGCTCTGAAGAGCCAGGGAGTGTCAAGGGCAGGGTAAGGGAAGCGCTAACGAATGCTTGTGCTTAGCAGTTACACCAGACTCAGGCCCTGTTCCTGCCCCCAGGCCAGGGCTCTGCCCATGAGAAGCAAGGCCAGGCCCCGGCCCAGCCTGTACGCTCGCTCTGGAATCACTGGCTCTCTCTGGCCCTGCTTAGACGGGGATTCAAAGTGGGATGGTCGCTGGCCACTGTAGACACAGCCCCTGCCTTACCACGGGCTAGGCC
>NC_048317.1:11056536-11110443 GCF_013100865.1 Trachemys scripta elegans | reverse complement strand
GGCTGCCCAACCCCACCGGTGAGCAGGCGCCCCCAGAGCGGCGTGGCCCCCTGGGCTGTGTTTGGCAAACAGACTTCCCCTGAGCCTGCCTGCGTCTCGCCCGCCTGCTTTCTGCCCGGTGGCAGCAGCGCAGCCGTGAGTTAGTGCAGGCAGGAGAGCGCGCTTTGCGCTGCGAAAGCCCAGGGACAGCAGGCACTGGGAGCGGCCCGGGAGAGACATGAAATCCCTGCAGCTTCCCAGCCTCGGCCCCTGTTTCCCGCCCAGCTCCCCAGGGCCAGCGTTGCCCAGACAGGCTCCGAAAGCACCCAAGGGCAGCGCCTCGGTGATGGAACCAGGGCACGGCCTAGAGCCAAGGGGGCTGGGCTAGGAAAGCGGCTGGTCTTGCAAGGACAACTCGAAGGACTGCCCCGGTCCACGGCAGCAGTGGCCGTAGGAGTGAGGGGAACGGGCTGGCAAAGCCCAACGTGCCGGCTCTGCTGAGGGGCTGGAGTGCTGCAAACACACGCACACATGAGCACATGTCCAAGCAGACACAAGCCTGTGTACATGTCTGCAGGCTCTCTCTCAGGTGTGTAAGCACAAGTGTGCACGAAGACACACTCACACACACACTGGGGTTCCGACGTACACCTCCCCACACTGCCGTACCTTCCTGTGTACACAACAAGTGAGCACACAGCGGCACTGTTGTTGTTCCTGACTTGCTGAGGGCCAGAAGTGTACTCGGAGTGTTAGGATACACATGGGGGCACGTGGGCCCTGTGGGAAAGAGCTTCTCATCCAGGTTGTGCATACAGATGTGTGCCTGCCTCCGAGTAATTGTCACCATAGACACACATGGTTATGGGCACATGCGGTATACAGGGGCAGTCACATATTACACATGTGCACAGACACATTGCACGGGTGTGTGCTGCACTCTCATGGCGTGAAGAGCCACATATCCATACCCTATGCATGTGTGCACAGAAAAGAGGTGCACAAGCACATATCGTGTACATGCAAACACTCGCACTCGCACATGCGCAGACCGTGCATGGGACCGTACATAGATGTGCGCGCATGCCTATGTTCACCATGCACACGAGCGCACAGTGCCCAGGCGTGCGCGCACACTCACGCATGCTCACACATATGTCTCTTGCACAAATGCCCACCAGTGGACGCACTGCATGGGCTGGCACTGGCCTCCGGCCCCTGCTTGCCGACCCAGGGAATCTCCGTGTGCCCTCCCAGGATCCCAGTCAGACAGAGCGCCCCACGTCAGCAGCCCTTCCAGAGGGTGAGGTCACCCATCCCAGGGGCATGCAGATCCAGGGCACTGCCAGTTCTCCCTGCCAGCTCTGCCTGCGCCCCCCCCCCCAGCCCCCCCTGCAGCTGCCCCCCCTCCCCGTTCAAAATTCTGCACAGCCAAGTCCTTGGCCTCTCATCACCTCCTGGAAGAACAAAGAGAACCTTTGACCTCTCTGCTCCCCACCCCCCATCACCCCCGGAGGGAGGGAGTGGGCATGCAGCCATTCTGGGCTCAGGCCTGCTGTTTGAAGTCTCAAACAGGCTGGGATGCTTAATTGCAGCTGGCGGTTTCCTGTTGCACGGAGGAATTTATAGAGCAGGGTTGGCTTCCAGGGTAGGGGGCAGAGGAAATTGATGTCGTTCCCATCTGTACCCCGGCCAGGCAGCCATTTAGGGCACCTGTAAAGAGGGGCCATAAAGGGAGGCAGATGGGAAGGAGGGAGCAGGGCTCAGGCAGCAAACGGGTGATGAGGGGGAAGGCTCCTCCGGCTGCATGTCAGGCCTGCGTGCTGTCTGCGCATGCGCCCACCATGCCCTGCAATCACAGGCCCTGGCTGGGTTTGCCTGCCCAGCCCAGGCAGGACCCTGCCCTATGGTGCAGCCTGCAGGGCTCTCGTGAATTGTTCCCAGCTATGGGGCGGCTGCTCCCTTGGGAGACTGTTTCCCAGCCCCATAGATCTCAGGGGCGGGGGAGCGCTCCAGCCAGCGATGGCCACGTTGGAACTCCTCCAAAGCCCAGACGGGATGGGGGTGGTGGAGACAGGGGCTCAGGCCGGGCCCATCGCCCTAGATTCAGCCTGCATTTCCATTGGTCAGTTTCAGCCCCTTCCTCCTAGCTCTGCCCCCACCACGGGAGAGATCAGGGGGAGACAAAGCCTGGGGCGGCGTAACAGCACAGCGCAATGGTGGGGTAGGGGCGGTTATACTGTCCTCGCCCTGGTCTTGCTGACTTGACTCCTCCTGGTTCAGCCTCTCTGTCCCCGGTGGCTGCGTGGCCGTGTCCAGCAAAGCAGAGGGGCCTCTCCCAGCTAGGGATCCCAAGGTGGGAGGGGCAGGCTGCAAGGACACTGGGCGGCCCAGGGCGTTGGGACTGTCCCTGTCCAGATCTCGCCCCTGTCAGCAGTGACCAAAACCCACGGCCCAGCCAGCTGGTGGCCCGTCCTGTCGGCAGCCCACAGGCAATCATAGAATTATAGCACCATAGGCTTAGAAGGGCTGTCATGAGCCTCCACCCTCAGCGTGACCTCAGCCCCCACACGGAGCGAGGCCAGGGCAGCAGCATGGGGTCCCCTGCTCACAGCAGGAGAGTCTCTCCTTCCCCCTGGGGAGACAGTGTCAGTAGGGCCTTCCCCCCTTCCACATACCCAAGCAGCTGGGGAGGGGTTAGCATCCCTCCCCCGGCGCAGCGGGGTGTGGGGTTAATGCCCATTGAGATGTAGGAGGCAGGCCACACCTCTGACTCATCTACATGCGGCTCTGTCAATTAATCAGGGGTCAGGCACAGGCCAACTGGAGGGCTAGAAATCTTAGAGCTTGTCTACACAGGAGAAACGTTACGTACTGATGCCACTAGACCAGTGTAGTTATACCAGATTAATTCAACTGGATTCAGACCCCGTGGGGACATTCTCATTTGGAATCCCGGTGGCTTTAATTCGGTTCAGTGTCAGGGTATGTCTACACTACAAAGGCCGTTGTAGCTCTGGAGTATAGGCACTTACTACAGGGATGGAAGGGGCTTTTCCTTTGCTGGAGTAAATCCAGCTATCCGAGAGGTAGGAGCTAGGTTCAGCGGAAGAATCCTTCCGTCAGCCTAGCTGCATCTACACTGGGGTTAGGTCCACCTAAATTTCAAGTGTGGACCAGGTCTAACTCGCTTTGGAAGTAACTACACCACTTAAGGCCACTTTTATTCCAAATGAGCGGGTCCACAGAGGGGTTTAATCTGATTTAACTAATCCAGTTTAAATGCACACTTTTCATTAATCTGGATTAATTTTTCCTGGGCAGACAAACCCTTAATCCGGAGGCAGTCACGTGACTCCGGGAGCTGGGGCCCCACGATGTCTGTGCCTCCATCCGGCCCTGCAGCAGCACTCTTTGGTTGCCTCGATGCCTTTCTTAGCACAGAGGCCACGGGTGGCTGGGCCATACAGACCAAACTCTCCTCTGCCCCTTGCAAGGTGCCGGGCAATGAAGAATCAGGCCCAAGTTGTGGGGCAGGGGGGGCGCACTCAGCATCTCGGAGGCCAAGCCCGTAAGAGCACACTTCAGTGCGAACTGCACCGCACAAAGAGGAACACTTGGATTATTATGGCTCTGTATTGCGGTAGTGGCTCGGGGCCCCCGGCCCTGCTGTGCCAGGCGCTGTACAGACATAGCCCCCAGAGATGGCCCCTGCCCCACAGAGCTTCCCCTCAAACTATGAGAGGAGAGACTACACGTACCTCACCAGTTTGGGGGCTGAGCGCTCCCATCATGCAGGTTCCCATGTAGACATTTGCTCCAGGAAATTCAACGGGCATTTCCGGGGTCCCTGGAGAAATCGCAGGATGGGATGTTGCCAGTAGCTGAAATCTCTCTGCAGCCCCTGGCGTTTGTGGTCACAGCCTGAGGCACTGAGGGATCTCCGGGGTGGCCCAAAAGGAGCTGAACCAGAAAGACTAGTTAGTTACAGCTTATTTCGATTCCGGCAAGAGGGACCAGTCGGCACAGCCGCCCGGGCTTAACTCAATTGCATTCTGCTTTGCAGTTCTACTTCCTGGGCCGGATCCTGCTCTCCCTCGCGGCAGGCTGGATTCACCGTGACTCCACTGCAGAGTCGTACCCTGCTGCGACAGAAAGGTGAACCTGACCCCTGCTCTCCAGGGGCTGTCAGTTCGGCACCTTTGCCCTTGTGAAATTCACTAAAACGGGGATAAAAATGCAAATCCATAAAATAGCCTCGCTGGGAGAAGGCATGCGACTGGCCTCACTGGGAGGAGGCGTGCGACTGGCCTCGCTGGGAGAAGGCGTGCGACTGGCCTCGCTGGGAGAAGGCGTGCGACTGGCCTCGCTGGGAGGAGGCGTGCGACTGGCCTCGCTGGGAGGAGGCGTGCGACTGGCCTCGCAGGGAGAAGGCGTGCGACTGGCCTCGCTGGGAGAAGGCGTGCGACTGGCCTCGCTGGGAAGAGGCGTGCGACTAGCCTCGCTGGGAGAAGGCGTTTCCGTTTAGCTTCACCCTGTTCCCGTTGGCCGAATCTAAACTCCAGCAAGCCTGAAATCTGAGCTTCCGCCCAGGGGTTTGCACTGACTGAACGGAACGGGTTTAAAATCGCACCTCATCAGCGCCAGCAGCCAAGCCCTGGGTACAAGCGTGTGAACTCTCCTGAGGAGGGTGGCTAAGTCTGGGATTCAGGTTCCTGGCTCTGCCGCAGACTCCCTTGGTCTGTCTTGTCTATTGAGACTGCACAGGGCAGGGCTACATCTGTACCGCACCTAGCACGAGGCCCCGATCTCAGTTGTCGCCCAGTAGGCGCTACTGTCACACAGGCAGCAACGGGAGCCACATCAAGCACTAAACTAGCACGCAGCAGAGCAGTCAGCAGGCGTGGGAATACAGACACGCCTTGACCTTGCTCTCGGACAGCCCCCTGAGAACGGGTGACTGCCCCGCGGTTCCCACGCATGCAGCCTGCCATCTATCCCGCCCACGCCAAACGGGCTGTGGAGGCAGGAGGATCTCCAGGCCCCTCTGCCTGCCAGCCACTGCATTAACGCCGACCTGCTGCCACCATCCCTGGCGCACGGCCTGGGCCCAGCCCGTTCCCAGTCCCCGATAGAGGCAGGAGCGGGTGAAAGGGTTTGGTTTAATCACGTGGAACTGGCCTGGCCTCCCCCCTGCCCCCGGACCAGATTGCACAGAAGCGCTGCTGTTTGGGGGATTGATTTTCTGTTAACGACAGGCCCGCTGGCTGGGGCTGGAGGCTGGAGCTGTGAAATCGAACGCGGTTAGCTGCTTTTCCAGAAGGACACTGCGGGGAACAGGCTGCTGTTTGCTTCCGTTCCCCACATCCCCAGGGGCAACCCTCGCGCCTGATCAGAAGCGTCGCGCGCTCTCCGCTTTCTCAGACAGCCTCTCTTGGGGCACCCGGTCCAACCCTCTGCATCAGGCAGGGGGGACCCTGAGCTCCGCTCCCCGCCACTCTCGGGGAAGGGAGCGAGATCTAGCGGTTAGCGCAGCAGGGTTGGGACTCAGGAGGGCCGGGTGCTATTCCTGGATTCGTCATGTGATCTGGGCCAGCCGCTTCCTCTGCCATCTGCAAAGCTGGGGGGACAAGGGGGGAGGGAGGAAGGAGCCTTATCTGCCTAGCAGAGGGAGCTGTCAGAGTTCATTTGTCAATATTTACCAAGCTCTTTGAGATCCTGGTACGTCTGAGCCCCTGATGGACGTGGGAAGCCCTCAGCCCCTTCCCTGGAGGGACCTCCGCCCGACTCAGAGTGCCATGTCTCCTGTCTGCTCCATGGGCAATGCCATCCTCTCTGGCCATCCCAGGGTGGGGTGCTGGGACGCTGAGGACAAAGGCATCACCAGCTCTGTCGTCTGGCCAGCGCCCTGCTCTGTGCGTTCCCTAGGAGAGACCCTCTCCCTCCCCTCGCTGCAGTGGCCTGGCTCCAGGAGAGCATCTTCCCTCTGCCTCCCACCACCGCTCTCCACATGGCTGCTTTTTCAATTAATACTCCCCTCCCTTCGATCTGGCCAGTGGTGAGTTAGCCTTCCCCGGGGTGTGTGTCTTGCCCTTTACAGGGAGGCCCCGTCTACACTAGGGAGGGCAAGCCTGCATCGGACTGGGGACTGTGAGTCTGGGCAGGGCTGGGCTGTGGACGTGGCCGCAGAAAGAGGCCCATCTCTTGCAGCACCGTCCGTAAGCGCTGAGGTTACGTCTAGACCGGGATAAAAAGCCCGTGGCTGGCCTGGGTCAGCTGGCACTGGCTCCAGGGCTGAGAAACAGCTGTGTAAACATTCTGAGCTCTGGGCCCTTGCAAGGGGAGAGGGTCCCAGAGCTGGGGCCCCAGCCCATACCCCGCAATCCTGTGTCAGCTGAACCCAGGCCAGCTGTGGGTCTTTTATCCCTCAGCGATGACTTAACACCGCCGTGAGCAGCCCCTGGTACAGCGGTGGCCCGGAAGCCCCCTCCCCTCCAGGGTACTGCCGCCGTTTGGCTTGGACTTGCTTCCAGCAAAGCAAACCTGGATGTCGGGCTGAGCCAGGGCTAGGGCGACCACCTTTGTTGAGTGGAAATAAGGGGAAACCGCGTGGAAAAGAAGGGACACGGCTTTATTTTAAGGGACGTTTTAGGGAAACCCCATTTCCCGTGGCGTATTGTGGATTTCTCTCTCAAGTGGCCATTTCCACTGCCCGTCTCATGAGCGTCAATGGAACGTTTGAAATGGTGTTTATTGTCAGTTTTAAAACACGGGCCAGGGGGCCGGTCAGTGCTAGCCTGGGTGGGATGGCTTACCAGCCCCAAGCAATGGCACAGGGTCTTCCCACAATGCACCAGTCACTGCGGAGGCAGCCGGGCAAAATCTCCCACAGTCCTGTGCTTCCAGGAGCTGTGGGGAAGGTACCCAGGGAGCCGTGTGGCTGCCAGGGTGGAGCATTGGGCAAAGCCACCTGGCCTGCCATGGAGTGTACAGAGCCCGGTCCTACCGTGGCCACTAAGGGGTTAACAGATGGGCTAGCTGTCTCGGCAGCTGTGGCTAATTGCTGGCCCAGCCAGAGCGAGGGGGATCAGAAGGCTGCAGATCAAAGGGGGAGGCCTGAGGGACTCCTGAAGCAGCGGAGTGGTAAGATGTGGTCCAGGAAGTTGGACAGCTGAGAAAGTGAGTCTGGAAAATGGCTTATAAGAAATGGGGGGTGGGAAGCAGGCAGGGACTGTGAGGAACCTAAGCCTAGCTGCTTAATGCAGGGTATGGGCTGGAACCCAGAGGACTGGCTGGGGTCCCCTGCCATCCCTAGCAAAGGGGGGTAGTAAAACCCCTTGGAGCAAAGAAGGCAGGACTCTGTGGTGGGCTGGGGCTGTCGACCCTTTGCTAGGGTCATTGGATTCCTGGTCTCTTCCTGGCCCCGGAAGGGGAGACACCATAAATAACTTGGCTGGAGTCATAAGAGGAAAGCCACCTGGCATGAGGCCAAATGATTGTTGGTGGGAGAAACTGAGGCAGAATCACCGGCACCAGGCACAGCCATGAAAGGGCACTGGCTGGCAAAGGCAACCCTGGACACCTCTCTAATTAGCCATTAGCAGCTCCCTCGTGCAGGCGAGGCCTGTGGGCCGGCTGCTGACCTCAGGCAGGGATGTGAACCTGAGTTACACAAATAAGCAACCCACAGAGGAAGCATGAGCCAACCCGTACCCACAGCCCGTCCGGAAGTAACCTTCCTTGGGGACAGAGTGTCCCAGATCTGCAGGGAGAATTTTCTTGCACCGTTCTCGAAGCAGGGCAGGCTGCTGGATGGATCATTAGGCTGATGTGCCTGTAGTCTGAAGGCTTTCCAGACACAGCGGGGCTGAGCAAGTGTCCCTAAGGGGAGAGAGCTCCCCATGAAGCCAGCCCAGCCCTGAGCCAATGCACTTTGAACCTCAGGACAGCTGCTCTCAGTTGTCTTGGTGGGACAGAGGACAAGAGTCCAGCAAGCCCCGCAGTCCTAGGGTCTGAAAGGTTTTCTAGCGGGGGCCTTTGGGGATATGTGCGGATGCAGCCTCGGGAGCCACTGAGCGGCTATGGCCTTGTACAGGGACCTAATCCAGCGTTTCTCCAGGACACCCTGCTGTTTTTCTGTGCCGCTGGCACTTCAAACCCCTGTCGCTGATGCTTGGGGCAAGGCCCCTGCTCAAGCCATCTTCCCTCTGCATCTCCAAGGGGAGCGGAAAACCCCTTTCCCTGCCAGCCGTTTTCCATGCAACAAGTGCCTGAACACCAAAGAATTCTCCACTCTGGGACCACTCTCTTAGAGAGATCTTTCCCAGCAAGTGCTTCTGCCAGCTGGCCCTTTAAATCTGGGGTGGGGGCTGGGGCCCAACCAGATGCCGCCCTACGGGGGTTTCTTTGCATCTGGCTGCTGCAGGCCCTGCCTCCCAGCAGGTGAAGATCCATAGTGCCCCCTCCTCTTTTTTCCCCTTCCCCTTTTCCCAGGGGCACAGCATGTTCCATTGCCAGCCCGTGAATGCGGGGGGGAGGGGGGCTGAGCTCTGCCCCCACTCACACCTGGCTGATCCCTATGAATCAGGGCAGAGAGGCAGCGTTAATTCTGGGCCCCTGGTTACCAGGCAGATTGAGAGATGGGATAGACTTCCAAGTGCTTGGCCCCTGGATTTTCAAAAGAGCTGGGGGGACGCTGCATACGTGGCTTGGCCCTACACGGGTTGGGATGCCAGGAGATCAGTCACACGGCCTGGGGGGGCGGAGGGAGCCCTGCGGGGGCAGACGAGAGGGACTAGATATTGCCGCACCCAGCAGAGTGCACTGCCGTGGGTGGGAAGGGAGCAGGGGTGTCCCAAACCAGGAGGGAGCCGAGCTGCTTCGGCTGCTCCAAGGGATGAAACGAACAAAGGGGAAGGCTGGTTCTTCGGGCCTGTCGGGGAGATCAGTAACCCCAGGGGACTGTCTGGAGGCACCTTCCCGTGGGAAACGGGAAACCAGAGTGGCTAAAGCGCTAGAAAATATACCTAAGGAAGTGGCCCTGCGTTGGCCCCAGGGCAGGGGACTGGGGAGGTGGAGGAGGTTTCTGCAGTCACTCTCACGTCTGTGAGAGGAGATTTAGCTGCTGCTTGGCTGTGCTGTGGGTGATTATAACAGTAGCACCTAGAGCCCCCCCCCCCCCCCCGAGCAGGACTCTCCTGTGCTAGGGGCTGTACAGTGGGTGACTCGCTGAGCTTGCAAAGGGGGGTGGGAAAGGATTGTTACCCCAGTGCACTGTGGGGCATTGAGGCCCAGAGTGATCCAGGGGCAAGCAGGGAGGCTGGGACAGAGTCAAATATTCAACCTCCAGCGCCTCCATTTTTAGCTTGCTGCTTGAACCCCGAGGCCCCCCTGCCTCTCTGCACAGGGTAATCAGCATGACACCACTTCCCCAGTCCACAGGGGCTTTCACCCCTCGCTTGAATTTCTGGTGTAACTGAGAGAAGAATTTACCAGTAACCTGGACAAAAGTCAGGCTAAGAGGGCAGCATGTGCCTAGGTCCCTACCCCCTCCTCCAGGCCTGGGCCCCCTCCCCTGACTGCCAAACACTTTTGCCAGGAGGATCCCGCTGGGGTCCCTCCCAAGCACACACACTCTCTTTCCACACCACAGACGGAATCGGTGAGAGATTCCTCAAAGAGACCTTTCTATTGAAAGGCTCTTTCTTGCTCCTGGAGGAAGGCAGAAAGGGAGGGACAGAGCTGGGAGGAGGGGAGAGAAAAGGGGGGAAGCCAGGAAGAGGGGCTGCTGGAAGAAAAGATGAATGAACTTGGTCAATCTAGTGCTTTGGTGCTGCTGGGGGGAGCCAGGTTGTTTTTCTCCCCTAGTGCAGGCTTAATGCAGCCCCCCTCCAGCTCGGCCTCTGACGCGAGGGGGAGGGGACGGGGACCGGGAGGCTATTTTTGGCTTGGTCGTTGCTTGCTGGGATCTGTAGTCTGGTGCGGGTCTGAGCCAGGGGCTGGGGTCAGTGAGTTGACTGCATGGCTAATGCAGCCTCCCTGTCGGCTCCGGGCTCCCTGGAGGAGGCTCCTGGTGCGCTGCGTGTTTCCTGAGCCCCTGTTGAGGGCGCCGTTGGCTGGCGGGTCCTGTTGTATTTCCATCTGCTTGTTCCAACCCCAGCGCCTGGGCTGACTAGTGCGTGGGGTGCTCTCTGGCAGGTGGTGAGCTCGGCCACCAGGCCAGGTTACCAGGGGGAATGAGGATACCTCCCTAATGCAGGGGCTGCATGCACTGGGAGGGTGCATTCGTCCCCCTCGAGATGTTGGGCCACAGAAGAGGGTGGAGTCTACCACTGCTGCTAGCTAGGGGGCTTGTTTTAGTAGCTCCCAGGGTAGCAGCTTCTGCCTTTAGATCTGAAGAGTTCCAGGTTCAAGGCCCCAGTGGGGTTAGTTTTGTCAGCGACAGCTCTGGGGAAGGCAGCGTCACTAACCAGCCGCGCTGACGCCGCAGGAGATGGTGGCTACCCGGGTCGGGGCAAACGACTTGGAGGGAGGGAAGTGGTGATGCCAGGCCGAGCCTGCGGTCCTTCCCCTTGACGGCCTGCTGCCCCGCTCCCAGGGAGCAGGCTGGTGTCTCTTGCTTCCTCAAACTGTGTGTCAGGGCCCAGGACAAATGTTGGAGGGGCCGTCCCAGGCGCTGAGTGCTCCTTCCCCCACTCTGCCAACTTGGGTGTCCCCCGCCGGAGTGATCGGCTGTTGGCCCAGCTCCTGGCCTGTCCAGGAGATGCAGCGCTGAGAGACAAGGCTGGGCTGGAAGGAGCATGCCAGGGATGCTGAGGTGAGGCTGCCGGACACAGACGGACCCTGTGGTTCTCTCTGGCTCCCGGACGAACAGGCCGCGCTGCCTGGTGTCCCCCGCTGGGATCGTCCGAAGTGCTGGTGTGGACGCCGCGCTCAGGGGAGGGGCTGCCGAGCACTGCCCCAGTGCTTGGGATGGAGGAGCCCTGGGAATCCCAGTGTGCACGGCCCCCCTGCAACCTGGCCCTGGCCCTGCTGTGTCTCTCACTAGGACACATGGGATCCCTGTTATAGAAAGGCCCCTCCCCCTCTTCCTGGTACCCTGGCCCCCAATCTCCATGGCTCGGATTTATGGTTCTCTTCCCAGTTCTTCCCCGGACTCACGCGGTGACTAGGGGCCAGGCACGTAGGGCCAGATTTTGAAAGGTATAGTGCCTAAATCCTACTGAAATCAGAGACTTAGGTGCCTAAATCCCTTTGAGGCGCTGTGCCTTAGCCGTTCCTCTGGGTTCCCCATCTGTAAAGGGGGTGATGCCCACCTCCCCGGGGGCTGGGAAACTAGCTGCAGCAAAATGTGCAAAGTGCTTTGGGGTCCTGGTGGACGTTGCCACGGATGCCCAGGGTATCGCTGCTGTCCTGGAGGAAATGGGGGCCGGGCCCTGCTGGGTCTGTGCTAGGCAGGCGGTGCTGCGATTGGCTGCACTCTGTGCTGTTGGAGGCCCAGGCAGTTCACATCAGGGGAGACTTCTGCTAAGGCCTGAAAAATCTCTTGTCCCAGTTACAGGCCCAGCCCCAGGATCCTATTGATTAAAGAATCCCTCAGCTCCTCTCTGCCCTCTAAGTGCCCCAGCTGCTGCTGCATGGCACAGAGCCAAACTTGGCACCAGGACCCAATGAACAGGGGACACCAAGAAGCGCCAGGCATGTCCCCCAGGGCTTGGCAAGGAGCAGTGCTCACCAGCTCTGCGCCCCATTTATGGATACAACCCCAGGGAGGATAGCAGCCGGTTGCATAGTAGGGTGGCAGAGGGGTACCAGCTCCATCGTTACTATTTACAAGGTGCTGGACAAACCTGCCCCACCGAGCTTACGATGCAAAAACCAAAGAGGAAACTGAGGCATGGACTTGCCCAAGGTCACCCGGCAGAGGAGTGTCCGGTCTCCTGCCTCAACCACGGCTATGGAGCAGAGGGCCTGGTGGGGGGGGAGTGAGGGAGAGCAGGGCGGACTGGAACAACATGCTGCAAACCTCACACTTAGGCTCTTGATTTCCCTTCCGCTTTCATTAAAGTCTAATCTGCAGTGGAGCAGCCGGGCCGCGCTTGGGAAGGGAAGGGAGGCCCGGTAATGAGGCTCGGAAGCCGAGTCCCCAGGTCTGGCTCCGTGTGTGCGACTCACCCTGTGTCTGTGAGGCTGTCACCGCGTCACGCTGGGGATTCGTCACTGGGCGGCGCCGGAGGGGCTTGCCTGCCTCACTAACGCTAATAGGGAGCGAGGCGAGGAGCCGCTGCAGACAAGGGTGGCTTCTGCTGGGCTCTGGGAGGGTGCGTGGCCCTGGCTGAAAGCCCCACCAGCGTGGGTAACACCGTTGCTGCGGCAGAGGGAGACTCCCCGGTGAGGTGTGTGACTGAGTGTTCCCAATCCCCTCTGCCGGGCCCTACCCCCAGCAGGCAGCAGCCACCTGAGGGGAGGCCCTGTGGCTGCTGGGAGCTTGGGTTTGGCCTGTGCTGGGCTATGGGGGTAGGCCGACCTGATGCAGCCAGGCCAGCTGCTGCTGGGGAGCTCCGTAGGCAGGAGCGAATCTGTGGGATTAAGGGTTCAGAGGTGCATGCAGAGGGAACTGTGGGGAAGGCCTGGGCAATTCTATGACCAGGGAGGGAGCCACTCTCAGGCTTCAGGGCATCCAGCTCCCGCTCCCTGGGTCAGGAAGGAACGCCGCCTCCCCCAGCTACAGCACGCCGCGTCAGCTGCGAGAGGCTGTTTTGCCTTCCCTTCACGTCTTCCTGGCTGCAGCCAGAGGCAGGACTCTGGGCTAGATGGGAGGGGGCAGAGGCCCTGCCTGATCACCAGCACTCTCGAGGTTAACCCCTTGCTCAGGTTGCTCACAGGTGGGGTGCTGAGGAGTGACAGCTGGAGGGGGTTGTTGAAAGGCCCTGTTCTACCATTTCTCAATGGGCATCAGTCTGAGCCGGGCTGGCAAAGGGTACAGGCAGGAAGGGAGAATTTTTCCCGGGCCCGAGCGGGTCAGAGGTAGATCTGGCAGTTGCGATGCCTCCCCTGTGGGGGGTGGATGGATGGGGGCAAAGGGAGCAGGAATCCAACTAAAACAGCCGCTAGCACCAGCCTGTGCTGGCACGGGGCGGGGAGCTCTGCTGACCCTGACCATAGGAGATCCAAGGCATTTTACCAGCACGAATGACCTGCCACCCTCCCTTCTGCAGGGCCAGCCTGCAGATCCACCCCTCTGCGTGGGTACACGCTGCACCCCTCCGGTAATGGGCTCCCACACCCCCACGCGCTCAGAGACTTGCAGGCAAGCCGTATGCGGCGGTTCGCGCTACGCTCCCCGGGACAGCTGGGAGTGAGCTGTGGTGGAATGCATTCTGCTCTGACATATGCTGACAACAATGCAACCTGGAAAAGCAGCCTGTGTCAGAGGGCAGAAATAACCTGCTCCCCGGGGAGCAGGCCGGGAGGGTCAGTTAATTGAGGAGTCTGCAGATTTTGATCCGGCCACGCCGGAGAGCTTGGCAGAACCTCGCAGGCTGCCTGGTGTGGGTGGAACATACAGACTTGGGTCTCGGCCAGGAAGGCAGAGCCCCCCAATGGCAGGTTTAAAATGCATTACCTCTGCAGCTCTGTGTGCCGTGCTGCGTTTGATCAATTACCTGCTCTTCTGGGAAAGCGGCAGGTCTGGGGAGGTTGTACTGCAGTGCGGGCGCTGGACACCTTCCCTCCCGTACAGCCAGACTCGCCTACGGATGAGCCTGCAAGAACAAGCCCCCGCTCCTTGTCTGTGTCACAGCCGTGCTGGGAGGGTCAGGGCGCCGGTGTGCTGGAGGCTGGGAGGGATGGTCCCTGCATGCCATCTAAGGAGTCAGGAGAGGGGGAACTTTAACGAAGGGGAAACGGAGCCCCAGAGGGAGTCCGTGACTTGCCACCGCTGGGGTTTGAGCCCGGATCTCCTGAGTCATTTCCCCCACCCCAACCCGTGCCAGCCTTAACCACTAGGCCATCCTCTTTCTCATGGGCCCAAGTGCGCCCGCTGCTCCTGTGGGCTCAGTGAAGGGATTTGCATGTTAAGGAGCTTGATGAATTATTGAAAAGCCCCCATGATGCCTCGCTCCTCCAAACCCCATTAGTGCAGGTGGGCACAGTCACAACGCATACGGGCAAGGGGGTGGGAGGGAGGAGCACGGCCTTCCTTCCCCCAACGCCACCCCACTGCGGGAGGACTCCGGGCAGCGCTCTGGTGGAGGTGTAGAGCTGGGCTGGGGGGCGGGGGATGGGGGTTTGCCCTCCTGACACGGTTGATGGTCACTCTGCCGACCCACCCCTTGGCGTGGGATCACCTCTGTATTGTCACCCTTTGCAACTCCCCCCTGGGAAGTGTCAGCTGGTACCAGCCTGTCGTTTTCAGGTGCCCTGTGTGTTATACAATGCAGCATTCGAGAAAGCTGCCAGTGACCGTGATTAGAGCCACAGGAAGGATCCCCAGTGAAAGAGCTGGGCCATTCGCTTTCGAGAGGAGACAAATGAGGAGGGATAACGAGGTAACTCGGGCACTCCTATTTACCCTCTCAGACTGCGGGAACAAGGGGACGCCCAATGACACATTCGTTGCCTTTTCATTTGATAAAAGGAAATTGTTTGTTTTTACCTGATTAGCTTCTGGAACTCCCAACCACATGATAACGGTGAGCACGGAATTTAGGTTTCAAGAAAGGATTAACCCATTTCTCCGGCTGAGAATAGCTGCAGTTACATTAGCTAGGGTAAAGTATGTAAGGCACAAACCCTCATGCTTCAGGGCGTAAGCTGATCACCATGGGCCTGAGATCAGGAAGGAACTTCCTCCAGGAGCAAGTTGTTCTATACTAAGTGGGGGTCCCTCTGAAGCAGCTGGGATCAGTCATAGGGGCCGGGAGGGATGGCATACCAGACTTGATGAACCATTGGTCTCAGCTGGGAGGCCAATTCCTGTGCTCCTATCATTTAACAAATATAACCTCATGTGGTCTCCTCTACCAGTCTCCGCCTCTCGCTGAAACCACCAGAAATGTCTGGTTATTAATGTTCTAACACCCTTTTATTCTGCTGACACCAGACGGAATTTCCCAATTTGACTCCTAGACCAGGCACAAGTGCTGGCTAAGCCGCCACTGCCGACTTCTGGGGGCACCAGGAGAAGCTGTTTCCCTCTGCACTGATCCAGACAGCACCAGGAGGAAGGCGCAAAGCTGGGCCATCCCCAGGCAGAAAGGATAACACACCAGCGGGCCTGATTCAGAGCTGATGCCCACTCTGTCACATGCCGTGGTGTTACTCCTGATGCCGGCTGCGCATACGCTCTCACAGAGGCACTCGGGATTTCTCTCACACTCACAGGCACATGCTGGGCGAACCCACGCCCCTCTGTGACACCCGGAGCCCAGCGATGCTGCCAGATGTCCAGCTCTGGACGGTACAGAGATTGCGTTGCCACGGCCCTCCCGGGAATTGAATCAAACTAACCACAGCGATTTCCTGCTTTTCAGACTTGTAGGCTGCCACAAAGGTCTGCAACAACTCAGTTAAGATCTGGCCTCCTCTGAGGATGATTTTTGCTCTAAAACCCTTCCTGTGCCCCGGACCATAGAAACCTAGCTTCTGCCCCCTGCTCTGACCCCGCTCGTGATTCGATGCAAGTAGGAACAAAATAGGTTTACAGACACATCGCTGCAAAGGAAGTGTGCGTCTCAGGAGGCCAGTCCAGCAAGCCTGTCTTTAAATGTAAGATGAATACAGTGCATAGGGATGTGCACGTTCTCGCATGTTCACCATGTGCATGGCATAGCCGGGCTATATGACTAGGCCGTAGGACAGCCCGCTGTTCCAGCCTGGTTTTCTAGGGTTTCCTTTCAGGTTTACAGATGGAGAAGTCCCTACAGTGCCAGTAAAGATGAAACAAAAAGCCTGGATCCCATGCAAAAGTTCAGCGGTCGACAGACCTGCGCTCAAACCCAGGCGCAGAGGAGGGCCGGCCAGCCAAGCCAGCCACAAGGTGGCAGCGTAACCCCGCACTCAGGCTGCTGGGAGAGAGAAACCAGGGCCCTGGGCGAGTTGAGTTCCCGTTAGCCCCTGGTGCGTCTCTGCTCCGGGAAGATCAGCGGGAGGGGGTTGCAGGGAGTCGGGCCCCCATGTGAACAGTGACTGATGGGAGGCAGGTGCCGGTGGGCTTGCCCCTCTTTGCAGGCGGGGGCGTTTTTGGCATGCACTCACGCGCGTGGTGGCGTGCCCTGCCATCGACGGAAGCGCTCAAGGCCTTGCGCGTGAGAACTGACCCTGGTTCGCGAGCTCCGCCTGCCTGAGACCCAAGCGATTCGACGTGCACGGGCCCCGGGGCCTGCGCGTCGCTAGATTTCCCCCTGGCAGGGAATGGAACCATCCGGGCCGGGTCCGCCTAGACCTATCTGAACCGGGGCCTGGCTCTGGCCGACGCTGGATCTCGCCCAGCTCCCCCTTCTCTCTAGAGCAGAGCAAGTCGGGCCCTGGAGATGTTTGGCTCTACGTCCAAGACACAGGGCTGTGGCCTCTGTCTAATGGGAATGGAGGAGGCTACGGGGTGGAGCCGGGCTCAGGACCGCAGCCCATGTGGGTGCCCTCAGGCGATGCAGTCCCTGGGTGTAAGTGGGAGGGTTGTCTCAAAGGCAATGTGGATGATCAGGACAGGCACCCACTCAGGACTGAGGCTTGAGTGGGGATTTGGGCAACTCAGACCCTTTTGGCTGTTGTTTGCCAGTAGGGAGCTGAAACCAGCGATGGCAACCGCAGCCCTGTGGTGGTAGGAGAGAGGATCTGTTCTTCTCTAGCACCTTTCACCCCATGAGCTCGGCACCCTTCACACGGAGTAACAAATTAACCTGGGTCTGGTGGCTCAATGTGATTATCCCCGTTTTGCACAGGGAAACTGGGCCACCAAGAGGTGACGTGACGTGCCCGAGCAAGTCGGGGGCAGAGTTGAGAACCCAGGAGTCAGCGTGCGCTCTAAGCAGGGACTCTTGCTTTAAGTGTGTGTGTGTGTGTGTGTGTAGGTATAGACACATGCCTGGGCTGAAAGCCATTACATGGTGAAATTCAATCCAGGGGCTTGGGGATAGAATAAGCCCAAGTGGTCTATATTGATTCTCAGGCCCCTCGGATTGAGTTACAGCCTTAGGAATGGCTCAAGGCCCGTGCATTGTTATTCCCCATTGGAGAGGCGCACGTAGAAATATTCACCAGTCTAAATATTCAGCTAGGATTAATTGCTTCTGGAACAGAGACCTATGCAGGTGGCATAGCAGCACAGGGCCTCCAGAACTAGGACTCTCAGTCCGGTTATAAAATGGTGACTGGGTCACGGTTTGCTAGCTGCCACCAGCACCCCGTATGACAGCTGTAGGTGTGGTCATGAGCATCACACCAGGACATACACACCAACAGAAAGCAGGGGAGGAAAGGTGACGTCCTGTCAAAGGCAATGCGAATTTTGCTACTAGTTTCAAACCGGAGCGAGGGGATGCGGCAGGTCCTCCCCGGCTCCTTTTCATTCCCTGGGGCTTTGGGCCAGGTTGTGATATATATTTTTATGATAACTATAGAGATGAACTTCAAACCCGACAAAGGACTTGGACAGTTTTAAGCAGCTCTTTGATTAATACGTGACCTTTCGGTGCTGTGGATTAAATTAATAAATCTTTTCAATTTAAACCTATGCCGCTTGCAATGTAATGTTTTCTGTACAGCCTTCCTGGGGGGAGGGATTTGCTCCTTTTCTCTGCCTCAGCTGTGGGCGATGCCCACAACTCCACTGTTGTGCGTGTGCATTTACACCAAAAGAGGCAAGATTACTACCAGGTAAAATCCTATGAGATCAGAATACGTGGATCCTTCTGGATTTTGATCAGTGACTAAAAAATAGCAGAAAATTCAAGGCTGACCTCATGGGCTAAACGATAAAAACAGCCTCTCCATGTGCTCACTCAAACAACACGGGTCGTGTGCATGTGCAAATTCTATCAATGAGCCAGGTGGAGAGTGCCCATCCTGTTTGCAGCTGCAACGTCTAATATCGTGCTGCTCTCTGCATCTTCTGCTTACCTACCAGTCCCCGGCAGACCCACTGACGTCCCTGAGATCAATGGGGTGAGTGCAATGAACAGGACTTAGTCCTAGGTGTCTGTTGATACCCAAATATTAATTAGAATTGAATATACAATAAGCACCCTATGGGTGTATGTGTGGGTGATATATCCCGGTGGTACGTTTTCTGTTTCATCCGCACCTATGTGTTACTTCATTGATGACTCACGTGTGATTAAAATTCTAGTGATATTCCCAATCCCCTGGAGTTAACCCTTCACTCGTCACTCAGGAAAATAAAATGTCATAACAAACATCAGTCATATTATGTATTTTAATTGTATTGTAGCTATGAGCCTATGTGAAATTAACAATGAGCGAGTGCTTTGAGATCCTTGGAGAGACAGGCCTATAGAAACGCAAATTAGTATTTAGATGCGGAGATGCAGGGGGCAGGGACAGGACTGAGGGACAGGAGACCTGGATTTTACTCCCAACCCTGCTACTGACCCTGTGTGGCCTAGGGCAAATCATTTCCCTGCTCTATGGGGAAAGGAAGTATTTGTTCACACAACGCACAGTCAACCTATGGAACTCCTTGCCAGAGGATGTTGTGAAGGCCAAGACTATAACAGGCTTAAAAAAGAACTAGATAAGTTCATGGAGGGTAGGTCCATCAATGGCTATTAGCCAGGACGGGCAGGGACGGTGTCCCTAGTCTCTGTTTGCCAGAAGCTGAGAATGGGTGACAGGGAATGGATCACTCGATGATTCCCTGTTCTGTTCATTCCCTCTGGGGCACCTGGCATTGGCCACTGTCGGAAGACAGGATACTGGGCTAGATGGACCCTGGGTCTGACCCAGTATGGCCGTGCTTATGTTCTGTTCCCCCTCCTGTTTTGACTGTAATCTCTTAGAGGCAGGGGCTGCCTCTTACTAGGTGTCCGCACAGCGCCGAGCATGGAGCGTTACCAATCTTCGCCAAGACTTCTAAGCATTACCATGATACCAGTGATGCTAATGCAGTTCCTAGGGCTGTCGATCCCTCCCCACGTTCTACGTGAACAAAATAGAAAGTGAGAAATGGTCATGCTGTTTCCTAGTGCTTCAGGCGCAGCTTTGGATTTTGCACTTGCAATTTTACCATGCATGTTTGAAGTGTGTGTGTGTGTGTGTGTGTGTGTGTGTGTGTGTGTTGATTGGGCATATGAGGAATATTCCACCACGATCCACTTTGTACACAACCCTGTCCTGCCAACTCCAAATGTTCAAAAATCGCAAGTCAGGGCCCCAAGCACCATGAGATTGGCTTAAAAAGCAGCAGACTCTTTAAAGAGAGTTCAGCTGGGGCTCTTTTCGTTTGCCTTCTGGTTTGTGACGCTTTAGGGGGCCTCGGGGGGGGGGTGTGTGTGTGTGTGTCACATTTTCAATCTTTTGGCCATAACCAGGGGTTAAAAACTAACTTGTTTTTAATAAAAGCTGAGAGTCTCTTGTACTCACATGACTCCAGGGGCTGGGGCTTTAATAAATACACCCAATACCATGGCAACCCCAGCACCAGTGGACTCCAAGCACAAATTCACCCACTGTATAAGTCACATGGAGGTGGCTTGAATATTTAGACTGATGTTTCCAAAGCCACTGTAAGGGATTTGGATGCTTCCTTCCCAATGGGAATGGGGTCTCCGGATCCTCTTGAATGGCTTTGGAAATGTCAGCCGGAAAAGACACAGCCACCCCATCCAGAAACAGGGCACCCCTAGACCCTCCACCACCATTGCCCCGACCCTAGCGCTGTATCCTGCAATCCTGAGGCAGTGCAAGGCAGTCCCTGTCTGTCCTTTTGCCAGCACCTGTCCTGAGCCCTTGTCCATGGCTCAGACCCTGGTGCCACCCCCTCCCAGTGTCCTAGTCGTTCGACTGGCTTATCTTAGTCCACCCGGTGCTTTGCTGCACATTGGGCTACCGACATTTGCCTCTCAACTGCCCTTCTCTCCAAATCTGCCTGACCACCTAAGAGAAACCCACTGGGGTTTTGGCAATGCTGAAAGAAAGTGGATTTTCCCCATCCTGTGTGCGTTTAGGTAGCGAGATAATCAACGCCTAGCTCCCTGGGACTGTACTGTTCTCTTTGTCTCTCCCCAGACTATCCTAGCAACAGCAGGGAGGAGAGAACCAACCCTCCAGCAGCCCCACTGGAGCGGCAGGAGAATCCCCACCCGCAGTAGAGAGCCTATGACACACACACCGCGGAGCAGTCCCGCTTCCACCCCGCAGAGGGCAGCGGCGCCACATCCCAGGAAGAAGGGGAAACAAAACAAACAAAAAAACTAAAAACCCCGAACCAGCCCGTCCTGCGGTTCCCAGCGGGATGCGTCCGGCGGTGGGTGCAAAGTTCAGCCCCAAACTTTGCCGAAGTTCGGGCGGCCGGGCGTGGCGTGGCTTCCAACGCCGCCCGGTTCCCTCCACGTGCTCCGAGCCCACGCACCCCCCAGCAGACAGCGCCGGGCACCCCGGCAGCCCAGCCCCGGCTCGGACTACAATCCCCGGCATGCCCCGCCGGAGCGCTCCCTGGGGTTCCGGCGGCGGCTCCGGCTGCTGACAGGCGAAGGTAAGCAGAGCTCGGAGGCAGGCGGCGGCGGCGGCAGCAGCCCCCAGAGCTAGGGAGAGGCAGGCGGGAGCGAGCCCGGCAGGCTCGGCGGAGCCCGGCAGGCAGAGCGCAGCTGAAGGCGAGAGAGGAAGGGGGGAGGAAGAGGAGGAGGAGGAGGAGGAGGAGGAAGGGGGGGGGACGAGCAGCCTCCGCTGCAAAAGCCAGGGCTCTGCTCTGTGTCTTCATTTCCTTTTCCCACCCAGCCCCGAGAGCCGCGGCGGAGGGTGGAGAGCGATTTCTCCCCGGCTTGCAACCCCCCCACCTCCCTCTGCTCCTGGCTTTTCTTTTGTGTGGTTCCCAGGCAGGCGGAAAGCAAGGGGGGGGGGGATCGGAAGGGGGGGGGTGGCTAGGCAGGGAGGGGGGGTCATGTCCAGCCGAGTTGCCGGAGGAGAATGTGAGCAGAGGCGATGAACATGCTGTCATTGAAGGTGGCCGGTGGTGCTGAGGGCTCCATGAATCTCTCTGGCAGCAAAGACTCAGCCCCGGTGGAAGAGAAAAACCTCCCGCGGCGGGCGGCTTCGGAAGGGCTGGGTGCCCCGCAGCCGGCTGGTGAGTCCCAACCTTTCCTCTCCCTGCCCCCCCCTCCCCCCCGGGACCCCCACGCTGCTCCGCTCGCCCGGGGCTGCTGCGTTTGCCAAGCGACCCCCCCCTTTCCTTTCCCCCCCCCCAGTAATGAGCTAATCTAGCAACTTGCTGCAGAGTGCTTGGGCAGCAAACTCTGTGGGGAGGGGGTTAAAGGGCACCGTGCAGTCCAGATGAAACAGCCTTTGTCTCCCAGTGTAGCGGCTTGGCAGCGGTTGAGGCCAAGTGGGTTGTATTTCTCTGATTTCCTGTCCGCCCTCCCCGAAGCCCACACCACTCCAGCGACTGCCTTGCAATACGCTGCGAGGCAGCCACCTCTCCATCTCTCGGTGGCTGGCTGTGTGTGTGTGTGTGTGTGTGTGTGTGTGTGTGTGTCCCACCGCCACCCTTTACCAAAAAAAAAAAAGACTCAATCCCTACCGAAAATCGCTTTAGGTGTAAACACTAATCTTGCCTTGCACATGCAGATGGGGGCGATGCAGGCAGGGGCCGTGCATTTGAGAAGCCCCAGAGTAAGAGGATATGTTTACTAAGTGGCGGGGGTGGGTGGGTGGGGAGCTGCTTTGAAAGGGAAGGGTGGGTGGCGAGGGGAGGGGGGGTGGAATGGAAGATCAAGCCAACAGTCCTTTATTATTTCAGCATGTGGGTTTGGTTCGAGGCAAAAGCGTGGGGGTGTCGGGGACAGACGCCTCCTGGCTCTGGCTCATTCCCTCCCCCCCAACCCCCCAGTTTGGCGGGGCGAAGTTGCATCCTCTGTGAGAGTTGTTCCCAAATTGCTGGAGTTTTAATTGCAGTGCGAGGAGCAAAAGCCGCAGAAATGTTTGGCAAGGGGGATATGAAGGCGGTGGGGGGGGGGAGAGGTAAAGGCAGGGGTGGGGAGACATTGTCTGGCAAGCAGAGTTGTGTGCACGCGCTGGCGGGGGGTGTTACTAGAGCCAGCGTTACCTGTGGAACAAAGTCGCCTACTTCTTTAAATAAATAAATAAGTGTGGAATCTATGCATTTCCTTTTGGAGGGATATGATTTCACAGGGTTCCTCTGCCTGCCTCCCCCTGCATGTGGGATTGCTGAGTGACAGCTGTCAGGCTGGCTTCTGTCCACTAGAAGGCAGGCGGCAGTTATAATGAAGGATGTCAACAAAATTTGTGGTGATATTTCTTTTCTCGCGTGTGCGCCTGTATCTCTGGTATATCAACCCAGCCCTTCCTGCTGTGCCTCCCCCCGCCAGCTCCAAAGGGGTGGGGGCTGCTGGGCAGCAGAGGGATAGACCTTTGGATGGTGGGATTTGTGGGGGGGGAGTTTTCTTTGTGGTCCATAAAGGCCTTTAGTTGCAAACATGGTGAAGGTGCTTGGCTGAAGTATCCAGGGGGGATTTCTGCACAAAGTTGGATGCATTGGAGGCCCTGCTGCTACCTTAAATTTTACAGATCTAGTTCTTAGGGGCCAAATTTTTTGTAAGAGTCTTTTTTCTTTTGGGTATTTTTTTGTTTTTTAATTCCGTTGGTGCCAAGGCGCTGCACCCCCTGCTTGCTAATAACACACTGGAATTCTTAGCTCAGACCCAGTAACTCCACTGAGCGGCACTAGTGGGAGACCAGAACTACCCCCCTGGGTGCTTAGTTGGAAAACACTGAGATTCTTATACATCCAGAAAACCAAGCTACCCTAACATCCAGGCTGAGGAGACTGACTACTCCGCGAGCTCACTTGGCAGGGGCCGGTTTTCTCCCCATGCAAGACCAGGTGGCCAGTGCATAGAGAACTTGGCATGTTGCTTTGGGAGTGGAGATCAAAAGCCCTATTCTGAGCCCAGTTTCGCCGCTATAAATCCAGCGCTCAGTGGAGTGACTCCAGATTGACACCAGCGTGATGGAGAGCAGAAGTGAACTCTAAGGACTCGGGCACCGATTCAGCAAAGCACTTGAGCGGGAGCTGAAGACCCACTGAATTCAAGGCGACCTCTTCAGAGCTTTGCTGAATCGGGGCGTGATGACTCACTAAGTGTCCCCTTGCAGTGACTGTCGTCTTGTAGGGGCAGGGGAGAATGCTGCTCTTTATACCTGTGCAACCTGAATAGGCCAAACCATACCTGGTGCAACTCCACTGCAGCCCATTGCCTCCCGGGCCGTTACGTGGCGGGGCGATTTTAGCCCATTGGACCTGACTGTGCTCTCACTCGTGCTGGTTTTGCACTGAGCAAGCACCCCACTCCCTTCCTCTAACACATATGCAGAATAGTCTGGCTCTGTTGTGTTCAATGGAGCTGCTCCCAGTTGGCACCAGCGTTGCTCAGAGCAGAATTGGCCCAGTTGCCTTGAATGTGGGGTTGAAGGGGAAGTCTTGGCATGGCCGTGATGCAGCGTTGGGAGCCGGAGGCTGGTGAAGGAGAGGCGATGGAAGGTTATAGGAGGCTTGAAGGGGCTGGCTGGACAGAGTGCCTGCCCTGGCCTCCTTAGAAGAGGCAGCAGGGACCCGGGGCAGTCTATTTCTGCTGAGATCCCGAGGAAAGCTCTGGGAGAATTGTAGGCTTCTATAAATAGCATGTGTCAGCCAAGTGGAAACAGGGCCTTGAAATGCTCCTGCTATTCTCCGGAGTGCTGCAAACCAGCTCTTGGTAAACAGGGCTTTGGTGAGGAGGGCCCTTTCCTACGTCTGGACTTGTAATGTGGGTGGATGGGGGGGATTTCTTCCTGAAAGTGGAGCCCAGCACCCCACAGAGAAGGGCCTCTGGACACCAGCCTGTGGCTCTGTCTGGCTGGATGTGTGGTGAGTCCTTTGCATTGGTGATCTTCTCCCTTGCCCGCGGTGCACCGTAATGGTCAGTCAGGTATGTGCTGTCCTCTCGGGCTGAGCCTTACGAAAGTGACTAGTGATTTTGAGTGCCCAACCTGCCGGGTTTTCAGTAAGTGCTGAGTATGCTCTCTCTGAAACTTAGGCCCCTTTAAAGTGGATCAGGTCAGGCCCCCAAAATCCCAAGTCGCTTCTGAAAATCCTGCCCCTCTGTATGAGTGCATATGATCAATGTATCTATTGTCGACTCGCTAGATCCGTGGGGGCTCATTGTCTTCTCCTCTGGCATGCCACCATTGACTTGGAGTTATTCCTGGTTCTACACCTGGAATGAGCGAGGACAACGCGGAACGGAGATGTTTAGCAAACCCATTGTGCGGGGGGGGGGGGGGGGGGGGGGGGCGCGGCGTAGGCCATGTTTTTGGCCAGATCCCTGGAAGGGTCATGTGAAACGTACAGTAGATCCGTACATTTTATATCCACGTGGAATAAAATCCAGCAGGAGATGCTGTTACATTTCCAGCCCTGCTGATAACCTGGACCTCTGTAGGGAATAAGAATACATGTTCAGCTTTCCCCACCACCTCCATGTCAGGTGATGCACGACGGGCGCTTCAAAGCCCTGACTTTTGGTGGGTTTGGGGCAGACAGGTAAAGCTTTGCTTTCGAGCTTGCGTGGTATCTCCCAGGCTGGGGAGCATGAAAAGTGTGTTGCCCCGTGGCTGCTGGTTCACATCCCTTCCCACACTGGTACTCGCTGGTGCAATTCGTTGCCCCCTGGCTCTGCTGTGAGGCATTGTCTGTCGCACAAGAGTACGTTGCAGTGCCTTCTGTGACTCCGCCTCTCTGTTGCACACCTGTTCTGGTGCTTTGCACAGCTCCCCAGGACACTTTGACTCTCCTCCATAAACGCGTGACTGCATTGCTCGCTGGGGCATTTGTGCACTTCTGAGGCAATGCCCTGACCACCATGACACACGCCAGCCAGAGAACGAACGTATGTGCAAATGCATTGCACTGTGCCCTATGGCTCCTAGGCTTTGTGCATGTGAGTGTATTACTCACTGTGAAATAACTGGTGTGTCCCCCTGTGCATTGCAGGGCCAGTCATAATGCCTCCTCGCACGTACTGGTGCATTGCACGGACCAGCAGGACACCTGTGCTTCTTTGCACGCTGTCCTGTGCAGAGCACTAGTGCACCGCCTCTCTCCTGCATGCTCAGACTGGTGCATTGCACTAACCGTTGCCATGTCTCTTGTGTGCACACGCACTGGTGCATTTTATCATCCCCTCTTTCACCTTTGCGTGGGCACATGGGTAAATATTTTGTTTCCACAGCAAAACGTAGCTTTAAGGCTGGAATTTTCTTTTTCTTCAGATGTGATCTCTGAGGCGCCTGCTGCGCTTCTTTGTGGGGTATATTCTGGAGCCCGGGATGACAGGGATCTGACACACTCTTGGGATAGTTTGGCGGCATAAAGAGAAACAGCCTGGAGTTTACTGGGCTGCGTTCGGGGCCCAGGCTTGCTTGCTGTCGAGAGGGTAGCATGTGCTTGCGATGTGATCAGGTGTGTGCGGGAGAACACGTGAGGAAAGCGTCCCACTTCCCGCTTGGCAGTACTCGTCCATTTGGGCTGGGAGCTTGCTGAACTGGGCTCGGTCTCAGCAAAGCACAAAGATACATGGGGGGGTGGGGGGCTGAGTCCCTGTTCCTCTCTGTGGATTGGCTGCTGGGGCTGCGTACGGGGAAGATTGGCGCGACGATCTCCTCTGCGGGGCTGGCGTCAGTCACCGGTTCCATTGGCCGTCACAGAACCGGGTGTCCCCCTGCGTCCTGGGTGCAACAGCCAAAAGCAAAAGTCGGCATCCGAGAGTCCTGCCATGACCCAGGGAGGGGCGTCAATGGGAGTCACGTCCCTCTCCTTCCTCCCTGCGCCCCGGCACTGCACCTTCCCAGCACCAAGACAGGCTGATGTTTTCTTGGCATGGGGAAGGCTGCTAGCCCCCAATGCCCTCGGGGCGGGGAGGTTCCTGGGGCATGGAGAGACCACTCGGGGGATCTAATTAACGACCGGAGCCCCCTGGCCCAGGGGAAGCAGGGTGCTGGGGGGGATGGGTGGAGCGGGTTTCCAAACAATGGGCTGCCCGTTGGGTCTAGTTACTTGCCTGGGCAGGAGGGCTGCCCCAGGGGAGCATCTGTTAGAGCTTGCAGGATGCACACAGAGCCGAGCCGGGGAGAGAGACGCAGTGTATGTGAAGGTGGTGTGTCCCCCTCCATCTGGGAGCGAGCTGCTAGAGAGAAGAGTTGCCTCAATCCAAGGGAGGGGTGAGACAGTAGCCGCCTGGGAGACCCCAAGCCCTCCCCCCAAAAGCTCTGACGGCAGTGGTTCTGTTCCCAGCCCTGCGAGTGGGATCTAGCGGTTAATGGAAGTGGCTGATAGCGGCCCGTGGTCTGTAGCCTCCGCTTTGCTGGTCAGTGTCTCTGCCATGGGAGGGGGGTAAGACCAGACCAGGTTTGTGGGACAAAGGTGAACCTGGCTCTGCATGCAAGGTGCTGGAGAGGGGGAGATGGCGGCCTGGTACCCAGGCCAGGGGAGTCTGTTCTGCATCCTCTGCCAGCCCAGGTGGGCAGCAGCCGCCCCGTGAGGTGGTGGAATGTGACTCGCAGGCCAGGCGTTGCTGGGTGCAAAGTGCGAGATGCTAGTGAGAAGTGGCAGCAGCCGTTGGGCCCTGGGGGGGGGGGGGGGGAGAGATCCCAACCCCCCTCCAGGGAGGGCGTGAAAGGGATGCAGCAGGGCATGCTGGCTGTGGAGCAGGAGACTAGGTCATGTGCCTGGGAGACTCAGATTTTCATAGACATGGCAAGTCGGGGTGGGTGTTGAAGAGGTCACAATGGGGATTGTGGGGGGATGCCCCATCAGAGGCACGTGCTTAGAGATGGGGGGCTATTGGGGACCCCCAGCTCAGAGGAGATGATGGGTTGGTGAGCCGAGACCTGGATGGGGAGGGGACGCATGTGCAAAGGCAGGAAAAAAGACACTTTTTAGGGACCGAGAGACTTCTCCACCCCGGGGGTGTGCCTGGGGAAGTGGGGCGAGACACATTGACGTCTGGCAGACAAGACCAGGGAGGGCAAGCGACCACTCAACATAGGTGCGTGTGGAGATGTGGGGAACGCCGACGCATCCTCAAATGGCAAGATATGGGGAGACTGGAGAAAATTGACCGTGGTACTGGTCTTCCGAAAGGAGGACGCCATGATCCTGGCGTTCGCTGGCCAGGAACTTCTATCCTCCCACGTTAAATAGAGGGGCGCACTTAAGAGAAAAATGTCAAAGGTCCCAACCCTCTAAAGTCTTGTGCAGTCGCTTAACGTCCATGGGTCTACCCAAGCTAAGCCTGGATGTTAGTCTGCGCAAGATCAGGGTCTAAATATCTGGAGGTTAATGGAACCTTGGTGAAATAAAGATCAAATCTTGCAGTGCTGTAAATCCAGGTGGCTCTTTGGAAGTGGTTGAAGCTACGCTGATTGACCCCAGCTGGCCCCCAGGAATTTACCCAGAATAAAATGTGATGGCTTTGCTTGGGGTGGGATGATACAAGGGGTACTCTTAGGGGAGCACGATGGATGAGCTGTAATGCACCTGGATTTTAGTCGCGTCTTTGATAGGGTCTCATAAAATCGTCTTGGCCTGGAAGGAGACCTGTGGGGACCGAAAAGTAGCTGAAGGATTGTGGTCAGGCAGGGGTGATAAGTCAGCGCCTGGCCCAGTGTTAGGGGCCTAGCAGGGGCTGCTTTAGAACCAGTCTTGATGGTCCAGAAGATACTAAACTGGGAGGAGCCGGGAACGCCAAGACAGACAGAAAAATAACCCCACGGGCTCTGGAGAGACCAGAAAATAACGAACGAAGATTTGGGTTTGGTGGAGGACATTCAAGTTGGATGGGACTTTGCTGCCAGAATGAAATTTTGACCCAAGATTGAAGAGGGGAAAAAGCCATAACGTTTAGGGAAAGTTATCTTCCTCTTATTTCGTTCCTTGTTTTCCAGTGTGGCTAGTAGAAAGCCATGGGAAAACTAGCCGAACCAGATCTTGGATGAGAAGAGAGTGTGGGAAGAAGTAATGGCCTGGAGAAACCGAAATGTGACAGTGGGCAGCAGGTTGAACAGGGAGGGGTTTGCATACTTGTGTGCAGGATGATAACAAAGAAAGCCAGGGCAGCCTTGGGCCTCTGTGCTCTGAGACCTGGAACAGGGGAAGCTAGTGTCCTCCTTCCTCCCAGTACCACCCACCCCCTGCTTTGTGTGATGGGGGGCTGGGCTGTATTGACCGTCAGGGCCTGTTGGAAGGACCAGCAGGGGAGGCTGACTGGGATCTGGGGGAGGGTTTTATTTGTGCTGTGATTTGGAGGGGGTTCCCTTGGAGATCCCTTCTCTTGCCTACCAATCCACCAGCCCACTGGCACCTTTGTAACACTTCCTGCAGCTCCTGGCGTTTTTCTAAGTGACAGTAAATCTATAGGTAGTTGGATTATCCCAGCACCAGTGCCCCAGGTCTGCCATGCTCAGCTCTGGGCATCTCGTAACCAAGGAAGAACTGGGCTCATTTGGAGAGGGAAGAGGAGCAAAACCGATTCGGGGCTGGGGAGGCTGACATGGGGTTGAATAAGGCTAGGTTGGCTATGGGCTGGAGCGAATGGGGCTGGGGGTATATGCCGAGGCTGCAGGGAGATTAGTTTGCATGGGCCTGGGAGAGGAAGGGAGGCGGAGGGAAAACTTTGGTTGCTGTCAGAGGAGGAAGCTTCCTGGCAGTGGGAGCTCTGGGAGCGTGGCCTAGCGTCTCGGGGCACGTGCTAAACCAGTCCGCGTAGCGCGGCTCTGAGCCTGCTTTGGCCGGGGACGGGGAGCTGGGCTCGGTTTTTAGGTACTTCTGTGACCCCTCTTACTATAATCCCTAAGTGCCTCCAGTCTTCAGTGTGTTTGTCCTCGCATGCCCCGGGAGGCCAGGCAGCACTGTTACCCCCTTGTGCAGAGGGGGGACTTCAGGCACGGAGTGATAAAGTGACTGGGGTGGGGAGGGGAAGGTCTGTGGCAGAGCAGAGAATTAATGCAGGGCTCCCAAGTTCCAGGCTGACACCCTAACCCCTGGGCCCCCCTTCCTTGCTACCCATAGGTCTTTTCCATCTCTGATTGCTAGGGGTCCATACGCGTTGTGCGTGCTGGGGTGGGAGGGGAGACCCCAGGGATTTCTCCATGGCAAGGGAGGCTCCTGGTTCTGCAGCTGGTGGAGGGGCGTTGGGCGCGTACTGTAACATGACCCTGGCCTGCTCTGGCCCAGTGTGGGCTTTCCCCAAAGGATCCTGGGGCAGTGTCTTGGACCATGTCCCCGCATAACCAGGTTTTAGCTGGTTTCTCTGCAACCCTCCTCTGTGCCGGCTTCCCCAGCAGCCCCCGCTCACATGGCGTGTTCTCCCGGGTGTCCCCAACATGCACACCCGGTCCGCTGGCTTCCGCCAACCGCAGGGTGCTAACGGGATGTTGTGGCGTCTCTCCCCCGCTCCCCAGCACAGCCATCCCTGAAAAGCTGCATCCTGGGAGGGCCGGGGGTGAGCATGATGAGAACTCCAGGCCAAGAGGGAGGGGAGAGGAGGGGACAACCTCGTTCGGGATGGGGCGGGACCCCGCTGTGTGGGAGCCCCTGGGATGTGCAAACAAGGGAAGCAGTGAGGATGGGGGTGGGCCTGCTGTGCCCAGGGGAGCTGGTGGGGTAGAGAAAGGCAGGATGGCAACAAGGAAGCACCCACCTCCCCCACCACCACCTCCCCATGCCCACTCACTTGGGGGCTGGGGCGAAGTCCCTTGGGGAGGGCCAGAGGGAAGAGGCCTGGGCTGACCCATGACCAAAGGGGGATGCCGAGCGTCTAGGGTGAGACGGGGTGCCAGGACCTCACGCAGCGGGCAGGTGTCTGCTGGTCCCCAGGGCCCACTGCTGGGTGCAGAGTTGGGACGACCACTGGTCCTGGCGTGGGTCTAGCGGGTGCTGTGGGGAGGAGCGAAATGGAGGGGCCGAGCGCTGTGTGATGGGGTGGGGGTGGCCGCCCCTCCCCCCGATGTGCTAGCGAAAGCCGAGGCCCAGTCCAGCTGCTCATGTTGGCTCTCGATGCGTCCCAGCTGTCTGCTGGCCCCTGGGAGGTGCTGGGTAGCGGGGGTGGAGAGAAGGGGACAGGGCAAGGGACGAGACCGGGTGGGGTGTCTGCCGTTTGGCTGCCAGGCGGGCGTGTGTGCGGGGTCCGGCTGGGGCCTGCTCCCCGTAAGCCAAGCTGCCATCTTGCCCCTGGGCTCGGGTGGGGGGGGAATGGAGGTGGGTGTGGGGAGCTGTCGCCTGGCTGATCAAAGGTGAATTCCTGAGCCAAAACCCCAGGAGCTGTAATCCTCGGGCTGCAGCCTCCTGCTTTCCCGTCTCCCCCCATCCCCCCGGCCCCACAAGCGAAAGGAGCCCTGGTGGAGGTGCCTTCCTCCCTCCCCCCATCCACCATCCAGGGGGGTCCTCATCCCAGGCAGTGTCCATGTCAGCGGTTTGTAAGGAGATGAAAACAATTCACAAAGCTTGTTCTCAGGGCTGGCATTCTCCCTCCCCTCTCTCTACCCCCCCCCGTTTTCTCCCTCCCCCTTCCCACCTCGGCTCCTCTCAGCTGCTTCAAACGCAGGGATGCCCCGAAGGCAGCAGAAGCACCTAGCGAGCACACACTAAATATTTGAACATGGATGGGCAGGCGGGAATTTTGCCTGTGACCCGCCTTCCCACCTCCCCACCCCCATGACCCCTTCTCCTCCCAGGGCGATGGGGCAGGAGGGACAGACATAAGAGCGGCCATACTGGGTCAGACCAACGGTCCATCTAGCCCAGTATCCTGTCTTCTGACAGTGGCCAGTGCCAGGGGCTTCAGAGAGAATGAACAGACCAGGGAATCATCAAGTGATCCGTTCCCTGGCGCCCATTCCCAGCTTCTGGCAAACAGACTAGGGACCCCATCCCTGCCCAGCCTGGCTAATCGCCATTGATGGACCTACCCTCCCTGAATTTATCTAGTTCTTTTTTTAACCCTCTTATAATCTTGGCCTTGACAACATCCTCTGGCAAGGAGTTCCACAGGTTGACCGTGCGTTGTGTGAAATTCTCTGCCCTCTCTACCCCGCTGGCCATCCCCATGTTCAGGAAAGGGGCTGTGGAGGTCTTTGCTCTCTGCCAGGCAGGGCATAACGAAAAACAGCAACCCGTATCCCCTCCGGCAAGCGGCAGGCCTCTTTGCTAGAGGGGGATCTCAGCTACCTACGGAGAGCCCAGGAAATCAGCGGGCATCTCTTCGACACAAAGCTCTCTATCTGCCGCCCCTGGCACACAGATGCATGCACTAGGAGCCGCAGGGCCTGCCTACGAGCTAGTATCCCATTGCTGACACCAGCATGCCCCCAGCACACACTTAGTCTCTCCCAAGCCAAGAGGCACTGTCCCCCCATCACACATATCTGCACCCCTGAAATGTTCTGATACACACACATCCCCCCCGCAGAGGCCTGCAGCTCCCCACCAGACACAGGCAAACATCTGCTTTCAGAGCCATTTCCCCCCCCTCACATGGCTTCCCCCTCCCCCCGGCTGAGAAGCACCCTCCAGCCCAGCCCCGAACCCTGCAGGGGCTCCTGACTCCCCTCCCCTCCCCTCCCCTCCCCAGCATTCCATGGGAGTGAAACACAAGAGCTGGCAGGGGCCGTCTCTCTCTCTGGCCCGCTCTCTGATTCCTGAACAAAGCCTCCCCTAGTTCTCCTGGGAGCCAGGGCTGAAACAGGAGAGGCAGCTTCTGCTGCCGCTGGCCTGGAATGGCTAATGATCGTTCCTCAGTCCCACCTCGGCTTTGCACTGGGAGAGTCAGAGCCCGGGGTCAGGGCTGGCGCTGGGGGCACTGGGGAGAAGAGGAAGGGACTGCAGGGGTCTGTAGCTCATCTAGGCTGGTCTGGGTAGTTGTAGCTGGCCCCTGTGGGGGTTTACAAGCACACTCCCTTCCACACTCCCATCTTCCAGGCCTTCCCCAGAGGGCATGCGGTGCTAAAGGGTGTTCTTGCTTCTGCTCTGGAGGGTTCCCTGTGCTGTCACAGGGCCACAGTGACTGCTCAGCTGTGACCCTTCCCTGGGGACCTCTCGGAGAGGAAGTTGAGATGCAACAACTGGAGTGTAAGCACCTTACAGGCAGAAATGCTGGGCCAGTTCTGCTCTCCCTGCCCCCGGCTGGAGAGCGGATCAGCAAATCTGGATTCCTTCCAGTGTGGCCGAGAGCAGAACCTGATCGCTGCTATCCCTGCACCTCAGCAAAATGCCAGGCACCCCGGTGGTGCTCCCAGGATTACAGGGATCTCTTGGAGAAGACTTAGAAATCAGTCACCCTGGTGGATCGGGGGCGGGGGAGGGAGCCACCCTCATGGATTCTGCTAAATTCTGGGGTCCCCAGCAGGTCCCCTGCACTTACCTAGCCCCGGTCGTCTAGGGAGCTCACTGCACTTTGCACAAACCTCACAACTGCCACATTGCGAGGTGGGTCTGTACCATTATCCCCATTCTAGAGATGGGGAAACTGAGGCCTGGAGCGGGGCTGTGACTTGACCAAAGCCAGGCTAGAATAGGGCTTTGTCAGAGCCAAGATTAGAAGCCAGGATTACCTGGCTCCTAGTCCGGTGTACAGGCCACCGGACTGTGCCATGCCGGTGGTATTCAGGTGGGCACATGTGAGCCTGCTCACTCTCTGGGTACATACAGCAGAATGAGGCTTCCCCTCCCCATCCGCCTCCGGTGAAGCAAGCCCCTGTCGGAGCGCAGTCCCCGACAGCGAAGGTTATTTTAATGGATGCATTACTTTAAACGAACCCTTCGCCATCTGTTCCACCCCCTAATTATGAATGCAAAAAAAGCCCATCTCGCAGCCAGCACAGGAGAAAGTAAAGATATAAGTGATTTAAATGCATGTAGCCGCCGCTCTGCAAGCAGCTGGGGTGGGCTGACTTCCACTCCTTCCTTTCGTCTCCTAAAGTGGGGCAAGTGGCAGGGGGCAGGGCCTCTGGTGCCCCACGCTGAGGGTATTTCTTCTTGCAATGGGAAGGGTGGCTTTGCTGGAGAGCAGGCTCCGGCTCTCAGGTGGGGGCCGCAAGGGGGCACCTTGTTCCCCTCCCCCGCAGGTTAGCTTTGCCCCACGGCTAAATTTCTCAGCTCCTAGGATTCTGAGTCTTCAAAGTGCAAGGAACCGTTTTCTGCCTTCGTTTGCTCCAGTGCATTGTGGGAATGCCAGCGGGGTGGGGGGAGTGTGCGAGAGAAAGAGAGAGAGACACAGCTGCATGCCGTTTCAGACAAACCCTGGTTCTAATCAGCTCTAAGCCGTGCCACCATTGACACGTTCAAGGCAGCTATCCGGTCAGGATGCTGCTTATTAGATGTTTACGCCGCAGTCGTGCCTCGAGGCCAGGCAGTTTGGGACCCGGGGCGCTAGGCGCTGTACACCCAGCTGGTAAATGACGGTGCCTGCCCCATAGAGCTTAGGGGGTGAGACTAGGTGACTTGCCCAAGGTCACAGGGGAAGTCGGTGGTGAAGCAGGGACTTGAATCCAGGTCTCCTGAGTCGTAGGTTAGTGCGCTAACCACTAGCCCATCCAGCCTACTAGTAGCCCCATGCTGTTATGGCTTATATGGCACCATATGTGCACAATGGTGCCTCACAGGCCAATGGCAGAGATGAGACCCTCAGTCCAGGGAGTTTCCAGTCTAAGCGAGATGAAAGGTTCAATAAAAAACAACCGATCACCCCAGGAAGAGAAGCGAAGCTTGGCGAGGGGGGAGTAAGAGGGTTAAAGCCCACAAAGAGCAATGGGAGAGGTCATGTCTCGGAGAGAGCGTCGGCTGTTCCCAGGGCAGTGGATCATACGCCGTTGCGTGGCTTCCCGTATTTCGGGTCCGTCAAGGTTTCTCGGTGCCCAATCGTGCCAGGTTGCCCGGTGTCCTCCGCTCCCACCGCTGCGAGCAGCCAGCGCTTGGCACCGTTGGCCCCAGGACTTTGTAACTTTAAAAGGAAAGCTAATGCGAATGCCCCTGTCTGAAGGGTGGCTATTGAAAGGGTTGGCAGGGGGGCTTTGTCAGCGCCACCTCCCTGTAAGACCAGCTGCACAGCTCTTCAGCTCCTTGCTACAAGATTCGGAGGGGGAGCTGCTGGAGTCACATGTGGGGTCATGGGACAGCAAGATGAGGGAGTACCAAGAGACCCATTCTGCGCCCTGGGAGTAGGGGTATGTGCATTAGACTGCGCTGGTGGGGCAGAGACCACGAGGTTCACCCGGCTGCAGAGTCATTGCCAGGCTGTTCTTGGGGGACCACATTCTGCACTCGTTCACACCAGTGTAAATCGGTTGTCTTCAGAGCAGTTACTCTGGATTGACACCGAGAGCAGAACCTGGCTGGTAGTTTCCAATGTCGTCATTGCAACTGGCTCTGTTGTGTATTACGTACGTGGAGGGGAAAGACTATTAACCACTGTAGGGCAAGATTTTCTAAAGTGGCTAGTGATTTGGGGGGCCCAAATTAGGCACCTGAAAGGTGCCTGATTCTCAGAGGTGGGGTTGCTCGGTGCTTTCTGAAAATCAGGCCTCTGTAAGGTGGCACCAGAATCACTAGTCACTTTTGAATATTCTTTGACAAGGGAGCTGAGCAAAACTCCTAGCTGTCCTCCTCCGTCTCGCAGAGCAGGAGAGCCTGAATCAAATGCAATGGGACCATTTCTGCAAGGGTAATGCCCCATTTCATTCCATTGGTTTGACCAGTCAGGTCAACCGATATGCCTGAAAATCAAGTGCCACACGGAAGGTCGGGGTATGTTTCTCCTAAGTGGTGCTGCAGGTGTGCCTGCATTTGTGCAGCTTATGCGCTCAGAGACATTCTCTGGCCCTCAGCAACGCCCAGCTCTCATGACATTTTCTATTTTTTCTTAAAGCCCCAGCTCCCGGAGTCATGTGATTACAGGAGATTCTTGGCTTCCATTTAGGGGGGAAAAAAAGTGTGTGTTTCTCCTCCCCTCCCCCGAATGGTTGCAGAGAAGCTGGAAAACACAATCCCTAAAGGGTTAAGTACTAGAAAGCAAATAAAAGGCCCAAAATGTGTGTGTTTTTTAAAATCTCGTTATTTTTAAGCCAATCTCATGCTTATGGGGGTCCTGACTTGAGATTGTTGATCACTTGTGGGCAATGATTCTGTCTTCTGGGCGTGCGTAGGGCTGTGTTTCTCTCTCTGGACGGACACACACACACACACACGACCACCAAGGGATGAACTCTGCCAGCCCTGCTGCACGGTGTGTATTACCCCCCCCCCCTTACAGATGGGGAACCGAGGCAGAGAGCGGAGAAATGACTTGCCCTGGCTCCTGCAGAGAAACTGGGGCAGAGAAGGGCATTGGATGCAGATGGCCAAACTCTTTGCCTTGTGCCTGACTCCACCAGATCCAGCCTTCCTCTCTGGGAAAGGCCAGGGGGGGCCATGGGGTGGGTGGATGATGGGGGCGTGGGAGCCGTAGGGAGAATGTCACAGGCTCTGCAGCCAGCTCACTCCTCCTGTCCTAGGGAGGGGAGGCAGGTGGGTGAGGGGCTACTGTGATCCTTTTTGCTGTCCCTGGGAGGGGGGGGTCTGCCAGTGAGTTCAGGCCCACCCCCAGACTTGTCTGTGTTCCTGGGTGCTCCAGTCTCTCCGTGTTCAGCTGCAGCAGATGCGCCCGCACTGCAGGAAGAGGGAATTAAGTTGGGCTGGAGGAATTTTAAAGCTTGCTGCAGGCCTAAGGGTCTTAGACACCCCTGTGGAGACGGGCAGTCATGCAGAATTAATCCGAGCGGCAGCCCGGCTCCGCTTCAGCCAGTGCAGATCTTCAGGAGAACAAGAGGGGAGTGGGGTGGGATGGGGGAGCATTCTGAAGGAAAAGGCAGCTCTCGATGTGGAAATTAATCATACAAAATTCAAGCTCTAACCTGGCCTTCCCCGGTCTCAAAGGTGGGGGCTGGTGGGGAGAGGAGGCGGATGAATTCTGCCAGGGCTTAAGGAAGACTTGTCGGAGATAGCAAATGGACCCCCGCTGCTCCGACAAACAGCAGGTGTGGGCTTCGGGGGAGAGGGTGGGGGGCCGGATTCTGCTCTCATGGCCCTGACAGAGGTCGCCTGGCTTTGCACGTTTGTGTGTGTGTGTGTCCACCAGAGAAAGCGCTCCCTGATATCTCCCCCATCTGTCCCCCTGATGGGAAACCTGGCAGCCCTTCCCTGGATGGCTTCGGCCCGTCTGCTCCGGGGGTGCCTGGGCTTTAAAGGGAAGGCATGTGGGGAGACGGGGAAGCCTGGGCCGTCTCCACATGCTGGACCTCCGTGACCCGCGTCACGTGACCGGGAAGAGCCACCGATGAAGGCTGATCTCATGGAGCGGCAGGCCCCGGATCATGTGGCTGGCGGAAGCACCGGTCTGCAAAGGGGCTGCGGGAGGGGGCAGAGGGGCCTGATATTCCTTCCCCGCCCCCTCCTGAGCGGGCAGAACATGAGGAACGCCCAGGCTCGCCCTACCATGGGAGGGTGGGAGAAGGGGCAAGACTTCTGCAGACCAATGGGAAAATTCCCCAGGCCCCTCCCCCGTGTGCAGCCCCCGGGATTTGGGGCCGTGCCCGGCGGGGTCGTGGTGCTGTCGAGTGCTCTGCAGCTGTTGCCTGGCCCTCTGCTCCTGGGTTTTATAAATAATGCAGCACAGAGGCGTGTTGGCAGAGCGCGGTGCAGACAGTCGGATCGAAGGAGCCTTCAGCACAGAGCGAGAGAGGGAGGCTTGTGCAACTTGAACCTTGTGGTCGCTGAAGGTAGCCGGGCTTGGTCTGGCTGGCGCATTCACCTGCCCTCTGCTCAGCCGCCCGGGAACAGCCGCGGGGGCCCACCGGGTAGGTCTGCGCCAGCTGTCTGGGGAGCTAGGCCTCAGGGGAACTGCTTCCTTGTGTTTTGGAGGTGGCGTCCGCACTGGCTTTCAGCCGAGGCCCGCTGGGTGCTGCGGAGGCCTTAGCTAGCCGCACGGCCACGCTGGGCCAAGGGGAGGTCTCTTGTGTCCACTGAAACCGAGGGATGGGGACTTGGCCAAAGACGCTGAATGGCAGAGATGGGGGTAGGAGCCAGGCGCACTGACCGCCAGTCGTGGGTCCTGACAACCAGAATACAGCTCAGAGTCAGGACTAGAACCCAGATGTCTTGACTCCTGAGCCCTGGTCCTCTCCCAGAGCTGGGAATCGGACCCAGGAGTCCGGACACCAAGCTCCGTGCTCTCGCCACTAGACCCCGCTCCCTGCCCCAGGGGAAGGAGGTGTGCATTTTCCGAGTGTAAAGGTGTGTGTGCGTGTGAGCAAGCCGCAAGGAGGCCGCCGATCAGACCGTTCTGGGGGCACCCCGCAGAGTCTCCAAGGTGACACCCACACACCACGGGGGCCCTTGCGCCCGCGCCTCGTGGCTTAGTCGCCCGATGGCGGAGCATGGCTTGAAAGGTTACCATAGCAACCTGCCGTTGCTAAACTAACCTGAGTAAACATTAACGAGGCAGCCAGAGCCCCGCTTAGGTTGGGGTTGGAGGTTGGGATGCTCAGCGGGGGGTGGCAGAGGGAGCCGCTGGGGGAGGAGGTGGAGTGGGCAGTGTGGAGCTTGCTGGGGGGCGGCTTGGGGCTTGGGCCCTGCAGGGATTAGGGCAGGGAGGTCCAAAGCCTGTCGAATGTCCATGGTTCTGCTTGTCTTCCCTACGCCCATCTCCCCTCCTCCTGTCACCAGCAGCTTCGGGTGCAGCCAGCAGGAAAGCCAGGCTGTCAGTGAGGATCTAGGAATGGACTAGAAAACAGGCTTGAGAAAGTATTTTTTTCCTCTTTTAATTGAATTTCCGGCTGCGGTTGGACAGAGGCCTAGGGAGGAGTGTGGTCTATTGGCCAGAGCAAGGGGCTGGGAGTCAGGACTCCTGGGTTCTCTCCCGGGCTCTGCGTGGGAATGTGGGCCAATGGTTAGAGCAGGCGTCGCTGGGAGTCAGGATTCCTGGGCTCTTTTCCAGACGCTGGGCGGGGGTGTGGTCCAAGTGCGGGAATAGGAGCTGAGGCTCCTGGCTGCTGTTCCCAGCTCTGGGGGGAGAGTTTACAGCAAGGGCCTAGGAGCCCGGACTCCTGGGTTCTATTCGAGTTCTGCTGCTGCCTGGCCGGGTGACCCTGGGCATGTCAATTCCCCTCTTTGTGACTCGGTTTCTTCTATAAAAGGGGGTGAGAACACTTCGGAAACCTTCGTGGCACAAAAATCTTTCTGCTGCGTTACTCTAGCTGGCCTGTTGGCTGTACGTTGAGTGAAAAGTCCCGAGCCCAATGGGCAAGTGGTTCCAGGGACAGGGCATGGGGAAGGTTCCCTCCCAGCTAATAGAAAGCCATGGGGCTACCTGTGTGGAGGGGAGCCGAGCCTGTGAGCGGGAGATGGTGCGTCAGCCTGTGTCCCAGTCCAGCTCCCGCAGGAGCTGCCGTGGTGCTGGGAATTCCCAGAGAGCCCTCGCAGCCAGGGCCTCTGGCGCTTACTTTGGGAAGGAGCAGAAAGGGCCAGGCTCTTGTCCTGGGGGTGGGGATCGTGCAGGGAGCCAGGAAGTTGCACTGCAGTGGGTGGGGATTTTTTTTTCCCCCCCAGCTCTGGGCTGCGTGCGAGGGCTGTTGGTTTTGTTTGATGGGGGGAAGGCGGCTTTGCGGGCGACATGCAGATCTGCGGTGCTTCGAAGAGAGTGGGCTGCGGGTGGGCAGGCTGGAGGGGAAACCCCTCCAGTGGATGCACAGCAGCTAAGTCCTGCCTGGGTGTTAACACTCTTGTCAAAGAGCTTCAAAGAACTGAGCCTCCCAGCCCCCTGGGCACGTAGCCAAGTGTCTCCGCTTTACAGATGGGGAAACTGAGGCACGGGGCCTTGAACTGACTTGGCCAAGGTTGCACGGGGAGTAGGTGGCACAGCAAGATTAGAACGCGGCTTCCTGGATGCCCGCCGGGGGCCTGGACCACAAAATGGGCCTGTGTGGCATAGGGTGTAAGTCAGGGCACCATCTGGTCTCCATGTGACATGGGTCTGGCCCCAAGCGCTGGGAGCTGGAGTCAGCGTCTGAAGTCGGTGATGCAATTGACAGCAGTGGCATGACTGAGATCAGAGTCTGACTCTTGGCTCCCGGCCCCTCAGCTATCAGCGAGGCACTGCCCTGGGTGCAGGTGCATTCCCTTTCCTTCTCTAGGGATGGGGTTGAGTCCCTGCCCCCGGTCCTTCAGCCCGGGAGCTCCCCTACGGCCTGGGCTCCAGCAAGTGAAGACGTTACCTGTGGCCTTGAACACACCTGTATTTTCTCGGGATGGGTGGATGGCCGCAGCCCCTGCCCTGGGCTGGGAAAGGCGAGAGGAGGTGGGCATGCTGAGTTTGCAGGAGCTGCTTTGGGGGAGACCCCCCTGTGTGGGGGGGCTGGAAGGATGGCTCTGTGCGCTGGCTGCAGCTGCTCCCCTACCCCTGTTAGGCCAGAGCCCATGTGCACAGCTGCTGAGGTCACCCCCGCCCACACACACACACACACACACACACACACACAACCCCCACATCTCATCTCAGGGCTCCTGCTCCCCTGGGGTGTCCGCCCCATATCCCCTACTGTGTCCCCCCGGTGTGGGAAGCTAAGCAGCACTTCATCCCTGGGCCCCTCTGACTCTGAGCCAGCTGGCGGCGGGCAGGGGCCACCGGCGGCTGTGGGTGGCAGCCTGGCTTGTGGCACAGGGCCGAGGTGCAGGGAGCGTTCCGGGGGCGTGTGCGTGCATTTGTGGTGAGGCTAGGGCGTTTCTCGGCAGCCGCCGCCTCGCCTCCCCCACCTCCCTGCAGTTGCCACAATGAGTCAACTGCCCGGGTCCCTCCCTTTCCGGGTGGCTTCTCTCTTGCTTTGTGGGGTACGGTGACCCCCGCAGAGCCAGCGCCCCCCGCAGTCAGAGGCGGTGCCGAGCACCAGGATTTGCTTGTTCCTCTGGCTGTTTCTCTCCCCTGGCCGTGCCGGCCGCTGCGCCGCCCGGTGAAATTGGCGATGATTGGCTCATGGCAGTCCGGCATCAGTCACGGAGAAGGCCCTGTGCCCCCTCATTTGTGTCTCGGGGCTTCAGGACAGTAATGGAGCTCATTAGAGTCGGAGGTGCAGGTGCCCTAGGTACCTTGCTCATCCCAGAGGGCTGTTAATGAGCGGCCGTTAACGAGCAGCTCGGCACTGCACTGCTCACTCCTCCTGAGTCTGAGTGAGGGAAGAGGCTTGATTTGAAAGCAGGACTCGCAGGGCTGTGTCTGAAATTGCAGAACTGCCTTTCGGTGGGAGCGGCACAGCTGTGCCTGGGTTTGACAGGAAGGGGTTAATGAAAGGCCAGTGGTGGCTGGGGACAGGCGTCTCCTCCCTTGCCCTGGGTCTCAAAGGTCCCCCTGGTATTTATTTGTTTGGTTTGGGCCTGACATTTATTTCTTCTTTTCAGTGCGGAGGCTTTCAGGTTCTTTTCTTTGCTACCTGCTACCCGCTGAGTATTTGTGCAACAAAGCTTTGCTTGTGATTGCACCGCTGCCTTTGTGCAAAAGTGCTTCCCCGGGGGATCCGTGTGTTGCACGGCTGCCCCTGGGCCATAGTGCTTCGGTATTGCAGACGCGTGGTTGCACGGCCTTTGTGTCACCCCCCCCTCCCCACTCCCTTGTGCACTGCTGTTCCTTTCCGGGCATCAGCCCCCTCGGCCTGGCTGCCCCTCGTCTGACTCTGTGGCAGTGCGCTCCCCCTTCCGCCGGCTGCTGCGATTGCTGTCGTCCTGGGAGTTTGCGATGGTCCTAGTGGTTAAATGCTGATTGCACTTGCAGGCCTTCTGGCCCAGTTGTCTAACAGCCTGAAACCTGCAGGAAGATTGAGTGGAGACTCCCTGCCAGCAGCCTGCTGATTTCCTCTCTCACATACACGCTGCACTCGCACCTGATTAGACTCAGGAGCCACTTTCCTTCTGCCTGCATCACTGCAAAATAAATCCGCCTCTGCTTTTCCCTCCCTCCCCTGGGCCAAACTGTCGGCCCTACCGGCGCCTCCCTCTGCAGCTACTGGCTGGGTCTGGCATGCCACGGCCGGGGAGGTGTGTGCAGCCTGGCATGGGGGAAGGATCTGAGTGCTGATGCCAGCTCTGCCACTGACTTTCCATGTGTCCTTGGGCAAGTGACGGCCCTTCTCGGTGCCTCGGTTTCCCCAAGTGCTCTTAGCCCCATTTTCCCAGATGGGAAACTGAAGCACAGAGGGACCGAGTGACGTGCCCACAATCCCCCAGGAAGCCTGTGGCAGAGCTGGGCTTCAGCCTGAGCCCGAACCTCTACACTGCAATTAAACAGGCCCGTAGCCCGAGTCCCAGAAGCCCAAGTCAGCTGGCACGGGCCAGCCGCAGGTGTTGATTGCTGTGTAAACACACCCAAATGTACTCCGCGCCCACAGCGCCAGCTGAAGCCAATGGGAGCTGCAGGTGCTCAGTGCCTCTGCAGACCAGGCCCTGGGCATCTCAGGTCGAACGTCTGAAAATGCAGGCTCCCAAAATTAGGGGCTACTTCTGAAAAAGTTTGGCTGTAAGCGCCGTGCCTCGGTTTCCCCATCTATGGAAGGGGAATGAGTAACCCGTTCTGGGGTTGCAGGGGGCGGGGGGGAGATAATGGTTTCATTAGTGTTCAGGGCAGGCAGCTGAATGCAATCGTGGTGTTTGCTGATGGTGGGGGGACGCGCGGTGAGGTGAGGATGGGCCCGTGAAACCAGCTCACTTCCTGCCCCACTTGGCTCCCCATACCCAGCTCCATCTGCGCCCTGCATGTCAAACCTGGCCACAGTGCTCCGGTCCACGTGAGGCCGCCTGCCTGCCTATGGCCCAATGGGGCCGAGAGGCGAGGAGAGTTCGGGTTAAGGGGATAGTCGCTAATATCCCTTCCCCCGCCCGCACGCTTCCTTTCTCCGTCCCGGGCCTCTCGCTACCAGCTGCACTGGGCTTGCAATCTGAGTAAGAGACCTCCTGGCTCGCTTGCTTAGAGCAGGGCAGTCTGTGCGCCTCATAGGGGGCAGCCGGGACCCCACACGTCTTCCAGGTGGCGTGAGGGACGGTCCAGCCCTCTCATGGCGCTCTTCAGGGGTGGGTGGGTTGGCTGCCTGGGGCAGGCATGGCTGGCGCCCATGGGGATCATCTGTGGGAAGTTGGGGTGAGCTTGGCAGATTGGGGCGAGGGTTGGGGGGTACTTAGCTGGCGAGAGCAGGCAGCGGGCAGGGGGGAGAGGAGGAGTCATAATGGGGGGGATTCTGCCCTGGCCCGGTCCTGCTCAGTCTGGATTTGGAGTTTATTCTATCAGCCACTTCCTGGCCTGGGGGGAAGGGGTGTGGTGGGGCAGGGAGCTGAGGAAGGGGCGTGTTACCGGTGGCAGGGGTGGGGAGCTGGAAGATCGGGGCCGTGGCTCCGTTAATGAGCTTTGGGTTATGTATGCAGCGCTCGGGCTTTATCCCTGTCCCCGGATGGCCACATCCTCCCATCCAATCCAGCCACGGTGCCTCGGCAGCAGGGTTGTCTTCCGGCCGGGGCAGGTGGCGAGGTCAAGGTTGCAGCTGGGCTCTGGGGCTGGGGCCCATCTCTGGGCGGCGGAAACCACAGGGCACCTTCTGCATAGTGTGTGTGTATGTGTGTGTAGGAGCCGGGGGCGGGGAGAGGGACCCCGGTGTCCGGGTGCCAGCTGAGGCTGAGCGTGGAATGGCTGCTGGGTTGGCACCAGCCATCACAGCACGGCTGGACCCTACCGAGCCCTGGGGAAGCAGGTGTCCTGCTGTCGGCTCCTCTGGCCTTGATCCCCCGCCCCTCACTACAGGGGTGTCGCTCACATACCCCTGCCCCGGGGGGGCCAGCCCTTCGCTAGAGGAGGGGGTGCCCCTCCCCCCCACACACACTGGAAGACGGGCCAAGGAGGGGGATGAGCTAAGACCAAGTGGTGCCTCGTTACACCCTAATTTCCCTCCCTCTCTCCCCTGCCGGGGACTCTTGCCCTCCTCCCACGCCAAACTCCTTCCTCTTCCTCCCCAGTGAGGAGGCAGGCCAGCCCAGCCCAGCCCAGCAGGCAGGCTGCCGCCAGCAGTGATCAGCTGGGCCTCTCCTCTGCCACCTGCTACGCTGCCTCTGACTCACTGCTTGCATCCGGGCCTCCCCCCGGCTCGCAGGGCCGTGTGGCCCCAGGGAAGGGGTTGGGATTCTGCCTCGGCTGGCACCGACTGGCCCCATCGCTGCCTGGCCGAGGGGAGTTACTCGCCTGCGGGCGGTTCCAGTCCGAGGCAAGGGTGGCTCCTGGGCAGACGGGCGGCTCTGGGGCCCTCGCCAGCCACTGGACGCGAGTCCCTGGGCCTGCAGCAAGCTCACAGCCTCGGTGCTGTAGACGTTTGCTCTAGGGGGAAGTCAGGACACCGGGGTTCGATCCCCAACCCCGCCCCGGGTGTGTTTGGTGACATTTGTTTCCATGTGCCCCAGACACCAGCCTCCACCCTGTCCCGCTCAAGCCAATGGGCAGACTGCCGTGGGCTCAGGGGCAGTAGGGACGGGCCCCCGTAAGGCCGGGGCTGGCGTCCCCACGTTGTGGCTGGGGAGGCAGCCGGAGAGGGGAGATAACATGTCCGCGGTGACGCAGTGAATTGGTGTCTGGGCTGGGCTCAGAGCCGGCGCCTCGTGGTGCGGGCTGGGAGGTCCCCGATCGTGCCTGGCCGAGGCGATTGTGGAATACGCCGTTAATGACGTAATCAGTGGCCATGATCCCGCACTGTGGGCTGCTAGTTCGGATCCCCGTGTCTTTGTGCAGTCCCTGTGACATCAGTGTACGCGATAGCTCTGCCTGGGGCATGGGCAGAGAAGCGCTGCTATGCTCTGTGCAGTCTTATCCTGCAGCCCCAGCCGTGACCGCCTGCCCTTCTCCGGCAGAGCCCTGACCCCCGTCTGTGAGGCATGGGGCTGTGACGTCTTTCAGCTCGTCCTCAAAGCTGCTGTAGTGTAGTGAATGGAGGGCGGACGGATCCTGAGCTAACCGGGGTGGGCGTTTGGATAGAAGGGGGTCTCTCCTCCTGCGAGCGTCCTGGAGAAATGGCGGGGATGGGCCATGGGTCGCTCCCAGCCAGGCTCTGCTGGTGTATGGGGTTCCAGGACTCCCCGCCCGCTCGCCTACCAGGGTGATTTCCCCCTGGCTGGGCCATGGGGCTGGGCCAGAGCTCCCTGCACATCATTAGTGAGTCAGGCGCATTGAGGGGAGAGTAACCCGGTGGAGCAGGAGTTCACCCCGTGAAGACTGCTGGGCGCGAGGGGGAGGAAAGGGTGCGGACCTCACTGTTGCTGCAGGCAGCTCATGCTTGGCTGCAGATGGAATGGCCCCAGGTGTTGCAGGGAATGCGGGCGGCTTTCTGGGAAGCTGGAGGGGGCCGGGTGGGGGCTGGGCAGGAGGATTTAGCCTCATAAATCAGAGGTTCGTCCCCCCCCCCCATTTCATCTCTCGCCAAACCTGCTTTTCCTGCAGGCCGTGTGCAAGGCCCGTGTCCCTGATCATCCCCAGAATGCAGAGACTGGAACAACGCAGCCCCACTCCCGTGCAGCTAGGGGTGGGATCTCCAAAAAATATATTGTCCTCCCCTGCTGTCTCACCCTTCTCTCTACCCCTCACCCTCCCGTGCCCCCCACCTCTTCCCGTCCCATCTCTTCCTCACTCCCCAGCCTGCCCCTGGGCTCTGAGCCCACCCGGATGCTGCAGCCCAGGGCAAGTGTGTGAGATCTGCTCTACACGGCCCATAACCCTCAGCCTACCCCGGCCCGGTTGCACTGGGGACATTAGACCGCTGACGCCGGGTGGGGAGACTTCTTCTAAGTGGTGGTTTGATTCGCTGGTATCCCGGTTAAGGGGCTTTGGAACAGGGACTGTGTTGGTCCAGCGGCTAGCCCAGCGGGGGCCTGACCCAGACCAGGGGCTCCTAGGCGTGATCGCAGTGTGGCTAATAACCAGGGGACTTGAGGGGGGGGGTTGTCCCCAAGGTCTCCTTCGTGTGAAAACAGGCCGGTGGTTGCTTGGTAGCTCAGCTGCTCCTCCTGCAGAGTCCCCCAGCTGAAGTCCTAATCCACGGTGACACCGCGACCATCTCCGCAGCGGCTAATTGTGGTGTCCCCAGCCGAGGATTATGGTTTAAAGTGGGGAATAAGCAGCGGGAGCAGATGAGCTCCTAAGCAACAAAGCTCCTGTTTTCATGCAAGCGACTTTTATTATTAATATAATTAAAAGCCAATGGGAGGGAAAACGTGCCTCTGCTGAGCGTTCCCTGCAGGGTTGGCTGGGCAGGGGCAGTGCCGCAAAGCTTTCTACCTGTCGGCGGGTGCGTAAGATCCAGCCTGCGTTTTAGGGCATCCTGCCAGCCGTCAGGCCAGGAGCAGAACCCAGGAGTCCTGACTCCCTGTCCGCTGCTCCCTCCCAGGCTGGGAATAGAACCCAGGAGTCCTATCTCTACGCACTCGCCCCTTCCTTCCCAGCTGCATCTCACGCATGCTTATCCAGCACCTTCCATTGGAGGGTCTCCAAGTGCTTCACAGACATCATAGACTATCAGGGTTGGAAGGGACCTCAGGAGGTCATCTAGTCCAACCCCCTGCTCAAAGCAGGACCAACACCAACTAAATCATCCCAGCCAGGGCTTTGTCAAGCCCGACCTTAAAAACCTCTAAGGAAGGAGATTCCATCACCTCCCTAGGGAACCCATTCCAGTGCTTCACCACCCTCCTAGTGAAATAGTTTTTCCTAATATCCAACCTAGATCTCCCCCACTGCAACTTGAGACTATTGCTTCTTGTTCTGTCATCTGGTACCACTGAGAACAGCTGAGCTCCATCCTCTTTGGAACCCCCCTTTCAGGTAGTTGAAGGCTGTTATCAAATCCCCCCTCACTCTTCTCTTCTGCAGACTAAACAAGCCCAGATCAATAAACATCCCCGGGCCGGGTCCCTCCCTGTCCTCTCTGAGATGGGTTCTGTGGTGCTGTCCCCAGTTCACGTGGGGGGGAAGCTGAGACTTGAAGTGGGGAAAGTGACTCGCTCACGGTTACACAGTGAGTCTGTGGCAGGAAGAGAAGCAGGACCCTTGATTCCCAGCCCCTCCCTGCTCTAACCACTTCTGCCTCCCCACTCCCCTCCCAAGGCCAGGAAGACAACCCAGGAGTCCTGGCTGCCAGCCCCGTGCTCTAACCACAAGACGCCCCCCAGTACTGTAATGCAGGCAGGTCTGTCTCGGGGGTAATCTGTGCTGAGCGAATCTAAACTCGGCCCCTGTGAAAGGGGCTTTGTATACTCAGGGTAGAAGCAGGCCTGGCTCCTCCCTGGACCGTCTCTCGGTCCTGTCGTGCTTCCCCAGGCTGCGCCTTTGCATCAAGGCCACCATTTATTGCTTCCTGCTCGGGAAGGTGACACAGTCAGCAGCTGTGGTTTAGCTCAGATCTGTCTGGCCACGTTTCCACAGCTGAGCGATAAGCGCAAGCTCCTCGCTAAGATCCTGAGCCGCTGGGCCCAGCGCAGGCCGGTCTCTGGAGACGATTCTCTTTCAGAGCCACGGGCCTCAGGTTTGCCCTGTTCTCGGCGCTAGACGGGTGAAAATGGAGCTCGGAGCGTTGAAACCGCGGCATGCCTGGCATGTTCTCTTTAAACAGAACTGACGTGGATTTCGGGCTGGGCGGAAGTGACCATGGAGGCTGGAATGATCCACAGAGCATCACATGGGGAGCAATTCGCAATGCCTACCCACCCATGCCGGATTTGAACCGGTCACCTAGAGGTGAAAGGCTCCATGTTTCATTGTCAAGCTCTGCAGATGAGCGGAGGAGGAGGGGGAGGAGTTTTCTCCTTTCTGTACTTCTGTGGCCATCCCCACTGGAGAGTCTCCTAGCCTTTCTCCCTGGCGTTCAGTCTCCATGGCCCATTCAGTCCTGGGGGCCTCTGCTGAGCCTGCCACGATGCCGATTCTCAGGCTGTGAATTTCTGACCCGTAGGAACTGGCCTGAGACAAACCCATTAGTTTCAGGGAGCCCATCAAAAGGGGAGGAATGCGCAATGCCTACCTGCCCATGCTGGATTTGAACCGGTCACCTAGAGATGAAAAGCTCCATGTTCTATTGTCAATCCCCTAAATCTGAGCCAACCAGCCCCATCCCGCACGTGGCCCGCTCCAGCTCAAGTGGCCTCCCAGGGTTACTATTAGGCTGTTACAGCTGGCCACCTGTGGAGCACTTTGCCGCACTCAGGAACTGCCCTCCTGTAGCCCCCAGAGCAGGTCTCCCCCATGATCTGAACCGTGATTAGCCTGGCAAACCCCATGGCTGCAGTAAGGTCAATCTCCTGCTTTTTTAAACCCTCCAAAGTCCCTTCAATCCAGTCCCGTATATGGGCTTTCTGGCTGCGCTGCCCAGAGGGGAGCACAGTGGCGGTGCCGGAATACCCAGGCTATTTATGTCACACCTTCGAGTTTGTCAAAGCCTCCTTCCGCCTATCAGTGTGACAGAGCAGTGCCGGCAAATGGCATCTCTTTCTAAGTGGGTGCTTCTGCCTGGGAGCTGCCGGTGCTCCAGTACCTGGTGTGTTTGGTTTCTCTGTGTGGAAATCGGGGAGAATCGGCACTTTGGGGCGAATGCAGGATCCTTTGGGAGCTGTCTGAAAGCAGCCGCGTGGCTGGAGGAAGCCTGCTGCTGGCAAAGGGGTGTGATGATGGGCTGGGACACAGGAGACCTGCATTTGACGCTCACTTCGGCTGTCTGCGGCGTCACCTGTGTGCCTCAGTTTCCCCTCCCACTCCATCTGGTTAGGTTATGAGCTCTTTGGGACGGGGCCGTCTCTCACTACTTGTCTGTGCAGCGCCTAGTGCGGTGGGGCCCAGATCCCAGTTGGGCACCGCTGTCCCACACCTGCTAACTAAGGGCGATGCTGAGCCCCCGTGTCCGTGCTGATTGCCTGCCCCAGGTGCCCGCGCTGGCCTTGCTGAGGCCGCCCAGGAAAGAGAGAGAGAATTTGGTGCCTGGGGCTTGGCTCTTGGAGGAAAGTGGCTTTGGGGCAGGGCTGGATGTGCATTGCACATTCCAAAGCAGGTGCCGCCCACCTGGCTAGTCAGACAGGTAAGGGGCCAGAAAAACAGGAGAGAAGCCTCAAATCTCTGGCGCTCCCTCGTCTTCCCATGTGCACTACGTTTGTGCCTTCTTGTCCCTGCACTCAGCTGCAAGGCCCCGATCCCGGCCACGTTCAGGTCTCTCCTAAAGACCTGCTTTGGCCATTCTGCTTGGTGACAGGTATAGAAGTTGCCCATTGTTCCCCTTCTCCTAATGCCCGTGGATTGGTCCTTAGACTCTACGGTCCACCCATCCCTTTGTAGCGGGCACTGCCAGAAATAATGATACACAGTCGACCAAGTACTTGCTCTCCTCAAATATTCCCCTTCGAAGTTAATGTGGGGGAGGCGTGGTCACAGGAGAAAGGCAAGCGGGATTCAGCGCTCCGTGTCACTCGGTTCCCTGGGCTGCAGCCTCTCGCTGAGCCATGTAGTACCCGCGCTTGGTACGCCCACATTTTGAATACTGCGCACAGATGTGGGCGCCCCATCTCAAAAAAGATATATTGGAATTGGTAAAGATTCAGAAAAGGGCAACAAAAATGATTAAGGGTCTGGAACAGCTTCCATATGATGAGAAATTAATAAGACTGGGACTTTTCAGCTTGGAAAAGAGACGACTAAGGGGGGATATGATTGAGGTCTATAAAATCATGACTGGTGTGTAGAACGTAAATATGGAAGTGTTATTTACTCCTTCTCATAACACAAGAACTAGGGGTCACCCAATGAAATTAATAGGCAGCAGGTTTAAAACAAACAAAAGGAAGTATTTCTTCACACAACGCACAGTCAACCTGTGGAACTCCTTGCCAGAGGATGTTGTGAAGGCCAAGACTATAAGAGGGTTAAAAAAAAAAAAAGAACTATATACTTTCCTGGAGGATAGGTCCATCAATGGCTATTAGTCAGGATGGGCAGGGAGGGTGCCCTAGTCTCTGTTTTCCAGAAGCTGGGAATGGGCGACAGCGGATGGATCACTTGATGATTATCAGTCCTGTTCATTCCCTCTGGGACACCTGGCATTGGCCACTGTCAGAAGACAGGATACTGGGCTAGATGGACCATTGTGTGACCCAGTCTGGCCGTTCTTAGGTTCTTATGAAGGCTGGGGGATCATAGGATGGCTGCTGCAGGCAGGTTCTCCCAGACCTGCCCACTGCAGGACGTCTTGCACCTTCCTCTGAGTTCGCTTCTGTCAGCCACTGAGCAAAGTGCCTCCCTGCTCTGATGCTGTCTGGCAGGTCCTGGGATGCTAGGGGTGGGCGTGGGAGACACGCTGGTCTGAAAGGTGGGTCTGTGTGCAGAGGTGAGGCTCTGGATTGTCCTGACATCAGCATACTGAGGTTGATGTCCCCCCTTAAAGCTGCCCTGCCCCTGAAATGGGAACCCAACCGTTATTTCCCTGGCCTTTGAAGTCCTGCCAGTAGCACTCTGCAGATCTGCCTCATTAACAGGCAGCCAATTAACACCCCACCCCCCCAGTTCAGTCCCCTCACTCGTTTGCCCGCCCTCTTGTTCCCTGGCCCAGGACCGGTGAGAATGGGGATGGAGGGGTGGGGGCAAGCACCCCCCTCTCGCCCTCCGGTCCTTGTAAGCTCTGGCTCTCTGCATTGTCCTGTCCCATCCCGCTGAGTCCGTGGCCTGATGGTTCATTCTCCTCGATTCTGGTGTGCGGTGCCGGGGCTGCTCTCTCTCTGGACAGGAAGACGAATGAATTCCATTACGGGATCGTGATTTTATTCCACGTGTCAGGGAGTCGGAGATTAACTTGCTCACCAGTCTGTGACAAACCCAGACACACACACACACACACGCACGCATAAACACAGAGGTGTTTGCACGCCTGCTGCAGGTGGGGCTGGAGTGGTGCACTGATCCCTCCCCTCCCAGCAGGGCCCGCAGGCAGACGTCCTTCTGCGCTGCAGCCCCTCATCCAGCGGGAGCAAATGCCACCGCCTTTGCATGGAAACCTTGCAGCATGCGCCTTTCCGGGGCTGCCCCCCCTGCCCTCCCCCACTCCTCTCTAACCCATTGGGCAGCAGCCTGAGGGTGCAGAGGGGGAACCTAGGGCGAGCTACAGGATGAGAACCTATGGACCGGATGGAGCTCCTCGGGGGCTGGTTCAGGTTCATTCGCAGTGGTGGGGGGAATGGTGGACTGCTACTCTCACTTCCTCGGCGTGGTCTCGAGAGCAGCTGTCGTCCGGGTGTCTCCGAGCGCGTCGGCCTGCCCTGGCGAGCGCTGCGTTCCCAGCAGGGGTGTGGTGGTTAAAAAAGAAGTGGGGAAACGGCCCTGCGCTAAACTCCATATTCCCCAAGTGAGAAGTGTATGGCTGGCTCCCCGGGTGGGCCCCACCCCACCCCACTCCTCCCCAGTGCAGCGGGGCTGCAGACCAGGCCTGTGCTCCTCAAAATAGGCCTTCAGCAGCTTGTCAGCGGTGCCTGGCCTTCCTGCAGGCCCCTGGCACACAGGTAGCATCACCTTCAGCGGCTTTCCGGGTGGGGCAGTGGAGTGCCTTTGCCCTGGGGAGGGAAGGCCTGGTGGCCCGGGGTGCGTCGTTAGAGCTGGCGGAGGAGGTGTCCCTGGCGGTGGGCCTCCTTCAGTCTCGTAGCCCTCTGTGTAATCCCTGGCACGCTGGCTCCGTGTCACTGTTGCTAGGAGAGGGGGTCCCAGGCTGCCCTGCGCGGAGTCGGCCGCGGGTAGGGAAACAGGAAGGCCTCCTTGGCCCCTTCTCTGGGCCCTGGCCCGGCAGGCTGCTCGCAGGGGGGAGGACACGGCAGGAGGGGCTGAGTTAGCACAGCTGCCTGGAGGACTGGAGCGACAAGCCGTTCAAGGCTGGAATGGCGGAGCCTGACTCCCGAGTACCTGGCGAAATGGCACCGGCGGTCGGGGGCCGTGCGTCTGCCGGGGCTGCGTGTGCCACATGGCTGCAGGGCCAGGGAGAGCTCGGCCCGGCTCGGCTCAGCTGGCTGCGTGTTAACAGCCAGGAAAGACGCACGCACGCAGGCAGTAATGAGCCAGGGAAGAATAGAAGGGCTGGGGAGTTGCAGTTGACCTTCCCAGTGCAGCTGGCGTCCTCCTTTCCTCTCCCGCCCCGCCCTGCGCTGATATGGGTGCAAGCAGCTGGCTATGTTTGCTGGAGGCTTTTGCATTCCACTTCTTGGGTCACTCGCCTTCTAGACCTCTCCAGGGAGCGAGGCTGCTGGGAGCTGGAGCAAACAACTGGAGGGCTCGGTGGGGGACAGACCCCAGCGTGGGGGGGAGAGGGTTCCCAACACCATGGCCCCACTCCTCTTGCTGCCCCCCCCCCCCCCCGGCTCCCCTTGGGGTGAAGGATTGTGAATGTTGCATGTGAATTCCTGTAAGAAATGGGATAAGTGTTTGCTTCCTTGTCTGCGTGGCCCTGAGCGTCCGTGAGGGGCAGGCAGGTATTTCAAGCACCAAGGCAGGTTGGCTCCCATCCCTGGGGGACGGCTATGTTTTTTTTTTTTTTTTGCCTTTGGAGCTCTCTCCCCTCCCGCCCCCCCACCATGCGGGCACATGTTTGCCTCTTGGGGCAATTCCTGGGGTGGGCGTCAGTGAGATGCCAGGGTCTGGGAAGCAGGGTACTCCAGTTATGCGTAGGGAAAGCCTGGGGCGCGGTATTGTCTGGGCATTGCCTGTATCGTGGCGGGGGGCCCGCTAGGTATGTCATGGTAGTCTGGGAGGTACCCCCGCTTGGGGGTTGGTGGCGGAGCGAAGCCAAGGGAGGGGTGAATGCGGGTTTCCCATGACGCAGTGGCAGGTGGAAATCGGGGTGCGGGTGAGGCCTGTTCTGGAAAGGAGAAGGAAGTCGGCCCCGTCCCTGCTTGGTGGGTCCCCTGGTTCTGAGCAGGCAAAGCTGCCCGCATTGTTCCTGGGCTGGCCTGGTTAATGTGTACTGGAATGCGCTGTGGAATTCTCCCTGGGAAGATTAAGGGTCTATGTGGAGCCACAACAGCGCAACATGATTCAGTGCTGAAGGGAGAAGGGGAGGGGTAAGTGTGGGGCAGGGAGGAGGAAGAAGGTCCATGGGGGCCAGGCTCTCCCAGGGAGCCTGGCTGCATGGGGGAAGGTCAGGTTTGGCCAGATGCAGCCCCTCCACCCTCCCTCCAGCGCTTTGCACATTAATGCAAATGCACAGGCCTGAGTGGTTCATTAGCAGCGTGTGGAATGGAATAATGCATCCGCATCCCATTAGCCTAATGAAAAAAGGGAACGGGCACCTGGAACAAAGCTGCCGACTCTTGGCTAGTGTCCTGGAGCTGGCGGCGCTGGGGCCCCCGCTTGCATCAGCCGGGTAACTTCAGCGGGCGCATCCTTGGGGGCCGGGGATGCCCAGCTCCCTGCAAGGGGAGGCCAGTGAGAGAGGTGCCCGCTCTGGGCAGGACAGGGACACACATGGACAGCTTCCCTGGTGCCTCGGTGCGGGAGCGTCTCCTCAGTCTGTGTCAGGCCCTGATGGCCCAGTGTGGGGTGGATCAGGCAAGGGTGGGCAGTTGAGCTCATGAGCGGTCAGCTCTGCAGGGAACCTCCACCCTGCAGAACAGTACCCTTGGCCCCTGGCCTGCTTCTGTGGCTCCCCCACGGCTCTGACCCTTGGGGCGCCTGGGAATCAGTGCCACCTCCCTGCCACCCCCTGGTTCTAATGGCCCATGCAGCTTGCTGGCTGTGCTGGTGTCTGGACTGGGGCCCAGGGAGCACTGGGGCCAGTGAGCGCGGCGGGTGTGACCCGGAGCTTGGAGCGCCCATGGCCCCCCCATGAACTGGCCACATCCTGATTAGGATGATGCCGGGATTTACTCTGACAAACTTGCTCCATTTGCTTTGCAGCGTCCCCGAGTGCTCAGCAGGGCGGAGGCTGCTTGGACTCCGCACAGGACCACGCGGGAGCAGAGGCTGGCGGGGGCTGGAGTGGGGGAATTTGGCTCCTCTCCTCCCAGCAGGAGGGGCCGTCCAGACGTGGAGGAGTGTTAGCAGACAGCTCCTGCCCTTCTCCCTTCGCCCAGCCTCTCCCAGCAGGCGGCGCTGGAGGGAGCAGCGGGGGAGTGTTAGGTGTGTGGGAGGGAGCGGGGCAGGAGCAGGGGGTTCCCAGCAGGTGGCGCTGGAGAGAGTGGGGCAGGAGCAGGTGGTGCTGGAGGGAGTGGGGCAGGAGCATGGGGCGCTGGAGGGAGCAGGGCAGGAGCAGGGGGTTCCCAGCAGGCGGCGCTGGAGGGAGTGGGGCAGGAGCAGGGGTTTCCCAGCAGGCGGCGCTGGAGGGAGTGGGGCAGGAGCAGGGGGTTCCCAGCAGGCGGCGCTGGAGGGAGTGGGGCAGGAGCAGGTGGCGCTGGAGGGAGTAGGGCAGGAGCAGGGGGTTCCCAGCAGGGGGCGCTGGAGGCACCGGGGCAGGAGCAGGCAGTGCTGGAGGGGAGTGGGGCAGGAGCAGGGGGTCCCAGCAGGCGGCGCTGGAGGAGAGCGGGGCAGGAGCAAGTGGCGCTGGAGGGGAGTGGGGCAGGAGCAGGGGGTTCCCAGCAGGCGGCGCTGGAGGGAG